>NC_142416.1:12700000-13045000 GCF_059516105.1 Syngnathus floridae | reverse complement strand
TGCACTTGAAAATGGCGGTGTACCTAATGGAGTGTCTGTGTGGTTCCCTCGTTAAGCGCAGGTGCGTGAAAAGTTTTAGCTCCTTTTGAATGTGAAAGTGGCTAAAACTTTTCACGCACCTGCACTTAACGAGGGTAACTTGGAAAACATATTGGAACGCGGCCCCGAGGACTGGAGCTTGACACCTGTGACCTTTGACCATGATCTCTCCCTAATAAAGTGGCCTGTTATTAGGTGCACTTGAAAATGGCGGTGTACCTAATGGAGTGTCCGTGTGATTCCCTCGTTAAGTGCAGGTGCGTGAAAAGTTTTAGCTCCTTTTGAATGTGAAAGTGGCTAAAACTTTTCACGCACCTGCACTTAACGAGGGTAACTTGGAAAACATATTGGAACGCGGCCCCTCGAGGACTGGAGGTTGACACCCCTGGTTTAAGTGAAAAGTGCCACACCCGCCCTCACCCCCACTTTGTGATTGGCTGTTTGATCTGAGACGTCACTTGGACACTCCATTAGGTACACCGCCATTTTCAAGTGTACCTAATAACAGGCCAGTTCATTAGGGAAAAATCATGGCCAAAGCTTAACTGAAAGTGAAAAATGCCACACCCGCCCTCACCCCCACTTTCTGATTGGCTGTTTGATCTGTGATGTCACACGGACACTCCTTTAGGTACACTGCCATTTTCAGGTGTACCTAATAACAGGCCACTTCATTAGGGAAAAATCATGGCCAAAGCTGAACTGAAAGTAAAAAGTGCCACACCCGCCCTCACCCCCACCTCCTGATTGGCCGGTTGATATGTGACGTCACACGGACACTCCATTAGGTACACCACCATTTTCAGGAGTACCTAATAACTTTATGCATTTTTTGTACGTGACAAGAATGTGTATTTGATTACTTGCTCTTTATTTTGGGGGACACCAACACATATTATACAACGTAAAACATACATATTGCCATATAAAGCAATTAACCAAATGTCAGATTTTTATTTTCATGCCCAAAAAAATAAAAACAAGGAATAAAACACCAGACAAGTTTTAACAGGTTTTAATGTTTATTAAAATAATAATAATAAAAGTACATTTCAAACCAGAAATCAAATGTGAAATTGTAGTAGATATATTGGATAACAATATTTGGGCGTATTTATGCATACACGTTATCTAAAAACTACTATAAGTGTTGTAAAATCAAGATTACCCAAAGAGAAGCATAATCTCCCCGTTGTTGCATAACGGCGCATCCCTTCATGCAATAAAGTTAGCTCTTAGCTTGAAGAAAACGCGCATAAAAGAAGTGGTGTTTCAGTGTGTGGTTCTTTCTTTTCTTGGCAAATCGTAGATCTACATTCTGGCTTACATCGTTCACGCCAGGAGGGAGACGCAACACGTTCACTGACTGATCCGTTGATGCACGGGTGGAAGGAAGGCAGTTCACCCATTAACTCGTCCGCGAACGGGAAAGTCAGGATTCGTTCCCTCACTGATCCGTTCTCGCGATGAACTGGAAATGCAAATCACTGACGCGTAAACTCACAGACCTGTTCAGTTGATGAACGGGAAATGCAATTCACGACTCGTTCGTGAACGGGAAGTTACGTCATTTTCTTCTTCGTTTTGTTTTACGGCGAGGTGGCACCAGCTTCAAGGCGCATTACCGACACCTACTGGTTGAAGTCATATGAACTGACAAAAATAACCAATCACTTTAGGAAGTGATTCGTTCACTCGTTCTGAAAAAAAATCTGTTCTTTTGAACGAATTGTTCACTCACGAGCCAAGCACTGCGTTTACTGATGAGTTATTTGGTCTATATCGCATTATGGTGAAAATATCACCATTTTTAAGAAATACTGTTTTCTGAAAGCATCAATGTCAAACACAAGTCGTTCTGGGACCTTGGTTGACATCAAGGTTCTATTGTCTAAGAAAGAATGTGAAGTTAATCTGTGGCCTTCGTTAATACTTGACTGACAGTTACGTTATTCCTGTCTGTGTTGAAAAAAAAATAGCAGAAAAACCCCGAAGACAAAGCAAGTTGATCTTTTAGAGGTTCATTGAGCAGAGGTCTCACTAGGTTTGCTGACACTTCACTGATGGTTTGATAGTTCTGTCAAATTCTACTACTGTTGGAACATTCACCTGGGTTCACTAGTTGCTGTCTATGAAAATTATGTGTGCCTTGTATTGCGTCGAATATAAATAATCTGAAGAAAGTCAAAATAGAATCCAAAGTGTAGGGTTGATCACAACTTCACAAGACATCAGCTTCAATCTTCTGGAAGACTTACAAACTATTGGAGTGTGTCTGTGGGAATTTTAGATGCCAGCCTCTCAGCCATGCACATAAGTTGTCATGTTTTGATGTCAGCTCCAAAGAGCAAGTGCCACCAAATGCCGAGCCCCTCCAACTGATCCGGCCAGTGGCTGCTGCTGTGTGAATGCTTGCCAGATGAGACATTGAGGTGCCATGTTTAAGCAGTGAAAGCAGAGAAGGAAGTCACAATCCGACTGGAGAAGAGAGGACAACTGAATTTCACACTGTTAAAAATAACACAGTGGAGCTGAACGCAAGCGACATCTTGTCTGTGATGTAACTGTGATATGAGCCTGCCAGTGTCAATGTGATATACACCTCAGCTTTCCTCTAAATGCTTCTGTGTGCTGTGAAATATATTTTTGAAGCCCCTATGCAATTAAATAGTTGTGACTTTGTTCATCTTTGCGCTTTTGAGTAAGTACAGTGGGAGGCTGACGGCAGCTTGAAAAGGATAAATGAGTCATGAGAGGAGAGAGAGTGAGGCCATAGAGTGTTGAGAGCAAAGATAAGATATGAGGCTATAAGCAGAGCTTGCAAGAGCTTCATTTTGAATGGGCATTTAAGTTAAAAATAACACACGGAGCAGCAAAGCTGTGGGAAATTTCTCAGCCCACAGTTGTGCAACTGTGCGATTTAAGAACTGTATCAAAAAATGGCCTAAAAGGTATTAATGCTCATATTTTGATTGATGCTGTAAGAATTTTTTTTGATACTATTATTATTCCAAGCATTTTCTTGCCTATTATGTGTAGAAACTAAAATATGGGAATAATCTCTCAGCTTGATGCAATGTAATACTCCTCCTCCAAGTTATAACCATAAAAACACAAATATGGTAAGTAGAGTGGTTAAAATAATCGATTAATCGGCAAGTATTCAATTATCAAATTAATCGGCAACTGTTTTAATAATTGAGTAATTGTTTGGAGGCCTTTTTTTTTTTACCCTAGAATGATCCAAATCATCTAATGAATTAGATGTGATAACAAAATGACGTAAAAATAAAGATGGCCCATTGCCAATGTAGCATGTCAATGTTTTTAATGCTGTACATTTCCATTGTTGACTAGAATGCACTGTTGCCTGCCGGGATGCGTCAGAAGGACCAGACTAAGAAAGCGCCTACAGGAACGTTCCAGAGAGACGACCTGTTGGCCCACCTGGAGAAGCAAGCCAAAGAACATCCAGACAGGGAAGACTTGGTGCCCTTCACTGGGGAAAAGCGAGGTAAGCCTGCAACATTGTCATCTATTGCTGTATTTATTCCTCTAAGAGTAAGTTAGACATCTCTGACTGGGTCTGAATTCTTTCTATTTGCTAAGATACTACAATTTAAAACCTAGTTAACCTATCTAAATACTAAAGACTCTTATGTTCATAGGTGTAAATGTGAGTGTGAATGAGGGAAAGCGACATGGTGGATGTATAAACACGCTTTGTTTTTCAGGGAAGGCCTGGGTGCCGAAAAAGATGGTGGACCCCATTATGGAGAATGTGACCCTTGAGCCTGAGCTTGAAGAAGCACTGGCCAGTGCTACTGATGCTGAACTTTGCGATATAGCAGGTAACAACTTGCATTTAACTCCTGTCAACACAATCTAGGCGTATACTGTACTCTGGTGCACTGTATTTGTTTTTCTCACATCTCTCATTTAAAACCAATATTTCATATGATTAATGCTCTAGGAATTAATCTGTTTCACTAATCAATATAAAACCCATTGCGATCTCCCATACTAGCACCTGATCCTCATCTTCTCTTCAGGCTAACCCCACCACCCTTCCTCTTCATCACCCCCTCACTTGCTCCACCTCTGCTGGATCATTGTTAGCTGGGCACCAAACAGGGTATCGGCAGTTTGCATACATGTGTTCGCATGAAAAGAAGACACAGCCATAAAGTTAATTAAATGCATGCTATAGAAAATGCATGATGTTTTTTTTTGTACTGCAAAAACTCTCCATCCGTTTGAATCATGTGTTTCTACTTGTTTGTCCTTTTTATGTTACTTAAATGGGCAACCAACATTTTTACATTCAGGTATACATAAAGGTTTCAGTAAATATTCTACAATGGAGCGAGAGAAACTGTTTTTACCTCCAAGTAGTTCCTGTAAATGTACTGTAGGCGAAAACTTTACTTATTACACTTTCTAATTATAGATATCTCCTCACAATTTTCTTATTCAATGCAGAATGGTGATAGTTGGGATATCTACTCATTAATGTATTATTATTATTATTATTGTTGTTGTGGTTATTATTATTTTTTAATCATTATTATTATTATTATTTATATTATTATTATTATTGTTATTATTATTATTATTGTTATTACCTCACTTGACTTCACATTATGTTGCATCAACCAAACACTAGAGGAAGCTCTCAACCATGTTTTTTTGTCGTGCAAGCTCTAAAACATAGCAGCCTGTCTATTAGTATCCATATGCATGTACCATCCTCTTTTTGCATGGTTGTCAAGTACAGAGCTGAAACACATTTTGTATGACTCTTCCCTTGTGTTCATTTTCCTTTGTTGCTGACCTCCATTCTTTCTATGGTCCTTTCCTTTCCCAGCCATCCTGGGTATGCACACTCTGATGAGTAACCAGCAGTACTATGAAGCGCTGGCAAGCAGCACCATAGTCAACAAGCAAGGACTTAACAGTATGTAACACGCAATTTGATGTTTTGCCATAATCAAAATCAGATATCTGGGTGAAAAAAAAGAAGGTAAATTTAATTATGCAGATAGCTCTTTTTTCCCAATAAAAGGTCTCCCAGTCCAAAAGAACTGTTGGTGAGTTAGAAATACTAAAGCCCAATACAGCATAAATTTGGGTGGAGTGGCGCATGCATAATCAATTAGTTTTCCATGCACAAAACACTGGATGCCCCTGGAATGCCACTCAAATTATTTGCTTTTATTTATGTTCTTATTTTACCAGACAGTTATACTGCTAGAATTGTACTTTTCACCTCAGTTTGATGTGGTCGCTCGTTCATCAACATGACAACTGACCGTGGGAAACTGTACCATGACCATGAATAGTACAGAATGTTATGATTTCTTTGGCACATACACAGTAGTCGAGATAAATTATGATTGTGGAAATGCTTAGAGACACCGTTTATGTGTTTATCCCCTCAAATAAATATGTAGGCATTGCAATTACTGGATGTGATAGTGTGGTTAAAAGCAGTTAGTGTCAAATCGGATTGCTTGCTTGTCATCCCTGTGCTTCATGAGGGCGGGCATATTTGCTGATTATTACAATTGTAATGTGCTAGCCATAAATACAGTAATCCCTCACATATACAGTAGACTATTTGCAAATTCACCAATATTTTCTTGGAACCTGTCCTCAGTTGTTCAATGAAAAACTCAGCTTTTCACAATTGTTAGTGCTGATGGGAAAATTGATCTTCAAATTGGCTTCATGAACCCCTTTCGTTCAACCAACCGTGCCATCTAGAGAAGTCAAAAATACAACTGCTTCATAAAGCAAATTTGAAGCTTCATTATGCCAGAAGATGATACCAAAACAAAATAGTAATCGGTGTTAATGAAGTACATGCTGGCATGACATCTTTATTTTCCATGTAATGGTGATTTCAAATGATACTGTTCCAGTAATTCAATATTGTGTAGTAACTGTAAGTGTGTGGCAGGTGTGATCCAGTCCACCCAGTACAAACCAGTTCCCGATGAGGAGCCCAATTCAACGGACGTAGAGGAAACCCTCATAAGAATGAAAAGGAATGACCCTGAGCTTGTGGAGGTCAACCTCAACAACATTAAGGTATCAAAGTGTGTCTGTGTCTGCATGGTCATGTACAGCGCTTTATCTATCTATCTATCTATCTATCTATCTATCTATCTATCTATCTATCTATCTATCTATCTATCTATCTATCTATCTATCTATCTATCTATCTATCTATCTATCTATCTATCTATCTATCTATCTATCTATCTATCTATCTATCTATCTATCTATCTATCTATCTATCTATCTATCTATCTATCTATCTATCTATCTATTTATTTATTTATTTATTTATTTATTTGATTTTTGTTTAGAATATCCCCATCCCAACTTTAAAGGCATACTCTCAGGCTCTGATAGAGAACACAGTGGTGGAGAGGTTCAGTATCGTTGGAACCAGAAGCAATGACCCCGTAGCGTTTGTAAGTACAATCTGCTTTTTTCCCCCCCCCCTTTCAAGTACATACTTTCCATATGTTTCCCCGAAACAATATGTCAAAAATGCACAGTCATTTGTTCCAGTCATAATACCTGTATGACCTCATTCTTACGTAAATCAGCCAGTCAATGTTTAACGAGTTATTGGCTATGATTGGGCAGAGGTGTACTTGTGGAGGCTGTTCAGTCTTTCGAAATATGAAACCCACACAAAATGTTAGAAAAAGCAAAACACATATGCAGACTTCATACTTTGACGCTTGCGCGATTTGTTGACGTTTGAAAACTCGAGGCAGGGTGAACGTTTCCAAGGAAAAGAGCAAAATGACAATTAATCACGTGTGCTGTGTTTCTTATCAGGCCTTGGCGGAGATGCTCAAGGTTAACACGACACTGAAGAGCCTGAATGTTGAGTCAAACTTTATAACAGGGGCTGGAATCCTTGCCCTCGTTGAGTCACTGCAGTACAACACGACATTACTGGAGCTCAAGATTGATAATCAGGTACTGAACGAAATTATACCTTCACCTAAAGTATTCAGAGTCATTCATTCAAAGACAATATAAAAACAATCAAATCAGTAGTACATGTACTCACGACAGATGCTGATTATCAAAATTAATCACTTGTGCAGAGCACTACAGCTTTGTTTTGCTAGTTTCATTTGGCTGTAACAAATGTTGCTCTGAGCATCCAATCAGAGAAACAAAAAAATCCTAACAACATTGTGAGGGGAATTTGGAATCTGCTTGGATAAAGGAATAGTCACTAATTAAGTTGAAGTCACATAGGCTGAGATGCCAATTTTTTTAAATATTTTGTTACAAGCCAGTGGACCTTCAGGCAATATAGCTGCTTGAACAAGATTTCCATGTTTCTTCTGCAGAGCCAGCCATTAGGCAATAAAGTGGAGATGGAGATAGCAAGCATGTTGGAGAAAAACACCACATTGCTGAAGTTCGGCTACCATTTCACCCAGCAGGGCCCGCGTCTCCGAGGCTCCAACGCCATGATGAACAACAATGACCTTGGTAGGAAATGAATGCAAACTACTACACTACTACTACACTTGATGGTCACACCAGAATGTAGCCAACATGAAACATCGATGTTACGTCAAGTGTCCTCAGACTCTTCAGACATTGTTTTCAATCCTGTTTGAATGACCTCAGTGGTTATATAAGCACTTTGTAGAATTGTGCACTTGGCAGTGTTATCAGTTATATTTTGCCAAAGCTGTCCCATTATCTGCACTTAATCATCCCACTTTTTTTTACTTTGATCAGATGCCCAGTGATGTCATCAGCCGCTACACTTAGTGCCGTCTGAAAGCCGAGGCAAACCCAAACAAAGCTTTTTTTTAAATGATGACATCAGCGCTAAAATAAATAACTCATAAAAGAACAGTGCATGAGAGGGAAGTTACGTCATTGCCCATGTGCACTCCCAGTAAAGGATGAATTCCTAGAGTTTGGTGTTCAGAACACGTTAACATATAAAAGTTTATAATAGCTCTTGCTTTAGTGTTGAAAATAAAATGTTATATATAATGCATGTTATTGCCTACTAGGTAGTCAGTTTGTCTTCTAAAATACCCCCCCAAAAAATTCCAGAAGAATTTGGATTCTGCGAGCTCTTCTTCATTTCAAATGCAATCCTTAATGCTTGTATATGTGACAATAGGTTCATATTTCTGGACATAACTTTTCCTCCTCCTCTCGTTTTGAAGCCCGGGTTGTCAGGTCCGAGTCCGATGGCTCCTTTACGCTCACTTTGTCCGTCCCTGAGCTGGAACGGGCCTTTGGGAAAAAGTTCAAGTTAAAGACTAAGTAAACACATGTGGTCCTTCAGTCTTGCTTTTCTTCTGACGATAGCTTCCACTTTTGTTCCACAACACTGGAACTGCCGCCATCTCCTTTCAAAGCCTCTCTTACTTCTCCTGAGCTCCTTTCAGCAATTTCTGCACTGTCATCAAGTCACCAGCTACTGTGTATAAGCACCAACTCTCATTGCACAGTTCAGAGGTTGTGGGTTCGATTCCGGCTCCAGCTTTCTTGCGTGGAGTTTGCATGTTCTCCCCGTGCCTGCGTGGGTTTCCCTTAGGTGCTGTCTTTTCATCCCACATTCCATAAACATGCATGGTAGGCCGATTGACCGCTCCAAATTATCTGTAGGGCGTGAGTGTGAATGGTTGTAAGACTCTGTGCCCTGCAATTGGCTGGCGACTGGTTCAGGGTGTCCCCCACCTACTGCCCGAAGTTGGCTGGGACAGGCTCCAGCACCCCATAAACAGTTGGGAAGATGGACGGATGAATTAATGACAAAAACAAAGGGAACCATCTAAAGTAAAGTAAAACCCAACAACCATAACTGCAGTACATAAAGTAAAAAAATAGACATTGTGTATAAAAACAACATCAGCTAAAACAATGAATGCGTCGTTTCTAAAACTTCAATTGAAGTCAGTTGCGTGGAGCACATTTTTTTTCCTTTCTTTCAATGTTCCTTTCAGACCGCTAGTGCTAAGGTGAAGAGATGCTACTATGGGGTTCTTACTGATGCTTTTCAAGGGTTGGAATTGCTTGAAATTGTGATCAAGTGAAGAAGAACATTTTTGGAAAGTTGTATGTGTGTAATGCCATAGCCCAAATCTTTCTAAGCCTGCACGCCCAACAAAATATTTGTTTTCATTTGCTCAAATTTGAGCACAAATAATGAATAAACCCCCTCTAAAAGATGATCTCATATTCACTCGGAAGACCTAATTTAGATCATAAAATGTACAGTATATACGCATCTATAATTCATGCATCACTGTACTAATGTGGTGGATAGGCTCAAAAGCAATTTTGAAAGTGCTTGTAATTTGACCTCGAAAGAAGCATATGAACCCCGTAGGAGCAAAGGCCTCTTTTCACTTAAGTGCTTAAAGACTGCGCTCTTTCTCTCTCCCTCTCTCTCTCTCTCTCTCTCTCTCTCTCTGTCCTTTTCTCTCATGTTGTTACCGTCCTCTCACATGTCATCTCTCAATCCACAGTAAGAAAGAGAAGGCTTGAAGGAGGACCCATCCTTCCCAAGTGTCGGACAAATGTGTAAGAAGCACTCTTCCCCTGCCTCGCATCTCTCCACTCCCCGTTTTTGCCTTTTTGAAAAGTCCTCCCCATCCCTATATGACTTCCATTTGACCTCAAAGGGTCCGACGACGGTTTCTCCGGATGACCTTGCTCATCATCTCTGACATGCAAGTGCAATTCAGGGTTCAGAGAAACCTTTTTGGGGACTTTTTTAAAAAAAAGTAGATTGTTAGAGGATACAGATGGTGTGATCAACAATGTCCACCAGAAAATCCAGTGCATGTAAAAGGAGAAATAATTGTTCTTTGAATGTTTATGTGCTGGGATGTTTGAATTGTGCAAACTAGTAACCATACAGTGCTGCCATCTAGAGGCTTTTATTAGCAACTGTAGTGCCTTGACGTCTTGGACTGTTTTCTAAATGATGGCTTCACGGCCTCTTTTGACAATCCTGTTTCTACCATTGTATATTGTTATTAATATTATTCATGCGTGGTAAGTGACATGGTTACTTACCCACACGTTCCTCTTCAATCAGCATCAGACTGGTATTCAGATCCCAAGCATCAAACACCAAACAAATAAAGTGCTATAGATGCGTAAAATATTCCATGTTCACCTGGTTGTGAACTTATCTGAATTATAATAATGTTATTATTATTATCATGATTGTCAAACATAAACTTACTGTCATACTACATCCCAATAGTGGTCTAATTTGGAGTTGAATGGTTAATTTTTAGCCTCACAATTGAGACTTTCTGGTTTGAAATCTTGGCTCAGGGTGGCTTTGTGTGCTTGTGCGACCACTCTAAATTGGAGCTTCACATAATATTAATGCTTATTATTTCATGAACAATCTGAGAATTCTTACGCTATGATTAATTTGTGGATGATATACAAAATGTATACTTAAATTACATTCAAGCCTTAAAGCTGGGACGGCTACCGAACATTTATGACAGAGCACAGATTTTCCTACAATATTATCCAAGTCCTGTTTGTTGTTATTGTTTATTAAAGTTAAAACTTGAACTTTAAAATGAGATGCCTGGCAGATGATCACAGGCACACATAAACCTCTAACGCTAAGTTTAGAGTGTTTCACTAAAAGACATGTTTGGCCGCAGCATAAACATGAAATTCTGATCAGGCAGATACATTTAATTGAGGTAAAGTTTAAATAGATAAAGTTCAAACAAGCTTTGAAGCAGATGCAGATGAGGCTTTAATTGGACCCTTTGGACATTTTAAGTGTGTCATTGCACTGAACCTGGTTTGATGTTCTTTTTACCAAACATTGTCTTTGATTACTAACTAGATACCACCAGCACGCGCTTGCTTCAATGTGGAGCATTTGGCAGCATTTATACTAGAATGAGGAGGGAAATGCAGCTGCTATCTAGTCAGGGTCAGGAACAAATAGCTTGCTTGCTGAAATTAAAATGAAATATTTATTGCTATTTGAAGGATCTGGAGAAATGGGCAGCTGATGTCATTTACAACAAATGTTAATTATGGATGATGTAAACATGATTCAGTGACATTTGCGGCCTTGTGTGTCCACTTGTCTCCATTTTATTTTGATTAGCGTTTGATTAAGAGTTTTTGTTAGCTAGTTCACATTTAGTGTGGATGGTGGGATGTGAAATAAATGTGCCTTGAAATTAAAGGGAGCACTGTGTCATTACTTGGTAGGATTCGGAAGTAATAATGCAGTGCATGCCAAATGGTACTGAGAAGTAGTGACATCATGGGCATAATTCATAAACCGTCTAACTTCAAATAAACCTACAAATTGTGCTTGGGAATGGAATTCGATGCTGTTTGCTCGAAGAATTTGATCTATGAAAAAATATAATGACAATAACACAAATAAAAAATACAACTTACATATAAAATATAAATTCTTGATATTTATGGCAACAATTTTAGTTCGCACATCAAAGCAAGGAAGTTGCTTGCTCCAAAAGTGAGTTGGTTTTATTTATAGCTTTAAGTTGGCATAGAATACAAGCAACCATTCCATCTATAAACCCTTATTTCTTTTTAGACAATGTGGGTATGCCAATTTTTACATTAGCAAAACATTTGCTGAATTGCCTTGAAAGCTTGAATTCACTCCACTTTTGACAACATGATGATAAATTACAAATAATTATTTAAGATAAAAAAAATTGCAGCACGTTCCCTTAAGGGTTAGCACGTCTGCCTCACAGTTCAATTCCGGCTCTGGCATTCCTGTGTGGAGTTGGCATGTTCTCCCCATGCCTGCTTGGGATTTCGCCGGTCCTCCAGTTCCCTCCAGTTTATATTATCTAATGCAACAACAATATTGACATTTTATATCATTCCTGTTCTTACTGAGATTTTTATTTGAGTAAAAAAGAAAAAAAACATGACCTGGAAGCTGAAATACCCAAATAGAAACTACCCATTACTGGCTTTATTTGTCTGTTCAAAAAGGGCCCGAAAGCAAACATTTTACATAACAGTTAAGTTACCTTCGGGTTTGATGTTACTTTTAGCCCATCCATCCCTTTTTAAAGTATTTAAGAAAGGAAATAAAACATTGCTGATGTGAACAAGATATTTAGGTTTTTATTCATTCTGAGGCAGAAACATACATAATAATCCTTTATTGCTCATGACAGTCTATGGCGCCTCGGCGGCTCGCTTTCGTATACCACAACAAATAAAACATCATTTAAACACTTCTATTACCATGTGGTCACTTCAGTGACAGTAAGTGTATGGATGTTATGTTTATCCACAAATTAAGACGGGAAACAAAACATTGTTGTAAGCGTCCAATACTGATGTCATACGCCATTCACAACTCTCGCTGTTATATAACAGTACTTACTGCACTACAATTGGCGGTTTTATGGCTGAAAGCTTGACTGTTGTCAGAACCACCGTAGAGTTACATTTTCTACTGACAAAAGAAAGCCCTCCAAACCTGTCAATTAAATGGCCTAAATGCTTTATTTCCTATTACTAGTATTCATTGTTACATTGACATAAAGGAAAAACACAAACTCAGGAGTTATTGCCTTAATATTTTTTGCATAACAAAGAAGAGGATAAAAAGGGAGTGGCTTGTACATCGTCACATACTCGTCAAGACAAATGGCATGCGAGACACACGGAACATTTCCTACATTACACAAAGGTGAGCACACTTTGACGTCCAACAGAGACAACACTTTTCACGGAGGATGTGTAACACTGTGCAAAACGGCTTGACATAAACTCGACACAAACACAAACGGCAGCTTTAAGAGCTTGCGCAAATTTTGTTTTAAATATCCTTTTTTTTTTTTTTTTTTAAATATGGCTTATCATGTCATCACATTTTCTAGTTTAGAGACAGACAGTATAATAAATGGATATCTTTGATTGTTTGGCCTTGCTTGAGGCTTGTTATATAGATTGCTTATGTACAATTAAAGTGAACAGCGAGGTGAAGGAGAACACCGTGTTGATGCTTCAAGCTCTTCAATGGAAGTAGTCAGAGAAAAAGGAAAGACTTTCGAATTGTGTCAATGGCCCCTTTGCTAGACACACACACGCACCCAATGGCGCGGTCTACATCCGCATGACAGTGGCGATTCACTTTTCAAAAATTTTAATAGTCACCTTTGAATAAACCAAATTTGAATCATTTACAATGCTAATCTGAGCATGAGTTTTGGGATTGAAGCCAACCTGGTAACGACTTCAGCGAGCACTATCACTGGCTGGCAATTCGTCTTACTTCTTCAACATATCCTGCAGTGGACCTGGCAGGTATTTCATCACTGTGTCCATGATGCTCTCCTCCTCCTCTTCATCCCCGCAGCCGGTGGGCACTGCCTTCTTCGGTCGTGTCAAGCTGCCCGCCGCAGGCTCCTCGGCTGCAGCCGCTGCTTCAGCCTCAGCCTCCTCACGCTTTTTCAAGCCGTACTGGTGTATCAAAGCATGGAGATCCGAGGATTGATAAGAGATCAGATAATGATCATGCACCGTTTATTTCAAGGGAAACCTTCCAGACCCATATTAATAGACAATATCATACGTGTACAGATGTGACAGAAACAGCACCGAAGCTGCGATTGGCAGCTCATTTCTTGCTCTCCAATTGTTTTGCTTTGTTTTTAGGGTTTGAAGTGGGCCTAAATAGAGATGGGGGAGGGGTGGCCATAATCCTAATTAAAAGTAGGCATCTGTCATGGTTATTTCATTATTCCTTCAAGATTCATTCATAAAACAGAAAATGAAAACTGATGTCATTTTCCTGATCAAAAATATAAACTGAGATTTTAGTGAAAAATGGACTATCAGGGCGGGATTTTCTCTTTAAAATTCTATTAATTTACTGAAAAAGTGTAAGTGGTCAAATGAAAAATGGCCCCACAAGTTTTATTATAATTTGATTATTGTGAAATATTTTAACTAGAAAACTGGATTGTTATTTGACAAATACAAAGTAGTAAAGCGAATGGCAGCAGAAATAGCAGCGGAAAGCTGAATAAAATCTCTTACCATTGAAAATTATACAAACATACTCTTACTCTCAGAGCAGCACCTAAAAGAGAAAATAATCAAACATTCTGTATTCTCTATTCGCTGCACTCCACCTACTGTGTGAAATTAATACAGATATTCCCACTATGCACACAAAATTCCATTTGTTGTGCAATAATTGTATTATTTGCTTTGTTAATGACTACTTTTGCTTCTTTAATTCTCCTCAGCTATTTTCTGTTGCTCTTCTGCATTATTACACAGTGTTGGGAAGTTGGAGTTCACACCAAAGGAAACAAAGCAATTAAAAATAGCTCTTTAATTGTCTGCTTCCATGGCACAGTCTGCTGTAAAAATACCTTTACGAAAAAAAAAAGCTGGCAGGTGACACAGAGCCTTTAGAAGTTTGTGCTAAAAATGAGGACATAATCCAAAATCATGAAACTGTTCAAATATGATGGACAGCATTTTATTGCTAAGAGTGACAAGAGCACTCTTACTTGTGCACTAATTCTCTTGTTCATTTCCGATTTTGCACTGATTTAGTTGAACCTTATAGTGGAATATGGGAATATTGCCATGGTACCTTATCCCTGATGCCTTGTCTCATCTGCTCCCTCTCGGCTTCCATCTTGGCGTATTTAGCCTTCCTCTCCTCCTCCTGCTGTCTCAGCGCCTCCTGCCTTTCCTCCTCTTTCTTTGCTGCATCCGGGTCCTCTTCCTTCTCCTCACCACCCAGCATCTTGCCAACATCAGGAGGACCACCTAGATGAGAGACATGCCTCAATTAAGAGCTGTCAGGAGACACACGGTACTCTCTCATGTCAAAATGGAAGATGAAAGTGTGCGGTTGGAAAGAGTGATGCCAAAAAGCTTGGGTGTAAAGATTGCATGAAGAAAGGACAATGGAATTTTTTTGTGTTCAAGTGCCACGGAATCTTATTACCTATTGGTTCTCAAATTTCCCCCACTTCAGTTGTTTTAAATTGGACACGCAATATATATATAATTTCATCATTTCTACCATTTCTTGTGTACTGAACATTGGGTCTCTGGAAAGCCTTCTCACCATTCGTGTGGAATTAAATAACCACACCATTATTTAATTTTTTTAATGTGAATATCATGTTTTTTAAAAAAAGCTAAGCTAGAATTTCATCATGAATTGACTGAAACTTAAAACATTACACCACATCTTAATCTAGTGATGGACAAATAAAGCTTCATGAAGCACTTGTGATGCCTCTAAATGGCATTCTTGATCTAAAAATGTATTAGAAATTTAATACATTTTAATTGCATTAGTATTTATCTTTAAACCAAGAGCAACATCTAGAAAAGTAGTAAGACTGCAATGTGGCCGTGATGAAAACATGTTTGACGCAGCGGGTTTAGGAAAAGACTGGAGTAGATAAAAAGGGAGGGAAAAGAAAAAGGAGGTCAATAATGATACTCTGTGTATATTTAGTAGAAAAGGGAAATTTAATGAGGAGGTGGGAATGTGTCAGAAACATTTTCTGAGCTGTTCCCGTTAGTGGGATTATCCAACAGGCTTCAGTTTCCCCATAAAAAAAAAAAAAAAAAAAAAAATCGAAAGCGTGACTAGAGGGAAGTGACAAATGAAAGACGATAGAGGATAAACTAAAGGAAATGAGGATGAAGAAAGAGGGCAACAGCGCGCAGGAAAGAGCAGAGTGGGCTGTCGGGGGCTTTGCGTCGGGAAGTCTTGGGGGGCCGGCCGACGGGGGGCATCTGAGAAGAGTAAGAAAGCAAGCGAGCGAGAAAGAAAATCCGTGAGACGAGTACCGCCGCTGGTATTGTTGGTATTTTCACTCATCAGCATAATGAAAAGGAAGCGCGGCACATTGCAGAGATAGAAGACAAAAGACAAGATGAGGTGGAAGGGACCAGAGAGACATGAGAATGAAATGGAAATGTGAGCGTTTTATTAGACAGATAAGAAAATATGATGTCCAGGGCTGGTTAACGGATGGGACATTTTTACATGCCTGCTGCCTTGGGGAGGATTAAGTCACATTATCAATATGCAGGCACATAGACAATACAGTGGAGCATGTTCACGGTTTGGTATTAGCTAATTTCTTTTTTTATTGGACCTGATCATCGTTATTTGTGTTTCACTGCAAAGCAATTACAGTATTACTTTGGATACACCTGATGGAATCTCATTGTTATTGTTTTAAGGGAAGTCAACTCCCAGTTTTTCTTGGAAAATGTTCTGTGCAGCCCAACTAGTCAATACACAGTGTTCTGATTAATGTTTTGTTTGTGGAATATGAATCAAACTGGCAAAATCCACCTGTTTCTATCCATTTTAGGGGCGGAAATTTTTAACCTTGCTGTCGACTGAAAATGAAATCACAGTTGCTCAGTCACAACCGATCATGGCTCGCCAGTTTTCTGAAGCTGAGATTGGTTGTGACATGAGACCTGACAACTATGATGTCATTTTCAGTCGACAGTAAGCAAAAACTGGCCGCCCCCTGGGATGGATAAAAAGGGTTGAATTTTGCGTCTTAACTCATATTACACAAACACAATATTAATCAGAATGCCATGTTTAAACTAGTGGGGACAAAGACAACAAATTATTTTAAAGAAAATGTTTGGGTTGACTTCCACTTTAAGATTTAATTTGTTGATCATTCACTCACCAAGCGTCATCATGGCATAATTTTAGGAAGTCAGCATTCTGTAGGCATTGCAATGATTAACTAGCTGCCATTTTTAATATCTTTGGGCAAGCTATAGTCACGAGAATCTCACATTCACGTTGGTAATTACTCTTGTAAGACAGTATATCAATTTAATTAAGGGATTGGAAGTGAGCTATAAAAAGAAACAACATAAATCAAGAGATCTAACGCGAGTCCGGTGTTACAGTCTTAGCAGCCCAGAAGTTGACATGGCAATATGCAGCCAACCATGACAAGGCCATGTGTTTAATATGCGCATGGGGATGGTGTCAAAGAAAAGAAAAGCTGCAATACATTTACAGTAAGAGCCACTATATGGATTATATAAATAATGACTTCGCTCCATTTTCGGCATGCATTAATTAGTAATGCTCGGCTGAACAACTTCTTGTGTTTTAATGCACGTGCACATTACAGAATGTGTACGTCATTGTGCATGGATGACCAATCTTATGTGATTTGCATTCAAGGCAACACTTTCACGATGGAATAGTGGCTCATATTTCCTTCCCGATTGAACTACTATATGCACGTACATCTGTAATGATGCCGTGTTGTGCAGCTATAATGGTGCATACATCAATTGTGCATACCAAACATTTATGATTACAAACTACAATTTGACATTAGAATGAATAAAATCTTGATGCACTTTCAGGATTGAACTAAATAAGCCTTGATATCAACACAGTGGTAAATGAAGCGGTGACTCACAGTCATCTTAGCCTCATTGTCAAATGATTCTCTCACGATGACTTCCTCATTTGATCCTGAAAGCTTATTAGCACATTCAAATTGTCTCTGCTTGGCTGTAAAAGATAATACAAAAAAGGGAGGAGAAGAAGAAGCAGATCCTAGGAGACAAAAGCCTGAGTTATATTGAGCCGCGAGCTAAGCTCTTGTGTGCCATTTGCAAGCGATACAGCAACATCCTGTCAAAGCAGTTCTATTAAAGCGCTCATGCGTCACATGGGTCTTGCTTAGAGAATAATTTGATGGGAGCGCTTGCCCATTTATGAGCTGGCAATAATGTGCATAGTTGATGTAAAGGTTTGTGCAACATTGATTCTACAAAAATTGTTAGGTTGGTCTTGAAGTCACAATCAATGAGTCAACAAACTATTAATATGAAGTCATACGGGCAGTGACTCATTGACTCACAAGTAAAATCATCAGATTTCAAGTGGTCTCTGGGCTAGGTTTTGTAGTAGCAGATTTGTTTGAATTGATCTAATCCCTCTCTTCCAAAGGTATTTGTGAAATTCAATAAGACAGGAAGAAAGACTAACCTTTGGCTCTTCTGCCTGTGCATGAACTTGGAATGAACAGTGCCAGATTAAAGCAATTCATCCCCTCTCCTTTATACCACGAGGTTCTCGTGCAAATCTTTCTCTAAATCCTCTCCAAGAGTGGAGAGAAAGCCTGAAGAGTACATCAAGGTCTAGTTTTGGGTGAACTGAGCATAACTTCATTTATAACGAAATGTATCTTATTGGCTAATGGCTTGCCTTGGTCCTTTCAATTTAATATCACTTAAGTGTTCCCAAAGTTGACAAAGATTAACAATAAAAACACATCACAAATAGGGAGGTGTGCATGTGTGTGTGTGTGTGGGGGGGGGGGAGGGGGGGGGGCTGTGTGTGACTGTCTAAGGTCAATCAAGCAATGAAGACTTGATTTGCAATCATATCTGAGTGTCTGCCGATGCATTCTGAGGTGAGAGAAAAACATCGGAAGGTGTGTTCTGTTCTCATCTGACCTCCAATGACACTGTTTTGTCTGACTTCAAATACACCGAACGTGTTATAAATATAAATACAGCTGTTTGATGAAGGGCAGGAGATCGTTATATTAATAGCACTACGTTCTATTCAACCTGACTAGAAGTTGCTTTTAACACTCTTTTCGTTGACGATACTATTAATAATTTTGTGTATATGGATATTTATCGGCAAAGCCATAAATATAGTTGAAAGAGCATATTGACAAAGGGAAGTAGCGTTTTTGATTAAGCAAATCGTTGTTTGACAATAATAATAATAATAATAATTTTAGCCTTTTGGCTAATTCTGGTGCATCTACAGAAATGTTCATTGATTACACTGTCCCTGTCAAATAAACAAATAAAATAAAATGAAAAAATAAAAAAATAATGAGATGCACAAATGCAGATAAATTGAGATCATTCTTCTTTACACTCAACTTTTATGCTGATATACTACGTAGTTGAGGCTACTTTGTGGAGGAGACTCATTCCCTCAAACCAATGTCCGCCTCATTTAACAGCCCCTTAGTCTGTCACACTAACTCAAGATGAGCCGGGAAGTGCTGAGTCAGCAGTCAAGTACTCGGGAGTGGTGGAAATTCAAGCCTAAGGCAATGGCCTCACACTACAAGGTGAACCTAATTTGTATGAATGTCATTTTGATGTACAGTAATCCAGAAATTAATTCTGCATTCCTCGAGCACAATTTAGTTGTATGTGGAAATAACTGTGCAAACAAGCTTCTATGGTGGTTCTCTGTAAATTGTGATAATTATTGACTATTCTTGTAGCTTCGTTATGATAGCGATAGGAAGGGTACACAGAGCCTCAGATTATGAAAAATTAGAAGAAAAAAAGTGTTTTTCATCCATGTTTGTAAGATAATAAAGATGTACATTTCAATGTAAATTTTGTATTGGATTGTGTTTGTCTTCATACTGGCTTATTTGTGTTTCAACAATTCATGTGAGGCTGTTTTGACCACGAGGCCATGCAGATGCCTAACCATTAAAAACAAAATTGAGTTAAGAATATCTCACCAGCACTGATGTATTGATTGACAATTTTTGAGAGCCGGAATGAAGGCTTGGCTGATTGATTTTCTGGATAATTGTTTTGCTTCATTTTCCGCTTCTCCCCCATGCAGCGACCTTTTGTGATCCAGCGGACAGTCAGCAATTTCACAGATGTTGTTTGCAAGGAGGTCACTGTGCTCTGCTGTAGAATCGACTACAGCCAAACACTCCTGAAACTATTACTGAAATAATAATCAGCCTTACATGTAAATTAATAATTTTTTTACAATCAACAATCTGTATTGTATAAGATGTGGCGCCACTATGTAAACTCCTGAACAGGTTTGCAGGCAGACTGCAGCCCACTGCTGAGCAGCAGCCGATGCATTGCAGTTGATTTTGGGATTCATAAAGCGCAGCTGCTTTCTGAAATACAGCAGGATGAGGCAGCAACATCCTCCTCGGAATCCCAATGAGCAGTGGGAGCTCTTCCTTCTTATCTCCCCATCCTCACTGTAACCCAAAGACACCCCTGTAACCTGCACAACAACAGCTCTGCATTGTTCACATCTCAGCGCTACGTGTGCTGCATCTGAATTATAACGGACATTTTTGCTGCTGTCCTCGAAAAGCTGGAGTAAGGAGGATGAATTACATGAACGGATTGAGGATTAATTAGGGGGCAAATTATTATAATATTAAGAGAAGATAATACACTGTACGGGGAAAAGTATATATACATACAATAGTGCATCCCAAAGGCGATTAATGGGGCTGAGTTCAGGCCTCCAAAGTTCTTCAACACCAACCCATCCTACCTTGATTTTTATGCCTTGTGTTTGGATTTGGGCCTGCCCGCTCACCACCACAGCTGCTTGACTAGTACTGATACAAGAGCTACACCTGCATTTAACTCATTTTTGTCACCGTCCATGTCGTAGTTACGGTATCCTTCATGGCAATGTCTCAATATTTTTAAAAGTAAAGCTATCTTGCGGTTTTTGGTATTTTAGCAAGAAACGTGACATCATTGTGCGCTATTTCTTTTGTGGGCTTCATAAGATAATACGGTGCGCAAGAGCTGGGCCCCGGGCCTTGAGTTTGACACCTGTGGTTTAATGGTATAGAAAAAAAAAAAATTCACTTTTTAACCACTTAGTTTGCTAATGCCTCAGGCTAACTCTGCCATTATGAATCTTGTTTTGTGTACTGCTCGAGAAGAAAAGGGTCAAAAAGCCTCTTAAGGACGTGTGGAGTAAAACGTGGATGCATCACGACAAAATTATATTATGTGACTAAAAATACGTATTTAAACTGTGCAACCGTTTTCTGTAATAATGTCAATGAGTAGAGATTGTTTGAATTCAACATTTGCTCAGGACTGAAGTTAGGTTTGATTAAAGCATCCACCGTCCTATTGAATTGCAAGAGCTGGTCCTGTGCACCCGCTTGTGCTGAGCATCCCGTTCACATGGTCTACACTGCAGTGCTGTTAAATCAAGCCGTCGCCTGGCAGCCAACTCACCTCCCAGTGCAGCTTTCATTACAAAATTCATGATGAAGCAGTTCTGTGTTCTCTTCCTTCAGCGGGTCACGTTATCGAGGACGGACGGACGGACCTGCAGCGGGGGCACAAAACACTTTTAGCTAAGCCTGTTAGGACATTCATTCCGCTGGGCGTCACACACGAGAGTTTGATGGGACGAAGAGGAGGGGGGGATGATCCACAAAAGAGAGCGAATGACCTCCAGTTAGGACGACGTGAAAATAAGCATCAATGCTCCTAGAAAAGTGTTTTTTTTCATTACATGAGTTTTTTATTCACGATGTCATTGTGTTTCATGAATCACTTTATAAAGGGCAAAAAAATGTTGCAAATGAAACTAGAGAAGTCTTTACCCTCCACTGTACCATGATCTGACTTTTCTCTAGATGTACCCGTCCTTGATTTAACTGCAATCCATCTTGTGATTTATGCTGACAAAACTACCTGTGATGTATCATCATAGGGAAAAAGCACTGGTGGAGAAAGCGGTAGAGCTCGAAGAGGGTCAAGGTAGCAATAGAAGCCATGATGTGATAACGATAACCTCCATGATGTCATAATTGCTTTCTATATTTCAAAAGTGAATAGATCATATAATCCGTCTTGGATGTGAATGATTTAATCAGTTATTTTGAAGTTCGGGTGACATTGTAACTCTAAAATGTGGTATAATATTGGACATTGTTAAACATTTCTCTCCACATAATACATCAAAAAGACACATTGGCTGCGTTTGCTTGTGCTCTGCTGCATTACAAAACTTGCGGCACTCATTAAGTGCGGTTGCCTTAATCTGCAGCAGCCTCTTCGAATCATTCCCTCCTTTGCTTCCTCTTCAGCATCGTCTGCTGCATGCGGCGTCAATTTCTCCTCACGTGAACCCTTATTAACTCAGCATTCAGATGAACGATACATTTCCCGTTTTGCAAGTAATTCAATATTTCGGCGAACGATCGGCGTATTTTGGTAGGAGCACAAAAAATGTCCCCATCCTGTCCCGCGCGGTGCACCAATAGTGGTTTCATCCTTTACCTTGATCTGGATCCTCGTCCTTCTTTCTCAGCCCAAATCAGGAAAAAAGGCGCAGCGGGTCTACAAATAGCCTGCTTCTTCTCGAGCGGTGTCGCGGAATATACAAGTTGTTGCGTCTAAAAAAGGATAAATCGAGCCTCTTAGTTGGCAGACATGCCGGTTGTAGGCTGCAGCGGAGGAGGAGGGACGATGAGGAGGAGGAAGAAGCGAGTGGGTTTCTGCAGGACCAGATGAGAACATGCAGAGGGCGAGGGAGGGGAGGGGAGGGGAACAGTGCATGACCGTAAGTAGCTCCATTTAAATAGCCGGGTGCTATTGCTATTGTGTCAAAAAAAAGAAAACATATTTTTTATACAATCTCTTGAACAGACTCATTCCTAGAAGGATGAGAGTAAAAAAAAACTAGCAACAAATAATGTTTTAAACTTCACTTACATAATGTGGTTGTCTGTCCATTCTCATGCACACTCAGGGCTTCATTTTATGATCAGTGTAAATCATATACAGTATGGCTTAATTATGCAGACGTGGGTTAGACCGGATATTATTTTGCAGGTTAGTGCAGCCGGCTGATTGATGAGAGGGAGGGCTGCGCCACTGTGGGAGTGGTCACAGCAGACTTTGATCATGCAGCGGGGTAGTCGCACAAAAGAGTCTTAACATGGCAGAAAAAGATCTGCACTGTGAAGTGGCTACTTGAAGACTGTATGGTCAGCACCACATACACTTCAATTTTTGTTAACATACATAAATAACACTGCATTTGTCTTTCATTCAGGTACACACTTTTGGTCTATTTTCAAACACAACCAAAATAAACAAATGCATCCAGCTGTTTAAACATTGGTGGTTTGATCTCAAGAACCACACTTGAATGTTTATATACATGCAGGGATTCAAAACAGAAACTCGGATAGGTCCGATATTAGCATCAGCACTATTTGCACACTCGGTAGACACAGAGCAACACATTTATTGTAACCTGAAGATAAACTGTCTCGCTCCACTTTTAGTGCTAATTTGGAGAAAACTCTATAAAGAAATAAACCATTTGAATCGCCTGAATCTCTGCTGTGCTCAGCCAATCAACGCTATGAACTCCATCAAGCTTGAAAGCCGGTATCATATATTGTAAACAAGTTTTCAGTCAGTGGAAAAACATGTCTCTCCCTTAAAAATTGTGGCCTTAGTCAGCTCAAACAATCTTCTCAAATAAATGGAATAGTATATATAAAACACAAACACTTGAGTGTTGATTTTACTCTTTGTGTTTGTTGCTTCAAACACAAGCTGTCAAGCACAGTTGGCACCAATTTATTGTTTCCTTTTCAGCCCTAGTTCCACCACTCCATCAGGTTTTGGGAGGAATATTGCCTTTTTGCACAAATAAACAGTCTGCTTAGCTGACAGACTGGGTTGATTTCCGAGCCAATTATCTTATAAGATATACCCATAACTATATGTATACTGTCCATCTAATAATATTGGCTATGCTGCCCACTGTCAGTTTTTTCAGTTTGGATGTATCCATGCAATTTTAAGAGTAGAATGAGCCTGTAATTTACCAATGACGCTGTAACTGTGCACGTTCCAAAAGTGGCCATTGAAATTTGTTGAGCATCTAATAATATACTGTACTTTGAGAAAATATGTGTAAAAACGTTTAAAAAAAAAAACTAACAACAACTAAAAATCAAATGGGCTACTTACAATGGATATGATGTAACCTCGACCAAAATTCATGAATATAATTTTTCCGGTCATGACTAATCCAAACCGATCCCAATTTAATCATAATGGACAGCCATGGACCTGCTCAATGTCATGTGGCCTCTGTTCCTTCAGTACAATTTTAGCAAAAAAAATTCTCTTTACACACCCATTTGATACTGTAATACAAAGGCACATCATTCAAAAATCTGAAATGCTGAAGTGTTTACCTACTTTTTTGCTGTGTTTGCTATCTGGCCCCCTAAAATAGCATGCCCCTGCAAAAGCTTAAAGCATCCCTGCCTTTCCCCCTGTGGTTACATTGGCAAACTCAATAGGAATGGACAGACTGAGAGCACACAGAGGACCAGGGGGAGCTTAAACTGCTGCATCTCACATCAATTAATCAAGACGCAGGAGACTGTGTCCAGTCAACCCACTGTGGCACCAACACATCCATCACCTCGTTTATAGCCTGGAAACGCTCAGAGACAACTGCAACATGCAGTGCGCATGCGAACAGACACACAAATGCACACGTCACATGCCCACAATTTACAAGCATTTGGTTTGAGGTCAAAAATATAAATTCACAGTAATGTTTTCAGATTGAACATTAGACTTTTTTATGTAAGACCTCGCTGCACCACAATTTCCCTCTGACAGCTACATTTGAAAAAGGGGCGCACACTTCACTTCTCAACAAGTCTAGATTAGGCATATAATTGTTGGTTAATGCCTCAATAATGCATTCACATTATTTGGGGTGTCTTTCAGTCTCAGTAAAGTTTCAATACATTTCGGAACCTATCTCCACATGCAGGCTAAGAAGCCAAGGTGTGAGCTCCCGAAATGCCATTTAAATCTCCATCAGCCATTTTCAAAGGAAACAGAGTTCTACAGGGACTGGCTGCCATTCAAAAAAGGTCAGAATTTACATAGTGCTTCTGTCACACAAATAGTGTCACACAAACAGCAGTGGTGCTGTTTTTTTTTTTAACACCTCTACAAAATAATCGTAAGAATGAGTCAAAATCAAAATAATTACTTTAGTCAGGATTAGCTGTGTGTGTGTGTTTTGCACCTTGCAAAAGCGCCATTAATGTTCATAAAGTTTTTATGACCGGTATGCCAAAACAAAATTTCAGGTCCAGCGTGTGTTCAATTCTACTGCATTTGTGTCACATTCCCGTCATAATATATATAAATCACTGAATGTAGTTGTAAAAAAAAAAAAAGGTAATAAAATTGTCTTTTTAACGTTTCTCCGCCTGCGTGGATGTTGTCGTTTCACGCATCACATCTGCTCATACTGCATTGCAGCAGCATGACAGTGACATTGTGTCATGTAACAGAAATTAAATGTAGCAATTTAATGCCATTTCCTCCGGCAAGTTCAAGTAAAAAGGCATCCGTTTGTGTTTCTGCATCAGTAGATCCTCAGAGAAAGCCTTTTGAAATTCTGGCTGCATCCTTTTTTCATAGCCAGATAGCAGCATACAGTACCAAAATATCCGACCTAAAAAAAGGAAGGAAACCGCGCAAGGATTATGCATTTCAAAACATCCCTGATCCATTGGTATAGCTACCATTCATCGGTGCACAGAAAAAGGAGCCCGCTCTAAAAGAATTGCTTTGGGAGGGACATCTGTTCTGCTGGGTCTGGACAGTTGAGCATTGTGTCCTTCAAATGAACTCTCTCTGCACCTGACTGCTTCCGACCTCGCCGTGAAGCTAATTCACACCTGACCTGGAAACCCCACTTGTGCTAATGCAGTACCACGGCGCCATATAAGAGCATTCTCCTTTGAGAACTGTGCCGTGTAAAGGGATTGTTGTTTATGACATGACAATGAGAAAAGTGGGTGAGGCACTTTATGAGAACACCAAGCAATTTAGAGTATAAATTTGTTGGCGAGATGAAAATCATCGAAACTGTTTCATTTTGTTTTGAATTAGTAGCCGCATTGGAACATGAACATCTTTTGAATATAATTTCTCTCTTTTATACATATTACCATATTCATTTGGAGCCGTGAGCTCTGTGAGGTTGTTTAGTGAAGTCAAAGGGGAGGAGTGATTTAGCTTTTGCATTAGTCTGCTGTCTATCATCCATGCAGCACTCTCAGGTCCCAAGAGAGGGTGGAGGGAAAGGCGGAGGCAGAGGGGGAGGATAAAGACAGAAGGGGGAGGGGCTGAGATATTGAAGGCAATGGTGTGTGCGTGTGCGTGTGCGTGTGTGTGTTCGTGTCCATCAGCCCACAAGGCCCTCAGAGGTCCCGTGCAGTGAGCAAGTGGTGCTGCTGTGCTGCAATGCGTAAAGGCACCTCTTCATGTACAGAACCGACCGGCGGACTTGCTAGTTGCCGCAAAGATTAACGCAAGACAAAGGTGATGTTGTCGTTTATAGATTCTCAGCATCTCTTTATGAGTGACTCCGCAAGGCTGCACAACAAGAGAATAAATCCAAAATTGCAACATGGGTCACATCAGTGATGTTCTATTTCAAAGTTACTAAGGTCTACCTGTGTTTTTCTGGGGATTCTGTGTGATCCAAGGCATTTATAACGTTTAGGAGTTGGAATGACTAACGCTGTTTTTCTCATACAGTATGTGGCCCACTAAAGCACTTTCTGATTAAATTTTTTCAAAAAGCCACCAAATTTCATTATGCATTTAACCTGTGCCAATTGTTAGAGACAGGAGGTGCTCACCGGGGCGTGGCACCAAAGATAACCAGATTGTGGTGTCAAGAGATCACTTCCTGCCTCATGACCAGCAGCGTGATGAAGGAGTGGCCAAGGAAGCAGCTCAGTATGACAACTGGAAACACTCCATGGTGAAGACATGAAACGTGATGTAAGTGTAGGGCGGTGTCGGATTTACTGGGATTTTCACACAATTGCAAGGAATTGGAAAGAAAGGAGCTATGCAAGGATGCTAGTAAATACTAATCGTCTCTTCTTTCTGAGTTGTGACCAGAGCAGCACTTTTTTTAAGATTTCACTACATTCTCAGGGTTATTAGTATGACTGTGGTAACTTCCTCCATCTTTTTCAGCTGCAAGAATCAAGAATGGCAAGATGTAACCACTTGCCTGCATCCACTCCTTCCACCTACACAAAAACACATGTTGAAATAGAAGCAGAACACTGCAAAAGGCAGTCCCCGTCTTACTTCTAGTAGAGTTGGAAAGCACCAGAATGGGAAGCGTGGTGCCTAGTAAGAAAGCCTGTGCAGTAGCACTGTCACGGAGCAATGCAGGGGAGAGAAGAGAGCGTGACGGGACGGGGTAGGCACTCCATTCACACCCACTGCGCAAGTCACACAAGAGCAGGAGCAGCAAGTTTAGAAAATGGGAATTCCTCTCGCTAGATTTTATAGAGATGACATATGGTTGCATCTATAGGTTGGGAGATTACCCCTTCCTGTCCATCAAATCAGAACAGCTGATGTTACACATTTCAAAAGGAAGCATGGTCAAAGAGCAGTGACGGATTTAAAGCCACAGCACATTACCTTACTGTTACCCTCTTGGAAGAATGGCCCAAATTGTAGTATTTTGGTCAAACAGATTATTCCAGTATACCCCTGAAATGTATGGTGATGCAGGTGGTGATAATAAAAATTAATAATAATATCAATGATTGGATCAAGACCAAATCTTCCTGAAGAGACAGACTATATTGAAGGTATTTTCCCCGCAGAGTGCCAGCCGTGACAGACCGCACGTGTTCTAACAGATGCCCCTTTGAGCTACAAAGGATTGGGGGTGCCTTTCAGGATCATGTGCTGCACTGTAACAAGATATTATGCAAAATACTGTCATGAAGACAGCTTATCCAATTCTGTCTTTCTCTCTGACGGTGTGACTGCAGTCCCTGCGCAGTAGATCATATCAATAAGGCAATGCTCATAAATAGATTAGCGTCATGGTGTTTGTCTATGTATAAACACACATGCATGCACAACCACTGCTAATGTGTCAGGCAGACACATATGTATGCACATGTAGCCTAGTCATCCGTATAGTAATAAATATTACGCTGACAATATTTCTTACAGTAACCACCAATGACTCATGTCCATAGAGAGAAAGCAGAAGAGAGAGTGAGGGAGAAAAAGAGAGAGAAAGAGAGGGGGTGAAAAAGAGAGAGAGAGAGGGAGCGAGAGAGAGAGAGAGAGAGATACTGTAAGCCTGAGTCCAGAGAAGTTGGGGGAGGGAAAAGTGAAATTAATGAGAAGCATTAGTTTCGCCCTCATAAAGAATTTGGAAGCAATGTTCCTATATCAAGGAACATAAATAGCATAATGCCAAAGGTTCACATGATCTGCACGAAATGTCAGATATGGGAAATTAAGTCACATGGGGAAATGGCGTTTGTAATGCACTAGAAAAACTGCTACATGCTACACAATTGATAATGAGTAATACAAATCATTGATCTTTATTCACACCGCATTGTATAATTTGAACACCCAGCCCAAGATTGCACGCATGCATGTTTTATGAGCAGCCTAGCGAGTTTACAATACATTTTCAGTTGGAGTCTACTTGAAGTCTAAATTCAAAACGTACTAGACCAGTATATGGCCCACAGCAAAAGCTACTTTCTTCTTGTGGACCGTGAATCAGGAGTTATTGATTTATGTGTACTTGCTGCATGGTCCCGCATGCACCCACCCATACAGGCAAACTGCTGATGGGAAGCTTTCCAATTCAACAAAGATTTGTGAATACATTACTGTACATGGACACTCCAGGGCCATGCATATTTGATGACTTTAAAAAGGTAAGGCACTAGAGAAGGTATGATGGCTCAACTGTTCTTGCTGCAAGCAAAACACAAATTCTCTATTAATCGCTATTCAGCCTCATGTAGGAGGAGAGTTGCCATTCAGACCAGTTCTGTCCTTCATTATTTTAAACCCCTGGTTTGTATATGTCATTATTGCATTTCACTCTTATACTGTACAGTTGTTGCTATTGCAAATCAAGAGTGTTATTTGTTCATGTGCAACAAAAACATTGCTCCTCCTCTTAATTACTCCAGCAGAAATCGCCAACACAGCCTCCCCCTGTTTTTTTCATTTGACTTTGCAGATATGATGTGTGCCCTTGAGAGAGACCTTGCTTTGCATTGCAGTCATTATGACGGGAACAAGAACAAGACTATGGCTACACCATTGCCCCCTCCTGGACAACATTGGAAAGTGCACATAGCAATTGAAATGGTGCAACTCATACTGGGGGTAGGGAAGCAGCTTCAAACTTGGGTTTGGGTTTCAAATAACAAATAACGTTGAACTGTTTTATCAATAATCCCCCCCAAAATATGAAACTTGTTGAATGAGACAGCTATAGCAAAATTTGGTCTCATTTTGAATTTGGTGCCTGCAACAAGACAGCTGGAACAGGATAACAAAAGACTGGGTAATTTAAGGAACAAACAAACAAACAAACAAACAAACAAAGGTGAAAAGGATAATTACAAACAAGTGAGAAAACGTGAATCCTTAAAGGCTCAGTTGCTCACAAGAAAGGAAGAGCTGAGGTTGACCACAAAGTGCATAAGCAAATAATTCAAAAAAACATTTCTCAACATACAACGGCAAGGAATTTCCATTTATTATGCCCGCATGCGGCATAATAAAACAAGACTGGCAACTTGACAGACTTGAAATCTGCAAGGAGTGTCACACATTAAGCCGCCAGGGGGAGCCAAATGTCATTATAGTAATGGCAACTAGTGAGAAATGGGAGGCGTTCACGTTACGTCTCGAAACTCGGAATTTCTCCTTACCCTTCACAATTGGACAGTACAATTGGTTCGGCTCGCTGTCTTCTCGTGCAAATATTGCAGACAAAGGTAATTACGCCGGCCCTTAACCACTGCATGCTTAAGTTCTCTCTCCGGAAAATAGCTAACTTTCGCCATCATCGATGGTTTGTTATTGTCTGCAACTAGTGTTGGATGGTGAACTTCGGCTAACCATTAGCCTAACTTGGAAATCGATTTGACCGAGTAGGTGTATCAGTGATGGTGAATCAGCTTTGCTAACTGCGACACCCTGAGTATGTTCGGCAAGATGACTTGAGGTTAACGCAGAATTAAATCATCCCGATATTTAACTGTGATACGGTTACATTTCGTATTACGTGCTAGCACAAGTTTAGCATGGTCGGTTCGTCGTACTGCATTGCCGTGGTACCCGAATTCATCATTTTATCAGCCGCTCCAGGCTTTCGAGAGAAAACAAGAACGTCTTTAGGGTGCTACAGGCAGCAGCAGCAGCATACACACTGATAAAACATGAGTACTAGTTCATGACGTGGCTTCTTTAGATTTTGCGTCCACTCTTGGCGTCGACCACGTCACACCACTAGTCACCATGGCCGGAACTTGGCGAACTGATTCAACATTTTATAGTCCCCCTAGGAATATGTAGGAGGGGATTCTGCAGAGAGCAAAGTTTATTTTTCCGCGGAAAACCGAATTAAAATGAACAGTTATAAAACAAATAAGTTATCTTGTTTTTATTTTATTTTTTAAAAAAACCTACCACTTGAAAAATGGTGTATTTGACTTTTGTTTTGAATTTGATGGCCACAGTATACGCACTATGGGTTAAAACCAAAGACAAGGCTTCTGGAGCGCTTCTTGCTTCAAGGATAGTCCATAATTTAAATTTCTTGCTTTGAAGAATAATCTGAAAGAAAGATAATTTATTTTTGCATTTGTCATTGTGTGACCCCTTTTGTTTGTTCTGTTTTTTTTAGGATACATTTTCATTTCAAGGCTGAAATTATTTTGAGTCGGTGGGTGTGGATGGGACACAGTCATTCTTTTCAGTGATCAGTTCTTTCCTTTGGCTGCTCCTGCTTCCTCCCTCAGGCTGAAAATAGGTGAATGATTGCATTCCGTTTGTAGAAAGACTAACAGGTAGTATTAGTATAAATAGTATTAGTATAAGTATAAGTATTAGAATAAATTATAAACACAAATAAAATTTAAAATTATTAAAATTAAAAATTAAATTTACCAAAGGCTACTTGAATGAAAGATGCTTTTATTGTGGTCAAAGTTTCTTGCTCTGAATACGATACAATGGAGAGCAAGCCTTTTGGACCTCCAATTTTTGCTGTATTTTTCTCTCATGTAGAGGTGCAACGATTAATCGATTGATATCTAAATGCTTATCTAATTGATGTATCATCTTTTAAAATAAAATGCATTTAATAACAACACAATAGAACACATCACATAAAAAATGAGCAATTATATTTTTTACTACTAAATTAATCATTTACAGAACTTGCGACAACCCTGTTCCTCGTCTTGCCTTTTTTAGAAAATGTGAAAATATTGTAACCTTCCTCTCATTTTCTCCTTTTTTTCCACACTCTCAGCCAATCACTGACTCAAATTCAAATAAGCCAAAGGCAATTCCTCCCCTCCCCCCGACTACTTGCCCATCTCACCGTCTCTCTGTCGCTCCATTCCCCTCGCCTCCCTGCACATTTCCGCTTAGCAATTTAACACATTTGAAGAGCAATACAAATAGACTGAAGGGTTGCAAGCGACATAGGTGGTGACTGGTTCAAGATCTTGTCGTGGAGGGATGGAAAAGCCTTGTGGTTTTGTGTGCAAAAACCCCCATGTGAGTCATGTGATTTTTTTTTTTTTGTCTGCTTTCTCACGAATGTGTGTTGTTTTTTTTTATCATCTGTTTTGATCCATTTTGACATTTCTAAGAATTGGGGTTCTTTTTTCTGTCTGTATGTCTGCTGCTTTGTCATCCCTGTGTTTCAGCATGCATGCGTAGTGCCTTCCCCCAGCACAGTAAGCCAAGTGCTGGCTGCTGCTGCTGTCTTGTGACGCTGGAGATGAAGTTACATTTTGATGAATGGGAAACTGGCTCCTTATCATGCTTGACATCCACTGTAAAAACCTGTTCATCCATTATGTTATTTGAACCGGATGAGTGCTCAAGTTTTAAATAAAGAACGGTAGTAAGCAAGGACGGAAGTGGGTTTCTTTTATCATTGTAATCGTCCACTACCGGGTCAAGTACCGGCCGGCAGAAACAAGCCCAGCCTGTCGGTTAACAAAATTCAGCTTGTGTATGTAACGATAGTTTTTGTTTTTCTTTTCAAGACGTTATCGTAACATTTGTTCATTTACCTTACTAGTTTCGGCGTGCAAGCCACATGGCAAACGAGACTTGGAAGGCCTAGGATGACTATTATGACGGAGGGACGAGGACTGAAGGTTGCCCAGGTTGGGGACGAAGTACAGAGGACAGACTGACAAAATTTGGTAAAGTGCCCATCACATTGAAATAGATATTTAGGAAGAGGAGAAAACTCTCTCACGACTCTTACCAGTATATCGGCCCATTCTGTCTTTAGTCAAAATATTTTGTCTAGGCAAAGCTGATAATTTTGTTTTCTCTCTTTAGAGAAATTCCCGTGGGCAGGGTGGCTCATCTGTCGGTGGCCATGACATGCTGAAAACAAACTTGCTCTATTGATTCAAACATAGCTAAGGACACTGGCTTGTTTGCTGAAGTCAAAGTTATTCTGATATGAAGCTGGTAGCAAATGTACAAATCTGCTTCTCTGACTGTGAGTGTCCAGTCAAAAGTGATTGATTGCATTCGGTTGTATTGAGTCGCTTATTCGTAAAAATATTTTACTGTAAACTTAAACTTAGTGCCTTTAGATTTCCATTGTTTTCGTAACTTTGCATCAAGCACCTTGTGTAGCAACTTTAGATTTATTTTCTTTTAGATTTTCTTTTATTATCTTTTACTTTAGATTTTCATTATTTTATAACTTTGCATCAAGGCTTTTGTTGTAGCATAGTAAAGAATCAGATTGTCTATGGGCAAATAACCAGTGAACAAAAATGCAGCAGACCCTTTACGCCCAAAAGTCGCACAGTATGCCCCATTGTAAGACACTGAATGCCTGCTGCCATGTGATCTTTGAACATGAATGTCTACTTGTGTGTTTGTACTACAAGAGCAGAGATTCCAAACCCTTTTGGGCCCGAGATTGACTTTTCAAGCTGCCAGCCTTCTGTGATTGATATTCATTCATTCATTCATTCATTCATTCATTCATTCATTCATTCATTCATTCATTCATTCATTCATTCATTCATTCATTCATTCATTCATTCATTCATTCATTCATTTATTCATAACAGCTGACCATTGAGCTAAAATTCAGTTTAACAACACATTTTTTTCCCACATTGATACCAACATAAGTATTCAACTATTGACAAGTCACCAATACCGGTACCAAGTACGAAATATTTGAAATTTTCCCAAAACACATAATTATTAAATAAAGACGTATATGTATGTGCTAATATATATACAACATACTGACATGGTATAGTACAACCAAACTTGGTATCGGTACTCGGGCCATCCTCAAATAATCGGATGGACATACTTTGACGTGACAATGTTTCTTATCACTAGTGTGATCTGTGCAACTCAACAATAACATGATCATATGAAGGAATGTGTCTTTTGATACTGATAACCGAGATAAGAAAACTTGTCATCGCTCTGTTACTGACATCACAATAAGAAGTCCTCCTGTGAGCAAACACATTTGTTCCACACCCACTAGTGTCATTGTCTCCGTATTACACAAAAGCTCCCTGTTAGAAGATGGAAAGTAAACTCAGGCGTTACTGTTTTGTTATCGCCAGTCCTATCGGGTGTTACAGATCCGGTACAACTTGTTCTGTTGCATATAGTAGTGGGCAAGTTTTATTTTTGCAGAGTTTTTCACCATCCTGAACCTTGTTTCAGTCTTGCTGCCGCTATGTGATATGCTGTGGGAGTTTGCATTCTAGACCGATGTACAACAAAAGACAGAGGGGAAACATTGTCATTCCACTTTTCCACTCCATGATGGCCTAATCGGCTCAAAAGCGAGGCATGCGTATTGTAGCTCTTAAGAGATTTATAAAACGTGAAACACCAAACATGGCAAGGGAGAAAAAAGTGGGCATCCAATAGTGTGGTGTACAATATTTCAAGAAGACAAACAGAGCACTCCATTCACTTAAAAAGACAATACATATAATTTCAATAAAACCAAAACAATTTAAAGCGGTGTTTTCTTATACAGGAAATTTAAATAGTTCTCTTTGCAGAATTTTATCCACGAGTATTTTTTTTCTTTTACTGTCCTAATTTTATCCCAATGAATCCTTTTGTTGGTGCTATGTGTTTTGTGCTTGATATTGATCTTATTTAAGAGATAATGTAGATATATTTATGTATCTTGAATTTTTGGGGGGGTTCTGTCATTCATTGTATATTATTTGTGTTCACAAATTCTTTAGCAATTACTGTTAGATAAAGTTGCGTGTGAAGAATACGCTTTGTCTGGCTTGAATGAATGAGCTGTCGATCAGCAAGCAGGTTTCGACAGATTTACGTAAGTGCCAGCATGTGTTGGACGTTGGTTTTATTAATCATTCAGCCCTGTGTTTTAGTAGAGTGCACAGACCCCACCTTTTTAATTGAGCTTTTAACTAATATTTATCTATTTACTTTTCTTACCTTTATTTACATAAGCTATACATATGTTATATTGCGCTTCCCATAGTTTATTAGCGGTATGGGTTTGATTATATTGGACCTTTGGCACATTGACTTTTAAATTCCTTATGAAATATGAGTTGTTTTTACATGCATGAAAAGCTCTCTAGAAGTAAAGTTTGATTAACTGATGAGTACGTAGGTGTGGGTTGCTTTGCTAAAGCACACAGACTTATCTTTTGTGTACCATTGTGCTCTGAGAAATGTTTTTGTATTGTGTGGGAACTCAGTGACACCCTTGTGTTTTTTTTTCTAGGAGTTGTACTACAAGAGGATGCAAAGCAGAGAAAAAAAGAAAAGGGAAAAGATGGACAATCTGAATGAGGTGTGACAGATAAATTAACTTGCATAAAAACATTATACATATTCAAGTATCAACTTCTATGACATGTGCTGTTGTTCCATTGGTGTAGTGTAAGAAGAGGCTGAGGGTGTGCGTGGCGACATGCAACAGGGCTGACTACTCGAAACTGGCCCCAATCATGTTTGGAATCAAATCCCACCCTGATGACTATGACTTGGATGTAGTGGTCCTTGGTTCACATCTTATTGATGATTATGGGTAAGATACAGATGCAACCTAGCGTACACCTACCTAAAATAAAGCTGTGCTGCTTAGTAGGTGTAACTGTAAACAAATATGTCATGTTTACACTACCACTTGAGGAGTACAGTGGACTCAATCTCAGGTCGCAAATATGCAGGGGTCCACCATACAGTTGTCATTTCAACATTGTTTTCTGCCTGTGTCATAGGAACACTTTTCGTATGATTGAGCAGGACGACTTTGACATCAGCTCCAAACTTCATACGATTGTAAGAGGGGAGGATGAAGCAGCCATGGTGGAGAGTGTTGGACTTGCTCTGGTCAAACTTCCTGATGTGCTACAAAGATTACGCCCAGATATTGTCATTATCCATGGAGATCGTTTTGATGCGCTAGCTCTAGCAACTTCAGCCGCACTGATGAACATTAGAATACTTCACCTTGAAGGAGGAGAGGTGAGAAGATTCTGATGAATATTTAAGGGAACCTTTTACACAAAATACCACCATCATGATCAACGTTAAAATACAGCAGTGTAGTGGGCCAAAATATTCATTAAACAAAAAAAAACGAGGCAGTTTTTTTAAAAATAATTTTTGTTTAATATTATCGTACAGAATGCCAGCACTAACATTATGCAGTTTGTATTCTAGTCAAACTGTGGTTTTCAAACTTTGTCAGAATATGAAACAGCTGTAATTTAAAGAATGAATTAAAAAATTAAAAGTGTTTATTCAAAATAGTATATTGCACAGAAAAGTAAAATATAAAACAATTATTATTATGTCCAAAACTAAATGCCTCTTTTCTGGAAAAGAAACACTTGAATGAAGAGATGCCGCCTCACACAAAGAGCTGGTCAGAAAAGAAAAGAGAAAGCTTTGGCAAAATAGATTTTTGATGCCTCACCATGAGGGAGGTTCTGTTAATTGTTTGGAAGAAAGTATTCTAGACTATGCAAAAATCACAAAACATGCCAAGGTGAATCGGTCAGGAAAAACATCTCACTTTTTGGGTGAAAAACTGCTCTACAGAGTTACCTTCTCACTTAAAGATGTTTTGTTTTACTGTACATTGTACATGATCTCAGGTCTCATTTTGGCTAATTTCTTAGGTGAGCGGCACAATTGATGACTCAATCCGCCACGCCATCAGTAAACTGGCCCATTATCATGCCTGCTGCACGCGAAGGGCAGAGCAACACCTCATTTCCATGTGTGAGGACCACTCTCGGATCTTACTGACTGGCTGTCCCTCCTACGATAAGCTGCTGTCACCACATAACCGTGAAGACTATCTGGATATCATCAAGAGCTGGTTGGGTATGTCAGACACACGTCATGAAAATGTCAGGGTTCCCTACGCGACTATGGAAAAGTATGACATTTGATTTCATTAATTTCTAGATCAGACACATGAGGAAATGGGATGGAAAATTGTGAAATACAAAGATTAAAATTTTGAGTGAGTTGATTTGCAAAAAAAATAATAGTTCTTGCAATTAATGTAGTTTTGCGTTTGCACTGGAACAAAAATCACAGTACATACGTATGTGATTATTTTATTTGCGTGTTTACATTTGTTTACTCTTCTTAGTCAATCTCTCATGCATTGTAAGTGGAAAAACATTTGCTTCAGTAAAACTTGATTTTGACTATAAAATGTATGAAATTATAAATCGGTAGTGTTATTAATTATTTTCATTGGCAAATGACGATTTGTATCATCTCTGAATTCCTGATGATTGAGCATCAGCCTTGATTATATGCAACTGTTCAAGAATCAGAATGATACACATCAATTTGTTACAAATTATTATCGACAGAGAACTCTAAAAATCAGGGTCTGGTAAAATGTTGAAATCTCAAATGTGTAGGAACCCTGAACTCAATAAGTCAGCTCATTTGTGTATCATATTTTTATTGCATTCTACAGGCGACAATGTGAAGGATCATGACTACATTGTGGCGTTGCAGCACCCAGTCACCACTGACATTCAGCACTCTATTAAGATCTATGGACTTATGTTGGATGCACTTATCTCCTTCAATAAAAGGACACTCATCCTCTTTCCCAACATTGATGCTGGTTGGTATTATAGGTTATTATGGCATGATCTTTATTAAATGATCAAATATGTATGGATAGGCCAATATGAGTAGAACCAAGGAGCCCATAGCCCAACCCATTCTTGAATATACTCTAATACTTATCCTGTCCACAGGAAGTAAGGAAATGGTGCGTGTAATGAGAAAAAAGGGCATTGAGACACATCCCAACTTCCGGGCAGTGAAGCACATCCCCTTTGAGCAGTTCATTCAACTGGTATGCCATGCCGGCTGCATGATTGGGAACAGCAGCTGTGGTGTGCGAGAGGCCGGGGCCTTTGGCACACCGGTCATCAACCTGGGAACTAGACAAACAGGCAGAGAGACGGGTGAGAATGTGATATTGTGAATTTGAGTCTCTAGCGGCCCCTACTGTGCATATTTGGCTGTTACTATCTCAATTGAACAATGAAATGTCTTCAGGCTGGGAGAGCTCAAAATTCTACTTCTCTTTCTGCTAGGTGAAAATGTTCTGCATGTGAGGGATGCTGACTCTCATAGTAAGATCTACCATGCTCTGCAGCTGCAGTTTGGAAAGCGATACCCCTGGTAATGTTCCTTTTTATTCAAAACAGCGGTTCAGTACGTCTTCCAGAATTTGTTAAAGCTTCAGCGGCAGTCTGCATTCTCTCAGTTCTCTTCCTAATGTTCCTCCCTTTCCAGTTCTAAGATCTATGGTGATGGAAACGCTGTTCCTCGCATTCTCAAGTTCTTACAATCCGTTGACCTGAATAAGCCCCTTCAAAAGACCTTCTGCTTTCCTTTGGTGAAAGACTCCATATCCCAAGACATTGATCACATCCTGGAGAAACAAAGTGCTTTGGCTGTGGACCTTGGCGGAACCAATCTCAGAGTAGCAATTGTTTGCTCCCAGGTAAGTTGACCAGTCTCATCTGAAGACTTTTATATACTACATATAATCAATCTTTATTAGTTCTCTACTGAGATTTTTTTTCCCCCACCACCCATCTCTTTCTTTCTATACTTGACTGCCCGTTGCTTTATCAAGGGTATCGTAGTGAAGAAATATACTCAACCCAATCCAAAGACCTTTGAGCCCAGGATGCAGCTCATATTGAAAATGTGTGAACATGCCATGCAAGATGCAGTGTCTCTCAACTGTAGGATTTTGGGAGTTGGTATGAAACTATGATACACAGCACTGTATGAAAAAAAACAATAAATTTATGCTCATTGCGTCAAATCTTTCCATCCTTAGGAGTATCCACTGGTGGACGCGTAAACCCACAAGAGGGTGTGGTACTGGACTCAACAAAGCTAATTCAGGAGTGGACATCTGTGGATTTGAGAACACCCATCTCAGATGCCTTCCACCTGCCCGTCTGGGTGGACAATGACGGAAACTGTGCTGCCTTAGCCGAAAGGAAGTTTGGTCATGGAAAAGGAGTGGAGAACTTTGTCACAGTCATCACAGGAACAGGTGAGTTGCCATAGTTTTCACGCAGTCATTTGTTCATTCCCTGCTGTCCTCCATCACACAGACTTGTTCATCCATTCACATTCAGACACTCAGTTATCCAATCAAATTATTAATAATAAAGAATAAAAAAAATACAACAATTAAAGGGGAGTTGAATGTCAGGCTGCATCTATCAAATTAAACATTAATACAATAGAAAAACAAGACATTTCAATTAGTAATAACAAAAGATCAATGGGTATCCTTTTTATATATTATATTATATATTTTTCGAGTCAATACAAATAAATTCCTGTTTCTCAAGCTCGATATTAATAACCAAGAGCATTGTTTTTGTGGGTGAGGGGGTTATTTATTTATTTATTTTCATTAACAGGGAGGCACCAACAATTCTGTTCTTAAAATGCTTGAAAAAATAAAGTGGAATTGAGGACTGAGTTGACCTAATTTGTATCTGTGTTACTCATTGTTGAAATTGCATTGATACAGTGAGTGTAGGTTCATCCTACTCATTTGCAATTTTGGACTTTGAAAGGTATCGGAGGAGGGATTATCCAGCACAACGAGCTGATCCATGGCAGTACATTTTGTGGAGCTGAACTAGGTCACATCATGGTGTCGTTAGACGGCCCGGAGTGTTCGTGTGGAAGCCGAGGATGCATCGAGGCTTACGCTTCTGGTCTGGCCCTGCAGAGAGAGGCCAAAAAAATGAATGATGGTGAGTGACAGTTGGATTGTATCATATTTGTGTATATGATGAGGCTTACTAAATGCTTAGGATTTACTAATTAGCTAGATAGCAAGACAAGTGAAATTGGGTTCTCGACAAAAATTGGGTTTTTCATCTGTTACAAAGTTAGAGTGAACAGCTGCAACTTGGGATCTCAATAACTAAAATGATGTTAATGTTCTTCCAGTTCTTTACTTCTCACTCCAAGGTAACTCCAATGCAATAAGAAAATACTGTTGTGTTTTTCAGATGAACTCTTGAAAGGGGAGGGATTGGCTCTGAAACGGTCTGAGCCCATCACTGCCGCTCACCTCATCAGTGCAGCAAAACTGGGGAATGCCAAAGCTGTAGCTATTCTCAACAAAGGTTAAAACCTAAACGAGCACACCTACACACACAGACACATCAGGAAAAAAAACGGGAATGGTCTCTTGTTATGTAATGAGTAACCACATTAAAGCAATCCGTTGCTTTCGTCTCCTTCTGACATCAAATATGGTGTAATAGTAGAATGTGAAGAGAAACAAAACAAATCATTTCCAGGTAAACCTAAAAATGCGTGACAGCAAATAGTTAATATGCATTCCAAAATGTTTTTTTTTTCTGTTCCTCTTTGTAGCCTCCACAGCACTAGGTGTCGGCATTATCAACATCCTGCATACACTCAACCCCTCACTTGTGATCCTATCTGGTGTCTTGGCCTCCATCTACGAAGAACCGGTGAAGCACCTCATTGCTAGTAGAGCCCTCTTACCAGCTCAGAGCACCAAGGTGGTAACGTCAGACTTGGAAGAACCCGCTTTACTAGGAGCGGCGAGCATGGTCTTAGACTATGCTACGAGAAGGACTTATTAAAGGACACACTTGTCTCTTGATTCCTTGAGCCATCAAGAAGACATCGTCTTGAAGTTGATTTTCCAAACATATGTTAACATATCTAAATTCAGTTTATAAAAATGAAAAATGCCTTTTCTGTCGTTTCCTGTTTGGTGATATGTTGTGTTCAGGAAAATGGAACCAATTTCCACTGGTTTGAAATTAATTGATCCTTAATCAAAGGTTGCCTGGATATGTATTTCTTGTGTCAAGTGGATCCATTGTGCATTCTTCTATCACATAAAATCTTTTTTGATTTCTGGATTTTTTAAAAAAAGCAAGTAGTTTGTTTTTTACAAAAAAAAAACTAGCATAACAACATACTCCAAGCAGGAATTTGCTTCTGTTTGTAAAATAATAACCAGTAGTCCATTAAGATGGTTCTTTTGCCAATGACCAAATTTTTGCTAGATATGTATTTCAATATCTTTCTGTATCGCTTGCTGTTTCACTTTTCTACAAATGTTTATCCCCTACTGAGATACAATATAACATCATAGTTCCATGACTTACCAGTCATTCTTTAAAGACTTGGAATGAGTGAAATAATGATATTCTAGTTGCTTGTCTCAAAGACTTTAGTAACAATTAATGTACAATTTAATTTAATTATTAAATTATAGGCTGAATAATCATGTGACTGAAACTTACTGTTTTTGCTGCTATGGAAGATGATTTCAGTGGTACACATTGTATGTATACTTTATAATGTACCGCCATTGTTTGTTTTAATTTGGTTAATGATGGTCCAAGGGAATACACAATGAATGGGTTATATTTACAATGCCTACCTTCAAGGTAGTCATTTAACAATATATATGTACTTGAATAAAAGAGAATATTTGGGGTGTGTATGTCGTGATGATTGTCATTCCGCAAAGCACAACCTGAAACCTGATAATCAGAAATATTTGAAACTTGGTACATTGAGTCAGGTGCTTTTCACCTGAACGATGGGACGCTGTCGGGGCAGTTCAATAATTAACCACTGTGACGTTATTCCTGGGCTAGAGACCAATGTTGTTTCTACGGCGCGTAACCTTGAGGATCAAGAATGAGGTAAATCTGAGATTGAATCGAGTTTGGCGTACAATACACGTCCCTTCATTGTGCGTAAATTTGCCGTAGGTTTGAATTTTAAAGGTTGCAATTAAAGGATCACCTTAAAAACGATCAAGTCGTCAATTAAGAAGGGTTAATTAAAATAGGAAGTATCGCTAGAGTACATTAAAGCAACAATAAACACTATTATTTATAAAATATTTTCCATCACATATTTCATGGAAATTGTGTGGTTCAGGATGGTAAAATGTCTAAATAATTGTGACGCTGGTGATTGCGTAGTTTAAGTATGAAGAATGGGTTATTTATTCTTTTTTATTTATTTATTTATTTTCATTGAAGTTGTGACAGCACGTATAGGTCACGAGCCTGCATGGGGGTGGGCATTCATATTTGATTGGACAGAGATTAAGACAGGGCTTCTCCTATTGGTTCTTCATCCAATCAGTCAGTTTTCATGGCTTTTTATTTGCCAGTCGTCCATTTCCGTTTGTCTATAAGCTTCATGTCTTTTTTTCTGGCGTGTCCTTTCCTTTCGGCTAATCGCCCTATAGGCAATACCTACACCTGCTAAATATTTGCACATTTCGACAGAGTAAAAGGCAATATGGATGATTTTGACATGCTCAACTCACCGGCCGCTGGTAACGGCGTCGGCTCAGATGAGGACCCCGCCGCGGCATTTTTGGCCCAACAGGAGAGCGAAATTGCGGGGATTGAAAACGACGAAGGCTTCAGCATCCTGGACAGTGGAGAGGTCCCTTCGTCGCTGGCGGATTCCAACGGTGGGTGACTGTCCCTGTCAACGGAGGACAGATTGATCTCACATCCCTGATAAAAGTCTTGCAGTAAAGCATGAGATAGATCCCAAGTTGTTAATAATGTACTATTCTGTCCATCTCGGTTACAGCTAGCTCTGCTATGCTAACCTGACTCCTGACAACACAGTGCTTTAGGGGAAAAATATCACAATGATAAGGACAGAAACGTTTGATGGGTATGTGTAAAATTAAGTGAATTGTGTGAGTTTATGGTCTGCTGCCAAGAAGAGAACATCGAGGATGACATAACGATGATAACGTTTGAGTGACTAAATAAAAAGCCAAGAAACAAAATAATAATAAAAAAAAACACAAACAGTAGCTTTTCCTTTAAATGTGCCACATAATCCCTCAAACTGCTCTTCAAAGGTTGCAAAATGTAAATTCTGAGGAATTTGTAACTGTGTGATTTTAAAAAAAAACATAATTTTTGCTTAAGTTTCATGATATATTGTAGTTGAAGTTTGAGACTTGGTGATTATATTAGTGAATGAAAGCCTCGCATTGAATTGCAGTGGCATGAAGTCCTTTTTTTTTTTTTTTTAATCGTTGCACTGTGTACTTCACCGATCATATTTCCGTAGAGGTGTTCTTAGGTTTTAAAGAACTCTGCTGCATTGTTTAACACAATATTTCCTGTTGTCTTTGTAGATGGTGCTGTCAATGGAGAGTTCCATGGGGTAATTAGTCTTGACAATCTTTTTAAAGATTATCACATCTTTTTTTTTTATTGTTCCTTAGTTTGCAACTCCAGATCAACATAGCAAATGGTTTAATGGCAGACATTTTTAATTATTCAAATCAATTGTGAACAGTGTTTGCATACCACCCATGTAAATCTTTCGAGAAACTTCTGAAATTAAGCATGTTTATCGAAACCATCATAAGAGTTGCATGCCAGAGTTTTACCACAATTCCACCTTGTAGTATTTTTCAAGGTGGATCACCACATTAAAATTTGCAACAGGCAAAAATACAATAAAATGTTTGAACATATCTGGCTTCTAGAACCTTCCCAATTTCCCTTTCCTGTGCTGTCATTGCAACATTGCTGCCTTTTGCATTGTCAGGACTTCCTTTGGCCTATAAGAGAAGAACAAAAAATGGCCTCAATTTAGTTTTTACAGAGACACAACTGCAAATTTCACTTGTGCTAAGGGATAAAAACTGCAAGAATGAATTCTGCAACTCTGAGCTAGTGGTTGGAACCATTTAGAATTGTAAGAAGTATCGGTTGTCACTACTCTGTATATCATGTTTCTTAGGAAAGCAACGGCCCATCTGACGCCTATGCAGCAATTTCCAACGCCGACCGCCTGCAGGCAGAGCCTGAAAGCCTTCGCAAGTGGAGGGAGGAGCAAAGAGAGCGACTGGAGATGCTTGGTAAGCCCAGAAGAGCTCCATTACATTGAGTGATGTATATTCTGCAAAAGGCACCCATATGAGTATGCGTTAGTTAGCATCGTGGTTGAATTGCCCGTCTCCTTCCCTTCTTCTTTCCCTTCTTCCTCTGATTGGTTATGTACCTGGTAAAATGTGGTCTCTCTATGCTTACGTTCCTGGCCAGATGATAACTCTCGCAAGCAAGAGTCTGAGTGGAAGACCAAGGCCAAGGTGGAACTTGAGGAGTGGCATGCCAGGCAAAATGAGCAACTGGAGAAAACCAAAGCCAATAACAGGTACTGGCTTGAAAGATTGCTTCTGTCTTGGGGGATAGTATTGGTAATAATAATAATACAAGTTCTGTGTCAGCAATAAAGCCTTGTGTTATAATGTACATTTAAATATAAGTCGGACACTAAACATAGTTTTTTTCCACTCTCGTAAATCGGGTTTTCATAATTATAATAATACTAATAATATTATGTTGTTTTTGTTCTTTGAACAAGGTGATGTTCATGCACAGCTTATTTTGTGCACCAGTAAAAAACATCTGTCTTGAATTTGGAAAAAAATATTTCATTTTTTAACTAAAGAGGGGTTCGATGAATGCGCATATGAAACTGGTGGGGTTCGGTACCTCCAAAAAGGTTAAGAACCACTGTTTTTATATGAATGACTGTTATTATTATTATTATATGTACAGTATGTGTATGGTAAGTACAGTTTGTGTACAGAAGAAATAGGGTGAATTTGATTGTTTAAAGTGTGAGAAATGTTGGCATGCATTAAATTGTTCCTTCCTTAGATGTAAACCTTTATTTTTTTGTAAGTGTAATACAGTGGTGCCTTAAGATATAAATGTATTGGCTAACACCTTTTGACGGATACAAGCCATCTCTTTACCGCTGTCATGACATGAGCAAAATTTTGAGAGATATGTGCTTCTCAAATTCCACCACTAGAGGGCGGCAGCACACGTCACATCTGGCTACTATCCATCCATTCAAGTCGGGTTCCTTGCAGTGGAAGGCTTATATCAGTTAGTGGCAGTAATGAGCCGTTTGCCAACTTTCCATTGACTATATAAATAGGACAAGAAAGGAGAATGGTTATGTGTATGGGTGTGTTTAGTGCTGATATTTTCCCAAGGTTTTATTGAGAGCAAAGCTTATGTATTTTTATACAGTACAGTATTGGTGAGTGTAGGCTTATCAGGAAAAAGCTTTTTTTTTTTTTTTAATAAATGAGTTAATGTCTTTGATTTCACTGGGGAAAAATGATTTGTGATACAAGCATGCTGGGAGATCAAATTAGTCATCTTAAGGCACCAATGTATTGTAATCAGTTTGATATTATATTGGCTATTATATAAAGTGTCGTGAGGTGTATATTCAGGATTGAACCTATTCGTGGAGACAATTTCAAAATATAGGAAATAAGAAAAGCGTGAACAACTTTTGGGTGCTTTACTTTTCTCATTTGCTGCCCGTCTTGCTCCCCTACTCCCGTAAATAACAGCAGTACATAGGGTTAAAATATCCTCAACATTGTTACGTCTATAACGCTAGTAAATAGGTCAAAATAGTGCATAACCAGACTTCACTTCCTTCCTGTTTAGAAGTCTTTGTTGTTATTCTGGCACAAAGAGGTTTTTGTGGTTTGTACTACCCTCTTTCTTGTTTTACAAAATTTATTCCAACTGTACTGACTGGGCCTTGATCAGTGCTACAATGTTTCGACTGTCGACATTTGCCTGCTCTTCTGATTTTAGTTGTTTACACAAAATATTAAAATTGTGACTACGGGAAACCAGTTTTTAGACAAAGGATAATAGAGCGATTAGGCTAATTTGTCAAATTCCTGACTGTGTTGTGTGCTACTACCATCACTACCATTTATCAATTGAAAATGGATGGCTCTGTAATAAGAGGTGATCATATCATCATTAATGGCACTCGAGAGGAACAACAATGCGTTCCGTGACAAAAAGTGTTGCCACAATGGCAGCACTTGATTGTCCTTTACAATATCATATCATCATTAGCGGCACTCGAGCGGAACAACAATGACAATGCGTCCCGTGACAAAAAGTGTGACCACACTTGATTGTCCTGTACGATAACACCTGTTTCCGGTCTCTTGTTCATTTCTCCCGCTCACTCTTTCTTCTCTTCTGCCCTCTTGCTGCTCTGTCACACGGGCGGATGTTTGTCCAGGGTGCTCGATGAAGACTTCTACAAGCAGCCCTTCTCTGAGCTCATTGGTTATGTGTATGTTGCTCCAACTAACACCTTCTGTCCTCATTTTATGCCTTTTATTTTTTAATCTTTGCATTCTCACCCATGATCCAACCATGTGGCATCATATTCATCCCATTAGTTAGGACATTGTAGTTTCCCATCAGTCTGTATCTCCCATCCACCATAGCTCAGCAGCATCGCTCTTGTCAAAATTGCGACTGATTTCTCTCAGCATGTCAACCATGAGAGGAATGCTACTGCATGTCACAGCTCACATTCTCACTGCCTGCCGCAGCTGTCAAATCGTTCTTTTTTTTTTTTCCTTATCACAATTGTGTAAATTGTGTGTGCAAGTTGTCACCCATTTAAAAAAAAAAAAAAAAAATGCCTAGGTGGCACTCGAATTTTTTTTAACTTAGTAATGTAATTGGTTCCAAATAAATGTAGGCCTACTGAATATTCATGTGTAGGATATTTTGAAGCAGTTGTGTACAGTAGTAAAAATACTCATCTTGATTGTCTCTAAAAAAAATTTAAACTTGCCTAAGTTGCAGCTTCCTTGCATGGCATTTTCCCCTCAAAAATGGTGAGCCACAAAACAACCAATACCTTATAATAATATAATATAATACCATATAAGGACCTTTATTGATTAAAAACATGTAACGTGTTCATACAGTCCATAAAACTTCACATTTCAGTTTATTTCAAATAATATCTCGCCAAAATAGTTGTGTGCCTCATCGTCTTCGCGTCTTCTCTCAGGAAACGAAAAAGCAGAAGCACAGACTGAAGAAACTCTCAGGGAACAAAAAAGCAGAAGCACAGACTGAAGAACTTAAATCTAATCTAATAAAGATTTTTCGGGCTACCTTTTATTCTTGCTCTTTTGCCGCGGTGTGGAAAAGCATTAACTGCATACACGGACAATGTCAGGATTGTAACACCAATCTTGCCTTAATTTAATTAAATAATCAATTAAAGTGAGACAGAGACTAAAGATTTTTTTTTTTTTACAAGACGTATACACACCTGCTTCAAATGGGACATGCCAGCCAGTCGTGACCTGTGCAGCCTTTGCTTTTACTGTCTGATGCCTTCAATGTTCTGCAGTCTACATTGTGGTGTGCATCCTTACCTTTTTAGCCAATCCATTCAACAGTGTACAATTGGCAGTAATTTGTCCTCTTTTCATTGAATTATTGAAATTTTTATAGACCTGTATGATTTGTAATTCTTGTGTAAGCCTATGGGAATTATCGCACACCTCAATGCAGTGAACTGGGTAAGTACTGTACACGAAATTTGCTATCTGCAGTAGAAGAACCTAATTTGCATACGTAGCGTTGAACAAAACTGCTCATTTTAGAGGTTTGCTTTGACTAGTCTTTTTCATCAGTTGCCCCTTCATTCTGAAGACAGTGTCCCCGTGTGTAGCAAGCAAATGTCAATCATTAGCTTTCCACGAAGCAAAGTGAAGGCTGCTCGCTGGTCATGCTATAACGTTCCAATGAAATAAAAATGAAAAAAAAAAAAAGAAACCACTCACTTTTTGCACGTTGGTTTAAAACATCTGCATTGAGCTCATTTTTTGGTTGTCTTTCATTTTGCCCCCTCCCCCTTTTTTCTCTTCTAAATTCTGACCTGTGAAACTATTTCTCCCTCCTTTCTTTTCCTATGCACCTTTAAAGCACACACATTAACCATCCTTGCTACCGCCTAGACCAGTTAAGTAACAAAACACCAAAATGTCCATTTAAATTCATCTTGCTATTGTGATGGGATTAGATTAAGTTTTGAATATTAGTCCCATATACAGTATAAACCCAGTTGTTTGTATTGCCTCTTTTGTGATGTGAATTGTGTTTGTTGTGACTGTGAAGTTTGATTTGCTCCTTATCCCCATTTTGCTTTGTGTAATTGGTGTTGTAGCTAGTAGTGAACCTTGGAGTGTTTGTTTTCTATACAATATTCGTAGGTCGGCCAGGTTTAAGGTTGATATCCCTCATATATGACACCTAATCAAAAACGCAACTACAATTTCCACATGTGGTGTTTACTGTTTTTAAGTGTAGCCTACATGTTTTAGTTTGAGAAGAACTGAGTTGATTTTACAATTCCAAAACGCATCAAATCCATTTAAAAGAAGCCACCAGTTTCCAGTTCCATGCATGGTAAAAGGCTACTATTGCTCAAACTCTGTATGGACTTGGTTAAAAGCAAGAAACAAAACACTTGGTTGTGTAGTTTTGTTTTAATCAAGGGCAGCTATTAGTGACGGGAGTGCGTCCTTAGAGCGAGCTCCTGCAGTGCCGAAAATTATAAGCATGCAGCTGCGGAATGGCTTGAAACTCAACAGTAGCGTTCTACACCAACAAGCGCCACATTTTCTTGTTGGATGTTTTTTTTTTTCCCCCCTCCCAGTTTTTAATACAAACTATTCTGTTGTGTATAGTCACAAATATGGGTAACTGCACTGTTATGTTAAAAGAGAATTAGGGTCGTTAAAGTTGTGTTCTGTCTTCCCTTGTCTTTCGCTCTCGGGTAACCTCTGTTGAACCAATTCACACTTGATACATTTACATGATTGATAGCAAATAAGTATGTAACACTTTTCAATGCATAAATGTGTCATTCACGGCTACGCAATGGAATAAAAAGGTGTCAAGTTTATCTTAGCCACATCTGTAAAGTAGGTCAGATACATACTTTTTTTTTAACCCCCCAAAAAATTGTGAACTAAATTTCTCGTAAGCAAAGCCAAATTCTAAACAGCGACTCTCACATTCCCATTCGGATTTTGCTCCCTGGTTATCAACAGAGGAATATCTCAGAGCCGTTTAATATTTTGTCATCATTTGTACATCACGTCTTGTGCTGATAAGTTTCTATTCTCCCCCTTCCCCCTGTTGGGCGTAGGGCGGCTGAGGAGGCCATGATTTCAGACATGGACGAGAACAACCCAGGCACGGAATGGGAGCGAGTGGCTCGCCTGTGCGACTTCAACCCAAAGTCCAGCAAGCAGGCCAAAGATGTGTCCCGCATGCGATCCGTCCTCATCTCCCTGAAGCAGTCCCCGCTTGTCCGCTAGGCTGGGCTACACATCATTCAGTATCACCATTAATGCAAACACAACCAACATCTTGATGACCCACATCTGTATTTGGAAGAATTATTCCCCTTCCGTCTATACCTGTTCGCTGGTTTTCTGTTGTGGACGGATATAGCCAACGATTTCAAACCGCACAGAGTATTCTTTTCCTGACCGGCCTAGCCTTGGAACATCAAATCACTGTTTAGCCACTGAATATTTTTTCAATGGCGTGTCCTCCGACCAATCAAATGCAAGTCCATCAAGCCAGCAGATGGTACCAGTCCCATCATACCATGCTGTAATCCCCTCAACCTCTTGTAAGATTTCATTTATACCTTCCTTTTTTTTAAAACCTCACATCAATGTGATCTGATTATTTTTCTGTTTAAGGACCAAATTAAAAAAAAAAAATCAGTAAGTGTATTTTTAAGTGTCAGTGTAGTGCCTGCTTGTGTTCAATCTATGCATCTCCTTTTGAAAAGCGCCTAGTCTACTGGGAATAGTCCATTACATTACAATTCAAACATGTTGATAGCGCAGTGTGTGTGTACGTACTTCATGTTCACCTATGTACATATACAGAAGGCAATATATAAACAGAATTTTAAACCTATATGTTAAAAAAAATCTGACTGTTGTGGTTTTGAAGAAAACAAAATATACGTCAAGTGTTGTTTGACCATGCATGTCCATTGCCCACTTGTTTCAATATCAGTAAACAATGAATCAAAACACTTGACTTTCTAGTTCCTCTTATTCACTTCATAGAGTGTCCTCCCATCTAATGGTAACCTTCAAAAGTTTTGCTTTATGACACAACTCATTACTGGCACACCAAGTAATACTGGTTCTTGTTGGAAGTGGGTAATTTCTCTTTTCGCTTCGTTAAATACTGAAGCAACTCTCCTGTCGTGGCTCACACACTTGCCTCGCATATTGGCTCGCAGATTCAATTCTCACCGTCGGCCTTCCTCTGTGGAATTTGTCTGTTCTGCCATTGCTTGTGTGGATTTTAGACGGTTGCTCTTGATTTTCTACCACAAAGCATGCATTTTGTGTTAACTGAAGTCTCTATATTGTCCGGAGGGGAATGTTTGATTGCGTAATTCATAAGGCACCGACCTGTATTATATTTTAGGGAATTACCAACTCACCACATCCAAAATGCAGATCTTTTAACAATGCCTTTAATGCTCGAACTTCATCCGTAGGTTCACCAAAGTCATTTGGGCCAGGCTTCTGCTCATCTAATGCAGACAAGCACTGCAGAGCAGAGGTGTTCGACCACTGATACTTTTGGAAAGTTGGTTTCCTCACTTTAGCCTGTCTCTGGCCCAAGTGGGACTGCAGGCACCTTGTCTTTCATCTGCTGTATTCTTTGATTATTTGTTGTTTGTTAGAAAAGAGATCCACAAACTCATATTAGTGCAGGTACGTACTTTGCACGTTTTAACTGTACAGGATAAAACCCTGAAACCGTGCTGTCTGTAATCAACACTTGCCAATAATAAATGGTGGATACAAGTCTCTGCACACCCCTCTAACTGCCAGCAATAGTTGAGATGATACAACTTAATTTAGTAGTTTAATTATGTTCCCCTTTTGGAACAAAAAAACTTTCAAAAGCGGAAGTAAAAATAGATGCCTGAGATAATATAGTTCTTTTTACTATTTCCTAAAAAAAATGTAGAAATACATAATGTCTCTTTACGTTCTGACATTTGTGCCTTGCGATTACCACGGGACTAACTGCTCATACAAGCAAACAGGTTATTGAAAATATTTCAGAAACCGGAGTTTTGGCCTTAACCTGAATATTTACGGCTCGTAAAAGTAGTTCGGGACAAGCTGAATCGGAAGAGGCTTCCACAAAAGACATCAGAAAAAGAGTTGCACAAATTGCACCTCATTTTACAAGAACATCCGTGTTCATAATGTTCAACTGTGAGTCATAAAAAGTGCCATCATCTTTGTATGAAGCTTAAGTTTTTCATTATGACAAACGTTTCCTTGTTTCTCTATACGAGTAATGAATAGCCCGGTGTTTTTGTTGTTTTTCATTTATTTCATAGAACACTGACAGCTAGGAATGTTTGACGTCAGTAGACCAAAGCATTTTCACAATCTTTTGGTGAAGAGACAAGAGACCAGTAGCACCAGGATATAAATAAATAGATAAATAAATCATTGGATGCACAATCGTGGACTTGGTTTCACTTTAACAATCAGGAGTTAATATTCAACAGAATATGCCATCTCTTTCCAAAGAGGGTCCAAAGAATAAAGATAACATAACTCCTAATGTATATTTTTATCTTGTATCATGGTCCAACATACGTACAAGATAAAAATCCAACCATCCATCCATCCATCCATCTTCTTCCGCATATCCGGGGTCGGGTTGCGTTATTTTATAGATAAAAATCTTGTGTATATATATATATATGGTCCAAGATACAAGATAAGAATATTTATTGGCATATTCTGTTAAATATAAACTCCTGATTGTTAACGTAAAACAAAGGCCACAATTGTGCATCTAACCCCGGTGATCAAGGGAAAAATGGACATTAAGCAGACTTTGACGAAAGAGGTGCAAAGTAGATCAAACTCACAGGCGGTGCTTTTGACTATTGTGGGTTCATTCAGAGGAGGTTCAGGGAGCACTGTGAGTAAATTTGACTGAGCAAGATTTCTGGGGAGCCAGGGCGCTAAGGGATGAGGAGGGACAGTCACCAGCTCAGCATGGGGTAAAAGGTTTGGGTATTAGAGTTTTACAGGAAAACATTTAAGAGAGAAGTAAGAGGGGACAGCGTTGGATGGTGAGGCCACCCCCCACCCCCCACCCCTCCCTGCAATTGTTTATTTTACCAAGAAAAGAAAAACTATTTCAGCAAGCTGGAAGAAGTCATGTAATGTTTCCAGGTTTCAGTGAGATCAGATGGAGCAATTGTTTATGTTACCGTCGTATTGAATGAACTGAAAGCTCCACCCAGAGCCTCAGTGGATGTATCTTGGTCATTTGAGATTGTAGTGGTGGGTAACTTGAAGACGAAGGGGATCCTTGGGTAAGTCCAGAGACGTGACCTCTCCACTGCTAAGTAAGAGATTGGAGGTGTTTTGCTCATGAAAGCCAGGAACAGCACAAGCCAAAATAATTTCCAAAAATAATTATCAAATGATGGAGATCATCTCGACATCAAACCTCAGAAGCAGTGTTGCAGAGGACGAGTGGAGCATTGGTACTAAACTGGACATGGGGAAACAAGTTTGACTGGGTTTTGTAATGACCTTCAAGCTGGAGTATCGGGGAGGCAACATACTTCACATTGTTATAATCAGGTAACAGGTAGACCCTCGAGCGTAGCGTGGCAGCGAACTAGTTTGAGTCGATGTGCTTTGAGGGATTCACCTGAGCAGGCTGTCCACTCATCACTGGTGTCCCAAATACTGGACACGATACGTTTGATACGTCGAACAAAGCAAGCTCACTATCCAGAAGTAGGAGTGCTGTATGTCTGGCGGCCTGCTCGGAGTCGAGCCTCTGTCCTTCCGTCATGGTCCCACGCATACTGTGACCCAGGCCAGGCGTTCAGCAGCCAGCCTGTTTCGCACGAAATGTTTATCAGGGCCTCTTGCCACCTCTACATCTTGATCAGTTAGTGGTAGCATGCCGAGAATGTCATCGCTTTTGTCACGCACCAAGTACAACAGGAATTTAATTTGGTCATCATCGCTTTCATTTAGTCCCAATGACAGTATCATTTTGCTGAACCATCTTATCCTTTGCAGCAGGGCTCCTTAAAATGTAAGTTAGAGTGTGTGGAGAGGAGGGCTCGGGGGATACCGCAACCCAGAGAGTACCAAGTTTTTACGGAATGGAAAAAAGAATGCAGATTTAAAGGAAAACTACAATTGAGCTGTGTTGCTGATAACAAGATTAGGAAATACATTTATTTTATTTTTTTTGCTGTCTGGTAAAGAAAAACAAAACACCATGAAAAAAAATCTGAAAGCGATAAAACAAAGATAAGGAAGACTTAAAGAGAAGACAGACTTTTCTAAAACAGATGCAAACACCAACTGAAAATCAACTAGTTGTCTGGACTCAATAACACCTGACTGTAAAATCTGTGTTTACAACAACAACAAACCGTGGTTTACACCAAACCTCAGGATGCTGCACAAAGCCAAGGAGCAGGCCTACACGAGTGGGGACCGGGACCTGTTCAGGCAGGCCAAGAACACACTGAACCGAGAGATCAGGAAAGCCAAGAGGTGCTATGGGGAGAGCCTGGAGAGACACCTCTCTGCCTATCCTGATCCCTCAACAGTGTGGAAAGGCCTGCAGAGCATCACGGGCTTCAAGAAACCAACCCTACGTCCTGTGGAGAACCCAAGGCTTGCAAACCAGCTAAACAGGTTTTACTGCAGGTTTGAACGGTCCACCCGCACAACAGGACCGCCTGCATCACAATCGTCATGCGCACCCCCCTCCACGACCCCCCTGTTCACACCTCCATCGTCGTTACCCTCACTATCCTCAGTAATGCTATTCCCTCCACAGACACCTTCAATTTCCTGGGATCCACAATCTCTCGGAACCTGAAATGGACCGGCCACATAGACTCTGTCCGTAAGAAGGCCCAGCACAGGCTGTACTTTCTGAGACAGCTCAGGAAGTTCAACCTGCCACAGGAGCTGCTGAAGACCTTCTACACTGCCATCATCCAGCCAATCCTCTGCGCCTCCATCATTGTCTGTTTGGATCAGCCACCAAACAAGACAAGCACAGACTGCAACAGAGAATCAGGGCCACGGAAAAGATAATCGGGACCAACCTCCCATCTATCCAAGACATGTACCTGGCCAAGACCAGGAAACGAGCAAGTAACATCTCTACAGACCCTTCTCACCTAGGTCGCAGTCTGTTCGAACTACCGTAATTTTCGGACTATAAATCGCACCGGAGTATAAGTCGCACCAGCCATAAAATGCACAATACAGTGAAAAAAAACATGTACAAGTCGCACCGGAGTATAAATCGCACTTTTGGGGCAAATTTATTTGTCAAAATCCAACACCAAGAACAGACATGAACCAGCAACAACAGGCTAAACGATACGGTATGCTAACGTGACATATACACAAACGAGGAGCTGAGAACGGGCCTGAGTAACATTCAGAGTTATTCAAATAAGTATTACATAAATAACACGTTTATCAAACCATCTGTGTCACTCCAATTCATTAAATCCATCGATCGTCCTTTATGTAAACAATGCCGCGTATGCGCCACATATGCGCCGCTGACGTCGGACTCGTAAGTTGCATTTCTAATTATTCCACAGACCCATATAATGATATATAAAGTATATTTCAAATAACTATCATATAACAACAATATTATCAAACCATCTGTGTCACTCCTAATCATTAAATCCATCGATCAAATTCCTCGTCCTTTATGTCAACAACGCCGCGTGCGCGCCGCACAGATCTAGTATACAACTATATTGTAGCGTTAACAAAGTACCAGAAAACACGTGGGTTTGGTAAACGGCTCTTTATTTAACAAAACAAGAGTTCAACGAGCCAACAACTACTGAACTGTAACGATAAAAACATATACAAGTTGCTACACGAAATAAAATATATCAAATAACTATAACATAAATACGTTTTTCAAACCTTGTGTCAATCCAAATCATTAAATCCTTCAAACGCGAATTTAATTTGGTCATCATCGCTTTCATTTAGTCCCAATGACAGTATCATTTTGCTGAACCATCTTATCCTTTGCAGCAGGGCTCCTTAAAATGTAAGTTAGAGTGTGTGGAGAGGAGGGCTCGGGGGATACCGCAACCCAGAGAGTACCAAGTTTTTACGGAATGGAAAAAAGAATGCAGATTTAAAGGAAAACTACAATTGAGCTGTGTTGCTGATAACAAGATTAGGAAATACATTTTTTTTTCACTTGAAAAGATAGAAAATAAAATAGTAACAAAAATCAAATGGATGAGTGACCTTTGTGAGATACTCCATGTCCAAAACCTGGCTTTCTTTTAGGGGAAATGTCTGTTAATCATTATCTGATAACAATCTGAAAATTTTCAGCTATGCAAACAAACGTGACTCCTTTGTTGGAGCTGCATCTGCTGCCACAGTTAAAGCCAGCCTATAGTACAATAGAACGAACCTCTGACTTCGACTATAATTCGTTCCAGAAAACTGGAATCCGATTAAATTCTTCCCATAATGGAAAATGAATTAATCCGTTCTGATTTAGCAACAATGGACCCTTTTGCGTAATAATTTGTGATTTTTGTGACGTCTAATACACTTAAAAAGGTTGTAGGCCCTGTTGTGCGACACCGTTTTGGTGGGCGGAGGGATATGTGACCAGACACACAGTCCCTGGGGGGAAGAGTGGTGTGTTGGTTGCATGTCCGTCCGCCAGGCAAATAGTGCTGCACAATTGACACGATCAAGAGACCAGAACAAGAACAAGACGGCCATTACTGGAGAAAGGAAGCTTTTTTTTTCATTGCATTGTGGGCTTTCTCCATAATTTTGGCACATGTGGAGCAAGATTTGGACCCAGAAGCAGACGTGGCACAAATTTGAAAAGTAAAAGTTGTTACAAAGTATCAACAGAGAGCAGGGGTGGACACAGAAGACGTGAAAGAAAACTAGACATTCTCCCTGGAAGAAAGCTTGAGAGACTGACAACCCATCACAGTTACCCGTGCGTATACGAATGATGCGAGGCATCGGGCCTGACAGAGTAAAGGTGACATAAGCGTATACGAATGATGTGAGGCATCAGGCCTGACAGAATAAAGAGACATAAAAGTATAAGCAAGGAAACATCATAGACTAAAAAGAAACCAGGCCTTCTGACAAAATAAACACGTAAAAGAGAACGCTTAAAAGGCCCCGACAACTGTCTAGTACACTGTACGAAGGTAACCACCCCCACGGCCCCACCTCTGAAAACTACGCCCATTGTTGCTTAAATAGGCAATTACAACGCATCTGCGTCCTTCTTCGGCACTGCAACGTGTCCTATTCATTAGACCTCATTAACGCAAGCTTATACTTGTACTAAAACTCGTTTGGGCTGTCAGCAAAATGCCTTTGACTTTTGAGCTGTGTCCTGGTAGGATGATCGGAGGGGATCATCCATGTTTTGTTATTGCTGAAATTGGACAAAATCATCAAGGAGACATTGAGATAGCCAAGAAAATGATCAAAATGGCAAAGGTAATAAGTGACCATTTGTTTCATTTTGCATGTTGCACTGTTCACTATTGTTTGCAACAAGTAAGATTAGAATTTATTATATTACAAATGTATGTGTGTGTGTGTGTGTGTGTGTGTGTGTGTGTACCATATATACTTAGTATGTATAGTACGTATACTGTGTGTGTGTGCGTGCGTGTGTGTGCGTCTCATCCATTCCAAATGTACTTACAGGACTGTGGTGCTGACTGTGCCAAGTTCCAGAAAAGTGAGCTGGAGCACAAGTTTAACAAAGGTGCTTTAGAGCGTCCTTACAAAACCAAAAACTCATGGGGAGATACCTATGGGGAACACAAACGCCACCTGGAGTTTAGCCATGAGCAGTACAGGGAGCTGCAGAAGTATGCAAAGGAAGTGGGGATCTTCTTCACTGCTTCGGGGATGGATGAGGTACTGTATCACTCGATTTATTTGCAGGGTTTACTCTTGGAACAAATAGAAAGTTTCACGTTAACCATTGAACATTTTAGATGGCGGTAGAGTTTCTCCATGAGATTAACGTACCTTTCATCAAAGTGGCCTCAGGAGACACCAACAATTTTCCTTATCTGGAAATGGTCGCCAAGAAAGGTGATATATATATTCATGTTTTCGTCCTGTTGTTAAAAATATATACAGTACATATAGTATAGTTTTGATTGTTTCTATAACTGTGATGTGATAGTAGTAGTATTGGGATATGGTCCTGTCAGACTCACTGAAGGCCCAGGTGCCGAAAACCTGCTCTAAGAATGACATTACAAAGTTGAACAAAGTTGTGTGTGTGCGTGCGTGTGTGTCAGGACGTCCCATGGTGGTGTCCACTGGAATGCAGTCCATGGAGACAGTACGTCGAGCGTACAAGACAGTGAAGGATCATAACCACAACTTTGCCATCCTACAGTGCACCAGCACCTACCCTCTTGAGCCTCAAGATGTCAACCTCAGAGTGATCGCAGTAAATATAACCAAAAGTACCAAAATCCAATTGAATAATGACAGAGAAGCATGACTTATTGTCAAACCACTTGTCATTAATAGAAATACCAGAAAGAATTTCCTGATATTCCAATTGGGTATTCTGGCCACGAGTCTGGAATCATTATTTCAGTGGCGGCTGTTGCCATGGGGGCAAAGGTTGTAGAGCGTCACGTCACACTGGACAAGACTTGGAGGGGAAGTGACCACGCAGGTTCTTTGGAGCCCTCTGAACTGGCTGAGATGATTCGGTCCATCCGATTGGTGGAGCTCGCAGTGGGAACTGGAATCAAGAGAAGGTTACCCTGCGAGGAGCCATTCCACAGAAAGGTGAGATATTGGGGTGGTAGTACTGCCGTCAGCATAAGGAAGTAATGTCTACTACAATAATAAATGATGTTAGATAAAGTCCAGAGATCAACATCCCTTAAATCGACAACAAAAATGGCTGCAATTATTGGTCTGTCCCTACAGTCTTTTTACGTCATGATTATTAGGCTGTTAAGAGAATACTGTGTCTCGTCTCAAAAAGTCAATTATTATGATTTACACCTTTTGCCCAGCTGGGGAAGTCTGTGGTGGCCAAGGTGAAGATCCCCAAAGGAACTGTCCTTAGTTCAGATATGTTGGCAGTGAAGGTGGCAGAGCCCATGGGCGTAGCGGCTGAGGACATCTTCCAGCTGGTTGGCAAAACTGTCACTGAGGATGTCGGTGAAGATGAGAGCATCACACCAGAGGTGGTGGATGGCCTTTAGATATTTTCCAAAATATGACTCATTGTTATGGAAGGGGATTTCTCCCCCAACGTAGCAAGTTGTTACTGTATAATTATTGTTCAGAAGTCAGCAGCTTGTATTAAATGTTACAAATTGTGAATGGAATGTACAAATTTGCTTCAACTAAATACTATCACCGTATTTTCCGAATTAAAAGTCGCTCCAGTATAAATAAGTATAAATTGCACCAGCCATAAAATGCATAATGAAGAAGAAGAAAAAAACACACATATAAGTCGAGAATGAATAAGTCGCATTTTTCGGGGACATTTATTTGATAAAATCCAACACCAAGAATAAACATGTCACCTTGAAAGGCAATTTAACATAAAAATAGAATAAGCAACAACAGGCTGAAGATACAGTATGCTAACATTACATCAACACATAAACAAGGAACTGAGAACGTTATCGCTATATTCGTGCCCAGCGCAAGTCTGACGTGAAGCATAGTCTAACTGTGCAAGGGGATGGGCTTCACCAAGTGTTGATATTTTCAGACAAGGGGGAGACATCTCAAATAATGCTGTTTGAATGAAGAAGCCTTTCCTTATACTATGTGTTTTCCACAAGTTACCACAAAGAACTCAAAGACCTGCTAAACTAGACTGGAACATGTGTTCCTGCATATCCAACATGGCCCATAGCCTACTCTAGCAAACTGTGAGAAAAAAAAGGGGCTTCTTATTTGCTTTGTGTATTGTATATTCCTAAAACATGCATATCCATGCTAATTGTCCTTGGGTGTGAATGTGAATGTCTATATGTACTTTTGCAACCATTCCAGGGTGTACCCTGCCTCTTGCCCAAGGACTGTTTGGATAAAATCTAGCTTGCCAGAATGGAGAAAAAAAAAATCAGTACTATTATGTTATTGCTTACTGCGAGAAATATCAATTGTCACGCTTGTGATTTTATATTAGTAATGTCTGACGGGTTGCATTATGCGCAAAGGGGGCTGTGAACTGATATAATAGACGCAACACATTTCAGCCTTTGTTCACTGTTGTGGAAGTAAATTTGCTTGGCAAACACCACCTGCATCTCGGGTTATACCTGTTTTTTGCGGTCGGAAATCAATTTTTTTTTTTTAATAACCAAATTGGCAGATGCACGAGATTACGTATTACTGTTTACATACGTATGTAAATATCATATGGTATTGCCTGCTGCCACACAATTTTACAAACAAAATCCAAAGAATATCTTTTAAAACGAAAGAGTTTTTATTAACCAATGGAAGTTTATGAGAAGAGTTGCGTGCACGTGGTAAACACCAAATCTCTTCTCCACCGGCATGATGCATTGAAGCACCATCACAAGTAGCTGTATTAAATTAAAAACAAACTTACACTAAATAAAATATCACACTCTATGACAATATGTGTTATAATACGTGTCTCATTATCGAGGGCGGGGGGAAAAAAAGTCGTGCGCCGTACGCCACTTCCGGGAAATGCGTCACTATTACTTTTCCGGGTCGGCGTTCCTGAGTACATAAGATCAACTTCCTCGAGCAATTTCATTCATCGTTAGTTTAGTGTTTGGTTTTCTTTTCTCTCCTGTCAACATGCCTTTAAAGTTTGAACTTTGCCCCGGTAGGATGATCGGAGCCAATTACCCGTGCTTCATTATTGCTGAAATAGGGCAAAACCATCAGGGGGACATCGAGCTTGCTAAAAAAATGATCAAAATGGCAAAGGTAAAAACTGTTCCTCGGATATGCGACCAAAAACGCTTTTTGTGTTGAACCCCATATGGGCTTAGACAAGGGTTAATTTGTATAAAAAACATGAACCTCAAGTTAAAGAAGTCATTCTAAGATGGTCTCATTTCTAAAGCTCCCAGTCTGCTACCAGTTTGCTTGTGACGTTTTATTTGTCTTGTGTCAACAACACACCTTATCACGGTCTCCTCCCTTCCTTGCGGACAATGTATACATATTTGTGCTAATACTTGTTGATGTTACGCCTTGATTCACGTCTTTCTCAAAATGCTGCTCGGCCTAACTTTAATGCCCTTTAACAGGACTGTGGTGCTGATTGTGCCAAGTTCCAAAAAAGTGAGCTGGAGTACAAGTTTAACAAACGTGCATTAGAGCGTCCATACAAGGCCAAACACTCGTGGGGGGATACCTATGGAGAACATAAACGCCACCTGGAGTTCAACCATGAGCAGTACAAGGAACTGCAGAGGTATGCAAAGGAAGTGGGGATCTTCTTCACTGCTTCAGGGATGGATGAGGTAGGTCACTCAATGTATTTGCCGGCTTTATGAACAATTAAGTATATAATACATATATTCCATCCTAACTCTGCACCTTTTAGATGGCGGTAGAATTCCTTCATGAGCTAAATGTGCCTTTCTTTAAAGTGGGCTCAGGAGACACCAACAACTTCCCTTACCTAGAGAAGACTGCCAAGAAAGGTGGGACAACCCAAATTGAGAGTTAATTCAGTAAACAATTCCAAAGTCCGGCATTTCCTCAACTAGTTAGTGTTCATGAAAATGTATTTGGTCAGTTGCATAATCTATTTGTGCACGTTTTTTTGGAATTAGGAACAATATTAGCATGAACATTATAGTTTCGTCTGAAACTTAAATGTCACAGTGGGCGTCTTATGTCTCTGAACGTGGACACACACGCCACAACACTTTGGCCCAATCACATGTCAGCACTGCCAGGCTCTAATTGGCATTAAGATATTGTCATATAATGTCATGGAATCATTTTAGCGCGCAAATCTTCACTCCATAATCTGATTGACTGTTTAAGAACATTTGGAAGCTGCTGCTGTTTTAGTTAGCAACATTGTCAAATATTCTCAGAATATTGAACAAGTAATTATACTTAGTTGTCTTTTTCTGAAGGTATTGGGACGGCATGCATTTGATAGGTAATTTATTTTACCGGTAGTCAGTGATCCCCAACCATAGTGCTACGATTAGTGTTCTTCTCGGAAAATTATGCACTTACATTTTTGCCCAAAAAGGGTTATTTCAAATCATGTCATTATTTTATTGATGCAAGGGGAAATGACTTTGCTTTCATTTAAAATCACAATGCTTTTCCACTTCCTGTGTCAGGGCGTCCCATGGTTGTGTCCAGTGGGATGCAGTCTATAGAGACGATGCGGCGGGTGTACAAAACAGTGAAGGAGCACAATGAAAATTTTGCCATCCTGCAGTGTACCAGTGCCTACCCCCTTGAGCCTGAGGATGTGAACCTCAGAGTGATCACAGTAAATAGAACACAAATGACTATAACCTGATGAGATGATATGGTACAAGCAGGATTTATTGTCAAACCACTTGTCGTCGTCAACAGGAATACCAGAAAGAATTCCCTGATATTCCAATTGGGTATTCCGGCCACGAGTCTGGAATCAGTATTTCAGTGGCGGCTGTTGCTCTGGGAGCAAAGATTGTAGAGCGTCACATTACACTTGACAAGACCTGGAAAGGAAGCGACCACGCGGCATCTCTGGTGGCTTCTGAGCTGGCTGAGCTGGTTCGTTCCATCCGACTGGTGGAGAGGGCACTGGGAAGCGGGCTCAAGAAGATGCTACCTTGTGAGAAGCCGTGTCGCGACAAGGTGCCGTTTCACCACTCTGCTTGATGAGATTAAAATATTCTTATTGCAATTGCTGGGCGTATAATATAAATCTACTTCGGGTAGTTGTTTTGAGACATTTTATTAAGAAAAATTGTCCAAATCTTCTTGTTTGTGGCTCTCAAACGTAATCTCTAATTTCTCTAGTCCTAGTCCTTCCTGAAAGATGACTGATTTGCCTTCTGTGTTTGATCAAAATAAGACATTTGTAAATATCTGCCTTTTTTTTGGGTGATTTTGCTTTTTAATCACTAAATAACACTAAATAAACAAAAGTAACCAGTTAATAACAATAATCAAGGAAAAATCTTTCTGATACGCTTATCCTACAGATTGCATTTGTAAAACAGATGGTGATGACATGCCTTTTTTTTTTTTTTTTTTTTTTTTTTATCCAGCTGGGAAAGTCAGTTGTGGCTAAGGTGAAGATCACCAAAGGAACCGTCATCAGTCTAGACATGTTGACGGTGAAGGTGGCAGAGCCTATGGGTGTAGTGGCTGAGGACATCTTCCAGCTGGTTGGCAAAGCTGTCACTGAGGATGTCGGCGAAGACGAGAGCGTCACACCGGAGGTGGTGGACAGCTATGGGAAGAAAGCCAAGTGCTGTGGATAGACGTTGTGAGTAGACAATTGCGATGGGGAGAGAAGCACTTAAATGGTGAGGAGCCAAATCATGTGGGCGTAACATGGTGGGTGATTTGCTTTAAGATAATTTTTGTAATCAGGAAGAGGAGTTAATTGTCCTCTGAGGTGGCACAAACCCGGGTTGGGTTCTTTCCTAGGGACAGTTAGACTGAAGAAATAGCAATCAACAACTGTGATTAGAAGCCAGTGTTGTAAACTGTGGCCAATGCTGCTCATTATCCTCAACAAGATGCACTAAATAGTCACAGGTTACATTTCCATTTTGTATCATCCAATCGTTTTGTGCCTAATAAAGAAGATATACGCATACCAGAAGTCATTGTATTTTATTTTTTTTCTAGCTACCAATATCAATCCTTCCTTCCCTCCTACCCTAAGAAAATCTTCACTATATAGTACCAGGAGTTTGTGGAGCGTCAGAGCCAGCATGGCCTTCTGCCAGCCAAAACATGGAAGCATGCGGACTTGTATTTGCAAATTAAATTCTAATATTTGAACAGTACAGGAATCACAGCAGTTTGTCTATATGGTTCCTCCTCTTTAACGAACCAAAAGTAATGGAACAAATTAACTATCAAATTGAACATTCACTTTTTATGACTTGAATAATCAAGTCACAAGTATTCTTCCCTTTTGGCTTAACCCAGAGAGATACTAAAATGCTTGCATGCTTCTTCGAGTAGACCAAGTCAAGTGTGGTTTGTCTTGCATGGGAAGAGATTTATTTTTGTTTCAGGTCACCCAGGCAATCTGCTACATCACAGGCTACCTGGAAGGGGTAGCTTAGTTTGCTTGGTTATATAACAAGTTTAGCCCTGACAGGACATTGCACGGGCCTTAATACAGCAACTACTGCCTTCAAGCATTGTAAATCAAATGAGAAGTTACCTCAGGTTGTGATATGGCACTCGCCAACACGAGAATGCATAGTGAGGACAAATAGGTTAGTCCTCCTCTACTTACTGTTAATGTCTTCCCAGATGGAAGAGGATTTTGACGGGGGTCTTGGCAGGCTCAGGATGGAGCCAATCTTTCCCTAAGCCCTCCCCAGCACCATTTGCTGGGAGTGAAAGTGAGAGGGCCACTCCATTAAGTATGCTCCTGTTTAATTGGATAGAAACAGTAGGAGACGTGAGACAAAAGGCCAGGTTATTTAAATCCCACAGCGCTCTGTGCTCTGGGGAGAAAATCTTTCAAATTTTGGAGTTACACTTTTTTAAATTAACATTATGTTAATCAATAATGCATAAATAAAGATGATTTGAGCAAATTTCTGTGCTATTTACCATTTCAGTAGTACCCAATAAGTAGCTCTCAGTTACAAAAAATTTGATCCCTGTTCTAGTTAATCATCCCTGATGAAGTTTGCTGTTCCATCTGCTGGGCCCTTATGCACAGGCCATTGACTTGATGACACGATGGGCCACAGCTTTATTGTGCTCTAAGCTGGTTGAGATTGACAACATCCACTGACTTGGGTGTGAGGATGAAGAGCAGGTGTGGCGGGGTGAGGTGGCAAATGGTGCCGGTAAAAGAGACAAGACAGACGTTGGATTTGAATTGAAGGTAGAATGGAAGGGGGAGGAACAGGGAGATGCAGAAGGAGGGAGGCAGGTTCTAAGTGGGAGGAATAGAGAGCGAGCGTGGGAGGAGCATTTGGCAGTCGGCGCTCGGCTTGTTCACTTCAGAACTTCTCGTGGCGAAGATCTCACAGAGGATTTACCATTGGCAGTTTTAGAAATTTGATCGGGACTTTTTTGAGAGGGGTTGGACTATTTTTTCCATCTTTAGGCCAACTGGCAGAGCACCCTCCAACTCAGGTGAGGATTTCTTCTTTACTACAGTATTATCTATGTGTATTTGTGTGTGTTTTATTTTTGAATGTGTATGATGTTCATCTCATTTGCTTCTATGATCATATTTTTCTTAATTGAGGGTTAATTGATGAAGTTTGAAAGTTATGTTATTATTTTAGTTTTGATCCTAAAGTTGACATTTGATTTGTGACTGTATACTTTTCAAGCAGCAGTGTGCTGACTGTGTGGCTTAGCTAAGTATATCAGGGATTAGCGAGCCTCCTAATAAGCTTTCACTAATGTCAAATGCTCACAGGTTCTCAGCACAATGTTAAGAAGGCTGCCGCAGACACTGAATATGGACAGTATAACTCCCCTGATTGCAAGCACTAAAATAAGTGCCGAAAATTGGTGTTGAAAATGCAGTCAATTTGCCTCCATTTAATCACGTATGAGAAAAAGAACCTATTCGTATTTTTTTTCTATGCAAGCTTTATCATTCTCTATCGGCTGTCAATGACAAACTTCTCGTTTGTCTTGCTAATTACAATTCAGCACACATGTAAGTTAAAAAAACAAAACAAAAAAAACCAATTGTAAAATAACTAATACTAATATTCCCTACATTCTTTTGACCACCAATTAATTAGACACGCAAACAAGTGTGGTAGTATTGACTAATAACAACCCTTTTTTTTTTATCATTATTTAACAATTTATGTAATCTTTTAAGTTTATTTGTTGTCTCTGCTATAGATTGTACGGGGTCACATCATTGCACTTGAATCTAATGAGATTGTATAACACACTGCTCAGATCTGACACGATCAGTATTAAAGAAATTTACCAATATGTTTATTTCTGTCAAAATGTAGTTGCATCGGTGAGCATCTACATTGCTTTATATTGAGGACTCTTATTAATATTTTTTATTATTAAATATTTGTTATCTCGAGCGCTCAGTATGATGCCGTGCACGCTTGATCAATTCAACTTTATCGGTCATGCAAAACTGAGCATTAGTTACCATCTTCACCAAAATAGGATTGTGTCACCTAACATTACATTTTTGTTCATACTTATAATATAGTGATAATTCCTCTGAATTACAATGTTGTTGTTTTTTTGTCCACTGTCCAGGGAGTAATATGAGGAAGCCTTTAAATGGGCTGGACCCCGGAATCCGACTCAAGGGCCTCCATTGGATTTAAAAGGAGAAACAACATGCAAACCAATCGGTGAACCAGTGTGGCCTATCAGATCCTCGCCCTTAGAGCCAACAGCACCATCAACCCATCGTTCGGTGGGGTGATTGTAAATATTTCCACTCTGCCTGAGAACCAAAGATGATGGACTACTTCCTGACAAGAAGTCAAGACACCATGGATTCGACCAGCTTTGCTCCGCTTCTCGGACCTCCTCATAGCTGCATGAGGCACCGCTACCAGGGTGTGAAAAGGAAACTGCGGCCGGGGCGAATTCTTGGCTTGATCTTCAGCATGGCGGTGGTATGCACAGTGTGTTCATGGAGTGCCTTGTCTCTTGTCACCACGGGGGTGCCCAGTGAGCCTGAATCGGAGGTTTCGGGAGATGAAGAGGTGCCCCAAAGAACTCTCCTGGAGCACCAGAACGAGTCCAACCCCGGGGGTGACCAACAAACATCAGAAATTGAGATGAATCACGGGGACTACCCTACAGACTACTTTAGCGTGGAGGACAGACGCCAAGGCTTTGTGGTGTTGCATATGTTTGGCATGTTGTACATGTTTATAGCCTTAGCCATTGTGTGCGATGAATTCTTTGTCCCAGCCCTAACGGTCATTACCGAAAAGCTGGAGATCTCTGATGATGTAGCAGGAGCCACCTTCATGGCGGCGGGCGGCTCGGCTCCAGAGTTGTTCACCTCCGTCATAGGAGTCTTTGTTTCCCACAGTAACGTGGGCATCGGCACCATTGTTGGCTCCGCCGTCTTTAACATTTTGTTTGTGATCGGCATGTGCGCCATTTTCTCCAAAGAGGTGCTGAACCTCACCTGGTGGCCTCTGTTCAGAGACGTCTCCTTCTACATTGTTGGCTTGCTCATGCTCATCTACTTCTTTCTGGATAATCAAATCACACTGACGGAAAGTATTGCCCTGCTCATGTGCTACTTCACCTATGTGACTTTCATGAAGTTCAACGCCAACGTAGAACTGGTCATCAAAAGGATACTGGGCAGCAACCAGGTGAACATAATCGAGACTGCACCCAAGGTATGTCCATTTCTTCACCTACACAACCGTTCCTTCGCTATCTGTCCATTTGTTTGTTTGTCCATTTGCCTGTATGTCCATCCATCCATCCATCCTTACCCATTCCACACTTTTTTTTGCTTTTGACTTTTTTTTACACTTTTTGTCCCTTAAGCCATCTGTCACTCCATTCACCCATTCACCTGTCCACCCGTTTATCCACACCAAGTGCCAGATTGTCATTAATCAGTTCATCAACACATTTGTTCGTTCTACTCACTATCCATTTACTCATACATCCATTCATACTGTTTGTCCAGCTGATCCATCGCTCCATGTGTTGGTCCAACGATCACCCTGTTGCATTGCTTTTCCATAAATCATCCTTCCCCACAATCAATCCTACTTTCATTGAATCGTCCCTATATCCATCATTCATTCCCTTCACCCATCTATCCGTCCATCCGTCCATCCATCCATCCATCCATCCATCCATCCATCCATCCATCCATCCATCCATCCATCCATCCATCCATCCATCCATCCATCCATCCATCCATGCATCCATCCATCCATCCATCCATCCATCCATCCATCCATCCATCCATCCATCCATCCATCCATCCATCCATCCATCCATCCATCCATCCATCCATCCATCCATCCATCCATCCATCCATCTTCTGAATAGTCCCCAACTACACTTGTCTATCCCTTTATCACACCATCGATCTGTCCATCTGTCCATCGATTCATCCATATTCTCTTCCTAATTCTATCCACCCATCTCTACATTTCTTCATCCATACATCTTTGGTTATCTATAAACCCAATCAAGCAACCAATCAATCAATAATTGGATTTGTTGGTTTCTGAAGCCATCATTACATTCATACAACCGAACCAACTATACATGATCCATCTGTCATAATTTCCTTTCGACCGTCCATCCATTGAGCCAACCCTATTTTCATCTATCCATCCATAAATCTTTTATTCATTCCATGAACACATGTATTATCTCTGCTCATCCAACCACACGTTACAAAGCTAGAGTTTCACCAAACCATGACACGCCCGACACGAATTGGTTTCTAGCACGAGCCTTTTTATTTTAATTCAGATTCTCTAAATATGTTACCAAATACAGTTAAAAGTCATTACCAAATATTTTGCAAAAGCGGCTTTTGTCATGTGCATCTGAGAGATTGCATTTCTCGCAATGCCCTTTATGAGGCCAGACAGGATAATGAGCCAAGGTGTTGATACACCACTCAGTAATTAACAGAAGGTCAAAGTCATGTGCATTCTTTTGTACATGGAGGCAAATGTTTGCACTTCTTGTCACACAGTACCAGACACTAAGACAAGCCACGGCCTCTTCGTGCGAATTTAAAGAACATACCCTTAAAGCTGCTGGGTTAAAATTGTCTCCAAAAAAAACAACAACTCAATTTGTTGGTTTGTTTATGTCCAAAAATGTGTTGTTTTCTACAGAACAACCCAGGTAATTCACAATGGAGCTCCTGTAACAGCTAAATGATGCTACTTTGGTTTATCTGCAGACATTAGGTGGAAAGTTCTCTAAATGATGTTGGCTTTCTTTGATTTAATAAACACACTTTGTATTTTAAAGTTTGAGAAAAGGCAGAAGAGACTGTCTTTCTCATCAACACTTCCTCTTTCAACACATTTTGTCTTCTATCTGACATTGTGAAGATGCCCCTTCACTTTCGTTCATCTGCGGGGCCAGTGGCTGGATTTGTTCTGCATGTCACTTATGCTGTCCGTGGATTAGTTTTGTATTAATAACACACTCACAGAGGCAATCACTTGACATCCACTTGTTCAATCACTTCATGGTGGAAGTCTAAATTATGTCGTGTCATTGTGGTGTGTGACATAGTACAAGGTCAAACAAAGATTGATGCAAAACCAAGATTATTTATGCCTCTTTGACGCTCGTCAATGCTTTGAATCTGTGGCATTATCCCCTCCGTCCCTGATGATGATCATCAACAGTTGCCGGTAACAAACTGATTCTCAAGAAGAACTATTAACATCACTACTATGATTTTCAAAACCCGCTTCCACCTTAACATGAAATGTCTTGATGTGAGTTATTCCTCCAAAATTGCACATATTGTATAGCATATTGAAACGTGATGAGGATATTGAAGCCATCAACTGTCCTGTGGCTTTTGCTGCCTTCTGGGAATCGGCTGTACTTTTGATTACGTAACATCACCTCCAAAAAGAGCTTTTCCATTTTCGTTGCAAGGCTCTTGATGTCCACCTGTCCTCATGTAATGGTTGCTGCTAAATAATCCCAAAGGTTAATGCTCTTCAATCCCATTAAAGACGCTAATAATAGTCAGGTACTCTCTGGTGGTAGAGGGAATCACAGCAGCACACAGAAGGGTAGAGAGCAAGAAGACCTCTCCACAATTAAGACTGACAACATCCTGGTGTTACGACCATTGGGGACATTGTTGGGAGACCAAAACTAATATCTACTTCAGTTTCCATTGCAAAAAGAGTGAGCAGCTACTGGTTTGCATAATGATAGCACGGAAGACACCAATCCTCTTTTATCCCCTTAATATCTTCTTACCTTCAGTGACGGCAGCAAACACACATCCTAGCACGCTCTCAATCAGTTGTACAAAATGTCCAACACAATATCTATATCAATCACTGTTGCACTTGCAAATAAATGAGATTCTAGCTGGGCACCAGCTCAAGAGTTGCAGCACTCTTTGCGCTTCTTTCTTTCTGAAGGCTTTTTTGTAGAGAGCGCACATGTGTCTTAATTTTTATCCTGGGGTAAATTGCTTTACTGTTTTGGGGAATTTGGCAGACCGTACTGTCCGATGCTTGGCGTTCCTGTGTACCGAGGGCTTTTTATTTTATAGGCTCCAATAATTAGGTGGCTAAAAGTAGACTAGACCTTAGACCAGCTTGGAGCGAGTCTAAGTTGCGGCACAAGTGCTGTTATACAATTTTGGTGAATTTGGAGGTTAACGAACAATCATGTAGGAAGGTCATTTCACAGTGTTGATTTGTGATCACTCTGGCCAATTTTACATCGTCCACCCATGGAAGTGTGCTTGCAGTTGTGCACAGCAAGTCAGTTTCTGCCCTGCACTGAATTTAAAGGCACAATTAGACTACGATTTTCGCTAGACATGTGCTGGGCATGAATAGGGCCATGAATCTGAATCTGTGTTCCACCTGTGGTGTGCAATACAAAATCAAAGTATATCAAGTATAATACAGAAATTACCAGCAAGGGACAAAAAGCAAGCCAAGACATAGATGTATCAAAAATGTTTTTTTAGTTTTTCTTTTTTTTTTTTTCCATGGGGCCCCAATCCGTGACAGTGTCCCTTCGTGGTATGGTCAGATATACTGAACAAATATTAGGAATTGTGCAAATATTTGGAGGGAGTAGACACAAGCATTGTTTCCCTCTGTTTTTCTCTTGCAGGTCAACCCCCCTGCTGCAGATGATGAGAACAAACTAATGGTGAGTCGGCTTTGTTGAGTGCAAAGTTTTTTTTTCCCAAAAGAATATTATGACCCATTTGTATTTTTACAGGCAAAACCAAGGTTACAGAGGGAAGGTAGCTGTGCTTCACTGCACAACTCATTGATGAGAAACAGCATTTTCCAGCTCATGATACACACGCTGGACCCTCTGAGTAATGAAGGTGTGTTTAAGCAAAATACTGATATTTGCTCTCCAACATTTCAACAAGACAATTCCAGGTCGTAATATATAAGTATCAACAACAAGACTTTTTCTCATAATGCACCAATGCAACCACAAAACAAAACTTTCTTGTACCAATTTTAGGACGATTCAAAGAGAAGGCATCAATCCTTCACAAAATGGCAAAACAGAAATGTAAAGAAGATCTGGCTGCCAGTGCCAACGGTGTTGGTGAGTTACAGTCTTATTCAATTACAATCCATCCATTTTCTTGTCACAGTTAACTTTGACAATTTAAAGCCTAAAGGAAGGCCGGAGTCCGGATTCGAACCCGCAGTGTATAATCTTATGATTTTGACCTGATTTAGTCTTCTTGCATGTAATTAATTATTATTCTTTGTCAGTATTGATAGATATGTAAACCCTAACCCAGATACAACACAAAGCTTCACCTCTTTCTCTCTTTAAATACATGTTTTATTCTTTGTGTTCTTCCTCAAGCAATTAAAACCATTCCCATCAGTACCAAGGTCGCAGTGGAAGTCACGCCTCCCATGAACGGTGTCATAGGAGACGAGGTACGGTGTCTGCACCTTGCTTCATGATGAATCTTTAAACAAATAAATATAGCTGTGAAATGTGAACAGAAAATACAGTATGGTAAATGGGCTCTCCATCAGGGTGGCGAAGAGGAGGAAGATGAAGATCAGCCTCTGAGTCTGGCCTGGCCTGATACCAATAGGAAACGTATCACTTACCTCATCATCCTCCCGATTGTCTTTCCTCTCTGGCTCACACTGCCTGATGTCAGGAGAGAGGTGAAAATTCACACACAAATACACACATGCACATGCATGGCTATAAAAAATATGACCTGGCATGCACTTACATCATACCTTACTGTCAGGAAAATGAACTCAAGCTATACTTGTATCCTCTTTGGTTGTTTCAGACCTCAGAAAGGTTCTTCCCCATCACCTTTCTTGGCGCTATCAGTTGGATTGCTTTCTTCTCCTATCTGATGGTGTGGTGGGCACATCAGGTAACTGGCATACACACTCACCCACACACGCGAATGTTTTTTGTTTCTATTCTTTCCCGTCTATTTTAGAGCTACGTACATACAGTTGGTAGCAGGGTGTTAAATATATGACCTCTGCTGCTAATCCCTGGCTAATCTGCCTTGAGCCACAGCCAGATCAACCCGCAACTCTATTTTAATGGTGCAAATGCAAAAGACAGACATGAAAAGACCCATCATGCCCTAGAAGGTCAATACCACTTATCATCATTGAGGTCACGGGTGATCGAGAGAACATCCCAGTTGTCTTTGGCTCATATTAATAAGTAAATGAAGATGAAGCCTTAGCCTCATGACTGCGTGTTAATGTTCAGCCCCTGAGGTCCTCTCAAAAGGACACATTGTAAAAAAAAGAAACAAAACCATATTTTGACTTTTTTTTCATAGAGCAATATTTTTTTTTCAGCCCTATAAATTATGCTGTGTTTTTGAAATTCCAAAAGGTTTTTCTCTGGGTCTCAGGAGAGTATCATTGTTCATCTCCTATTAGTGTTGTCGTCAGTTAAACCACTATTACTACCGATGACGAAAAAACTAAGATCCCTCCCAGAGCAGGTGTTTCATGCAAAGCCAGGCAACGTTTATCCAGAGGGCTGAACTGGTTACTCATCAGCAACAACCCTAACAGTAATGATGGATGCATAAATCAAGAGTTTCTTTGCCCTGTAGGTTGGAGAGACATTCTGGATCACAGAGGAGATCATGGGTCTGACTATTCTAGCAGCGGGCACTTCCATCCCTGACCTCATCACCAGTGTGATCGTGGCCCGAAAAGGTCTCGGTGACATGGCTGTGTCCAGCTCAGTAGGCTCGAACATCTTTGACATTACTGTGGGGTAAGTGGAATGTTGAAATGAGATAAGATATGACCCACTGCCCCCCAGCTCATTAGTGTACTTTAACTGTCTTACTAGTCTGCCATTCCCTTGGCTCATCTACAACTTCATCAATGACTTCAAGCCGGTGGAGGTGAGCAGCAACGGCCTTTTTTGTGCCATCGTCCTCCTCTTCCTCATGCTCCTATTTGTCATCATCTCCATCGCGGCCTGTAAGTGGAGGATGAGCAAGGTGCTCGGCTTCCTCATGTTCATGCTCTACTTTGTTTTCCTCATCGTCAGCGTCTTGCTGGAGGACAAAGTTATTATGTGCCCTGTAACCGTCTGAGAGAGGAGCATGTTTGGGTACATTGATGCCACTTAATAACTTGATTTCAGCCGTGAGGTTCCGTTTTGAGGGATTCTACTTCCTTCAAGGAACTGATGGAAAATTTACATGAACAATGACTGATCCTGATGAGTCAAGCAAGGTTCATCATCAGCGATGGTTACGTGTGCGAAAAACATTTCTTCAACCCGAAGTTACTTTATGTGATTTATAATAAGAGGATTGAAATGGACATTATTTGTGTTGCAAAGCTCTGGAGGGGATTCCAATGATCGTGGAGGGGAAAAAAGAGACACTTCATTTGTGTGAAAGCTAGATGTTCAAATGTTTTATTTCATGCACTGCGTCAATATCATCAGTGTAGTTCATCAGAATCATTTGCACAGTTACTGTTCACATTTTCACATTTTTACCTGACAGTGGTGCCGTCATTTTGTTTCAGCAGCTAGTGACAAAATGGCAGCCCCCTAATATGAAAAAAAATGCCCCCCCCTCGCCTATGCTACTGTGGTTCAACAGAATTATTTAAAAAAATACTCATGAAACAGGCCTGGACCAAAATGATTCTACCCCTAGAAAAGATTGAAAATAATTTGAGCATTCAACCAAAGTATGTCCTCGAAAGCAAGTGTCTTCAAACTTATAAATATACTTGTAATTTACTTGTAACTATATCAAGTCTTGTAATTATATCACGTTACTGTGCTGTTTGGCGACATGAAGTGGACCACAGTAAACATGGGCCACAGGAAGCGATGGAGAGAATTGTTGCAGAAGATTAGAAAGAAAATTACAGAAATCTACAGAAAGCACTCCGCCAGTTGTAACAATATTCAAATCTTCTGAGAAAGACATGTCTGTGAAATGTGTCACAATTTTCTCTTGGAATTCAGGCTTTTTAAAATGTACCTTATAGCACTTAGCTGAATAATTCAGATCTACGGGGACCTACGCACAGTAAGTGGTAAGTCATTCATTCATCATCATTAAATATTGTCTCAATAATTAAAGGTCCGCTAAAGGCAGTCATTATTCCTGAATAACACACCATCTGCTGCATTTGATCTTGTAATTCAAGTAATAATTTTGTGTGACAACCTTTTCAGTGCAATTTTAAGAACACATGATACGCGTACTGTATAGTCAAAGTGTCAGTTGGTGAGGTGCTGCAATCTGGGTTTTTTTTCCCTTTAGATTTTTCCAAGACTCACAAACTTTTCTTTCATATTCATCTGCATTTATTTGTGTGTTTCTCCTTCCTCTCTGGTTAACAATCTAGAAGTAGTACCTATTTAGACAAAGATATCTTGCTATCGATTCCAAACAACAACACCACAGATACACATCTCAATTCTCTTCTCTCCAAGGATATAAAGTGAACTCAGATAATGTTTTCAGGATACGTTCTATTTTGCATTTATGTGTATACTTGTAAAAATATATAGGTCTATATTACAACACTGTATATAAAGTCCTGTATGTAATCATAGTCAATTCAATGTCTATTCTCAGAAGTCAGCTTTAGGGCACTCATGCAGTAAGATTTTAAATTGTTGCTTTGATGATTATCAGTGAGTGGGCACGTGTCCATTGCAAAAATATCTGCAAGAGTTCATCCATCATTGACCAACATGTATTTTTTTTGTAAATTTCCATCTTACTGTCATGCAAGCATGGAATCCTTCTCGTTTGTTACTTGAATCGTGTATAACAATGTATAAAAATGTAATTCCTCAACTCACTGTATAAAACATTACTAAATAAATTAATGCTGAACTATAAACAGCAATATTGGATTTTGTGCTAAATGTGTGCAAGTCTTTGAACACAATCAATTGTACAAAAACAAAATCCACCTTGAATGAGTATTTTCAGATTAGACGGAGATTATTTTAAATTTCAGCAGCAATTGTTTTTTTTTATGCAGCAAAAGACACATCACACAACAAATGGCAATTATTGCAAATGAATCATCCCGATAATCAAACATTGCTCTTTCGTAAGGCCATGGACGAGGAATAGCTTGCCTCTCCAAATCTGCTGTTTATCATCATTGTTTACTGTATTTAAAAATAATGCAGTGGTATACCTCGTCATTTCCAGTCCACATATATACCATAGAGTGGCAGTAGTGAGTAAAGCACCTACGTTGAAGTAAAACGAAGAAGACGCGAAATGAAGCCATGCCTTATCTAACCCATAGATGTAAACATAGGTATATGCGATGCGGTACTTTTGAGATGCGTGTTTTCAGTAACGCTAAGATAGTAAGGGCAAATGTGTCCTGACATTGCTAATGTTTGGACAACAAACTTGAATAAGAATGACGGCACATTGTGCGGTTGCACACAACGGGTTGCGTACAAACGCGTCAACAAGAACTGGGAATAACCTAAAGGTAAAAATTAATGGAGCGCCGGTATTTCCCTAATGTGCATTACTGACTGCACACACTTTGACGTTGATAAATAGCATGCAGGTATCATGAAATTGATTACAATGTATGTGCATTGCCTTGAATGGAAAATTCGCCCCTGCCAATGTGGCCGCCACGTAGACACGTCGTTATGTCTGGTTTCTACATAGCGGTGGCACGTAACATTTGTTACAGTGCTTAATCATTCGACTCAGTGGAATCGTGGAAAGTGTACATTTGGAGCTTGGTTGTATCCGAGTAGAAATCTTGTTAATGTCTCGTTGATTAATTTTGGGTGCAACGAGCGATATGGAGGATTCTTCTGGGTCGTCGGGGGTGCTTGTTACCGACGGTCCCGTCGTTGAAGAATGTCCCAAGCCCGAACTTTCTGCTGCGATGCGGGCAAAAATTGAGAGGAATCGACAGCGGGCGTTGATGCTCCGACAAGCCAGGATAGCGAGCCGCCCTATGGCCGCAGAGCAGGGCGCGACCTCTGCCAAAGTATGCAAAACCATTGACTCTGGTGGGGGCTTTTTCATCGAGGAAGAGGAGGGTTTGGAGGAGACGCAGAAGACCAATAAAGTGGTGCACCAGCCAGGTAGGTACCTTTGCATGTTTAGATGTTCATTTTTTATTCTCATGACCTGTATTGTTTCGCAGCTCCGGTTATTGAGCCAGAATATCTGTTTTGCGACGACTGTCAAAAACCTTTTATGGATTCCTACCTCAGCAACAGCTTTGACCTATCTGTGTGTGACAAGTGCAGGTAAATTCGACACGTTACACCTTTAGACTGTAAAATACTTTCCCACAGTCTTCTCTAACCTTTTGTTTTGGTATCTCGCAAGGAGTTGAAACATTTGCTACAGGTTGACCCATGCAATTCCTTGTTTAGTTAGATTTGACTCTTAAACAGTTATCATCATCATCATGCTGTTCATGTTTAGATATGAGACCAAGTTGACACTAAAAGCAGAAGTCCATTTTTTTCTTTGCAATATCTTCTATGCACTCCACTAATCTAAACAAAAAGTTGACAGTTTCTCTTTTTCAGGGACAGCACCGAGAAACACAAGTTAATCTCCAGAACTGAGGCCAAGCAGAACTATCTTCTGAAGGACTGTGACCTGGACAAGCGGGAGCCTCCACTCAAGTTCATATTAAGGAAAAACCCTCACAACCCACGCTGGGGGGACATGAAACTCTACCTTAAAATACATGTCGAGAAGCGATGTATGGAGGTGTGGGGTTCGGAGGCGGCGCTGGAGGAAGCCAAGGAGGCCAGGGAAGAAAACAGAGAAGTGCAGAAACAAAAACGGTTCAACAAGAAAGTTAAAGGTCAGTTCAATGCTTGAGCATTGGATTGGCATGGAGCACCTCAACGTGCAGGTTGAACAACTTGTTAATACATTTCTTTTTTTGACAGAGTTGCGCCGGGCAGTGAGGAGTAGCATGTGGACTAAAGACACTAGCGCTCATCAACATGAATATGGACCAGAAGTGGTGGTTGATCTGGAAGAGGACCTCTACAAGAAAACTTGCACGACCTGCGGTCATGAACTCAACTATGAAAAGATGTAAGTTTGTATAATTTGATACCTTAGCTCAGAAGCACATTTTCCAATTCTCCTTAAAGAGCCAAACTCCATTAACTCCTCTACATTGACCATGTCATTTTAAAGTTTTCTGAATCCTGTTTGAAACCATAATGTAAGCAACTGATCTAAGCAACTTAAGTCCTAAATCCACCATTTCCATGACTACGACATCCCACTTCACATGCAGATGATTTATATGCAGTAAATCCACAGATTGGATTCATTTGAAAAAGTTCTTACTAAAGTATTTAAGCTAGTTGTAATTGTATGTATCGTATGTTTTGGAACTTGCTACATTGAGTTATCTTGATTGAATAAATGTTACATATTAAAAATCTCCCATTTCCATGTAGCATGATTGTTAAACACAGAAAATGCTTTTGAATAGTTTTGATATTCTGTAAATAAGTATATGCATACTTCATTTGCATCATCTTGACAGTTTAGCTCACTAATCAGTTGTAAAAATTGTGATCATGTTAAGTCAGATATAGGTACCCAAGGTCAGCAATTTAATGGTAAATTTTGAATTTGTCCTTTTCCAACAAATGCACTCAAACCTATTCATGGGTGACTTAATGTCTATAGCGTACATCTGTCAAAATACCACATGGATCAAGAGATTCTAAGCGATCAAGGTGAAAGCGGCATATTTCAGGGACTCGTGCACTTAAACTATTAGTTTAAATTGCAAATTGCATAAGTTACTTTCACATCCAAGTCACCAGAATACACTGGGCACCTAGCGTTTGTGGCACATGACATCAGAAATAGACATCCAGTTTGGTATGAAAATATGTTTTATTCATTTATAAGTCACAGTAGTCTAAAACATTTTGAGAGTGTCAGGGAGTTTCTAGAACACAGAATCTCCTGTCTTTGTGTCATCAGTCAGGCTCTCCATCTCAGTCTGTTAGAGAGAAAAGCAAGGTAAAACAAGTGCAGCTGTAAATTTCTTGACAAAGTAAGGCAGTCTGTTCGATCTCTCCATCACCAAGCATTAAGCTAAACGTTCATCATTAATACACAATTGTAGAGTTCAAGGCAACGAGCAATACATGCACACTATTCATGGACTTACTTCCGCAAAGTACTTCTCAATGATTTTATGCGCTCCCTTGTACACCTGCTCGTTTTCATGGTTCTGGAGACTTTCAATGAGATCCAGTCCTCCCACTTCTTCAACCAGCACGCTGAGTTTCTCCATCTCACCGATCTTCTGTGCAGCCTTAACAGAACACGTCAGACTCCAAGTGATCGTACCAAGTCACGTTTCAGGTCAGGTGTAGCAATGTGTCTCACCATAAAAATGTTGTTGATGCTATCCAATATGACCATAACCATTTTGGCATCTTTAACTTGCAGAAGCTTGAGTATTGCCTCCAGCGCCCCACTATGCACCACCTCTACTACCTGCTCCACAGTGCCCCCACTGGTCAGGTTTGCCACTGCCCACACAGCCTCCCTTTGAGTCTTGAAATCTCCCTTTAGGGAACAAAACATGACTTAGCTGCCAATTCATGACCTTAAATTGTTTAGAAATGCAAATTCTGACATTTTTTATCACTTACATTTTTAACTTTTTCTACCAAAAGAGGGAGTAGACCACATGTGAGGATCTGTTGGATTTGCTGACATGGTCCGGCTGCAATGTTTGACAAGGCCCATGTCGCTTCTTTTTGTATATTGGCCTTTGGGTGATTCATGAGGCACGAAAGTATGCCAAGAACACCAGCATCAATCACCGCCTGCGTCTGCAGATCTGAGCCACTCACTATGTTTCCGATGGCACGAAGGGCAGGGGTCTCAAGTATAACAGGTTGAAAAGGACAAAGGTTAGATAAACTATTAGATTAACAATTAGACCAAACTGTGACAAGTTTATTTACCACGACAGTCAGCTCCTTGTGGCTTAGGAGCTCCACTAAACGAGGGACAATACCTGTTCTGACCACAATAGCAATACGATCATTGGTACCGTCCGTCAGGTAGGAGATTGCCCAGCATCCATCTGACAAGATGTCCTTGTCATTAAGATGGAGAAACTGGACCAATGCAGGAAGCATCTGGAGGAGTTTAACAGTTTTATCCTCACATTGGCAACTTCTTATTTTAAGACAACCAGTCCATGCATTAGTTTACTTTTGTGTAACTGCTGAGCACTGATTTGCAGTTTTTGAAATCCACACACACAAATAGTTTAACGTTAACCGACTGATAATGTATCAGTGTGTATTAGGTTAAGAAAAACAATTGCAAATTGAAAGTAAGGCCCAAAATCAGTGATCTTGCTACATAATTGAGACCGTATCTCCCAGTACATTTCAGAAAGCTTTACACAAACGCAACGTGGACTTACCTGTTGGACTGCAGACAAGGCTGGAAATGGGTTTTTATTTCTGCACAAGTTTGACAAAGTCCATGTAAGGTTGCGTAGATACCCAACCTGAAAGGGATGAGAATTAGATTTTCAAATTGCTACAATTTAGAGGCTAAGAATATTTTGAGGCCAAGCTCTTTCCCGGTTTACAACAGGAACACCTGATTACCAGAAATGGTAAAGAACTATGTACAAGCTAACAACAACAGCAGCAGCGACTTACAGGAGTTTCTGGGGAGACCCGTGCCAATAAGGCAGGGATCACATTGCATTCAATGAGGACATCTCTGTAAGTTGGACCATCACCTGTAAGTTATGTAGAAAGGAAAAACAGCAGCATTGAAAACATTCGTGGTACATGGAAAGCATAATCATTTTACATGCACCATCTAGAGTGTTAAACTTGTAAAATCACAAACTACACTTGTCTTCAAATTCTCGTTAGACTACATGTAGATTTATGTGACAGTAAATTCAGCATATCACCTGCAATGTTACCAAGGGCCCATACCGCTTGCTCGCTGATGTACAAATGTGGGGAGGCCAACAGAGAAATGAAGCTGGGTACAGCACCATGTTTTACCACCTGTGTACCGAAATATTTTTAGCCCCTGTTCTTTAAAAAAAAAATTAAATAAAATGTGAGAATTTCAATTAACCCAAAATGTTACATTTATGCCAATGTTTTCCCTACTGGTGCTGCTGCAGTACTTTCACCTGCTTCGTGTGCCAAGACGTTCCAGAGGCGACATTGGTCAGCGCCCATGCGGCTTCAAACTGCAGACTGGGGTCATCCTCCATACCCAGGAAGAGCACAAAGCGGGCTAAGAGACCAGCATCTATGACCTCCTTCAGGCGAGGTTTCAACTCTTGGGAAAGTAGCTTTCTGCTCAGGAGCATATTAAAAATTGTATCTCTTTTAAAACAGATAATATGCATATTGCCTAAAAATGCTCATAGCAGTTTTTAGCAGCTTCTCTGCTTGATGCATTGCTTTAAGAGAATAGCATATTTCCCATGAAAAAGTGTTGCTCACCTGGCAGCCTGGCAGCCCCGAATTTGATCTTCCCTGCAGTCAGAGAGGACATCTTTCAAGATTTCCTCAAGGGTGATAGTGCAAACCTGCAAGAAAGTGTTCAGATCAGCAGCATGAGGCCAAAGCCGGCCTTTCCGAACCGTCATGTGCTCACCAGCTGACCTTGTCATCGGAGACATATGTAGGAGAAAGCGTATCCTCGCTGGGAAGGGAAGACAGCGTGATGCTTCTTCTCTTCATAACGCTCTCATTCTTTTGAGCTTTGCGCAACTCCACGTGCTCCGTCATCCTCTTTTCTCGGAGTTTCTGCACACAAACAAACAACGGGACAGGTAAGTTTTGGTTCTCGCTTGACGCTTATCTTACACCCATGATTGACTCAAACTTACGGCCGGATCCTTGCCCTTGTTCTTGAATCTATTGATGCGGTCGGCAGGTGTATTCCTGGGAGACATACCGGAGGCCATAACTGCAGGATGAGCTCGTTTGACGTCTTTCAAACGATCAATAATGAATCACTCGTCTGCAGTGGGCACATTTTTAAGTCGGACAACAGCGGCTGGTGTACCCAATCAACTAATTTACGTGGTGCCCCATTGGCTGCGTGCAGTAAGCGATTGTAAGAGTCACATGAAATTTACTCCCTGGAGCTTGTTCGTTACCTATATATGTGTAAAAGTAAATTTTATACATTGCATACGTGTATAAAATGAGACTTTCACTTGATTACCTACGGTAATCATGTAACCATGGTTACTGTTTGTCTCGTGAGATGCCACATCCGGACGAGAGGTGGCAACATAACACAACCAACTTGCTGCGACCCTTACGAATCAATTTCATCCCTGGAGAGTCTAGCTGGATTAAATCAGTAATATATTCCATACACACATCCTGCAAATAATAGACATGCACTGTGAAGGAATGTTTAACTCACGTCAAAGTTTAAAGTATACAAAGTGGTTCAGAAAATGGATGGATGGATGGATGGATGAATGGATGGATGGATGGATGGATGGATGGATGGATGGATGGATGGATGGATGGATGGATGGATGGATGGATGGATGGATGGATGGATGGATGGATGGATGGATGGATGGATGGATGGACAAATAGTGGCAAAGTATACTTTGTAATTGTAGACTTTGTCAATAGGCACAGTAGAGTACGGTGTTTTTTGTACGCTGCAAATAAAAAGTCCGCGAAAGTTAGATTTTGATTTAAAAAATACTCAAGCACCAAAGGAAATTGAGATGTTGATGGAAACACTTTGGAAAATGATTCAACTGCGCAAACCTTTTTTCCCCCCTAATTTTCTTTATCTATTTCACTTTTGTTTGTTTTTCTGAGATGAATTGTAGAAAAAGAGTGTGTTGTCTGTAAAAGTTCAACTTTTTTTTTCTACGCTTGGTTTTCAGGTTTTAAACATTTGCCTTTGCCCTCGTTTCACTTTCATTCACCATAGATGCAATCTACACAATTAATATTTCATGCTGCCTCTTCAATACCTTCCTGTCAATAATCGGGACAGAACACACTACAGGGCCAATCCATCAAACTGACCCTGTGTGTGTTCACTTGGTCACATTCACAAAAAAAACCACACATAGGTGATATTGATGGCATGCCAGATTCTATCACAAGAACACAGATTTCTATTGACAAGTATATGATGATTGATGATGCCAGTAACCTGTCACGTCTCGTCCCCGGTTGCTTTATTATGTCTATAAGTTACCATGGTTTCTGTTGGTGTTGCCCCTCCCCTCCTGTGTTACCTCACAATCAATGTAACCAGTCACCTGCCTCTTGTTACCTGTCTTGTATTTAAGTCCTGTCTGCCCCTCACTCCTGTCGGGTCGTTGATGTCGTCTCGTGATCTTGTTTCTTGGTTCCTGTCTTTGTCAGTTCTGTTTCGGTGAGCTAGTCTGTCGGTCGGTCACGTTGTTTTGTTAGGTCGTTATGTTAGTTTGTCCGTCTGTTCCCCTTCATGCTCCTGTCCAACTACCTTTTCCCTCAATAAACCCTGGTCCAAGCTGCATTTGGTCGCCCTGCTCCATTCAGATCCCTGACATAACCTGCTGTCAATGCTGGTCACTTTGCATCAAAATATTTGCCTGCGTTTGTGGTGACTTGCCATCTTATTTCATCATAATGAAAATCAGAATATGAACAATCTTTTACTCTTATCTGTGGATGTTGGGGAAGGATTCTTTGACTTTTGAAAGAACACAAGATAACGTCTGACGTGACAATCTTTGGAGTGATTTTTTTTTTTTAAATATAAATTTTGGTCAGTTTCAAAGTGTATGTGTGATCTTGGTAGTGATCCAATTTTCACATACTTACAAATGTCCCTGAAAACTAAACAGGAAGGAGAATTATACTGCCATCTTAACGCCCCAGATGTATATTGCAGAGGCGTTACTTACTGCTGTTTGTGAATGTAGTAAAAGGGCATGAACAGGTTTCCTTTCATTGTCCTTCAAGCTGCCAAGTCAAACTATCATCAGCTTGCAAGTGGAAGGCTTGTTATTCTGCACGTGGGCTTTCAAAGCAACTTGGCTATTTCGGCACATTGGTGACGTGCAGTAAAAAGTGAGAGGCAATAGTGTAGCGGGCTTTAGTTCTGGTGTTTATTTTTTTGCAAACAAGAAGGTTGGTTGGATTTGACACCGTTTACGGGTGCTTACCAGCGAACTTGGTGAAAAGAATCGATTCCACTGGGAGAAAATTTGGAAGGCCCTATTTTCGTGCCCAGTGCAAGTCTAGCGCCAAGTGCAGTCTAACAGTGCACATGGGTGGAGTTTTCTGTCTTTTTGAGGTTTTCACAGATTTAGAATAGAGCATTTGCGCCGTTGTGGGAGTGAACACAGCCAACTGACCTCCTGGCCAATGAAAGGGGCTCCACTCATTTCCTTTAAATTAAGCGCAGGAGAGATGTCATTGACATTGCAGAAGCAGAAATTGACTCATTGCAGTCCATGCAGAAGATCGAAGCATGCAAAGTACGTTTATAAGGAATTGCGAACAGCTTTCGGATGATGTTAAGTAAAAGAAATGCCCTTGGTCCGCCGAAATACAGGTTCACACTGACACGAATGGAAATCAAAGCAACGGAGATGTCAATAAAGGTGGGGGCGGGCTTCAAAGGTGAATGTGGCGTTCCAATAGAAATAGTGCTGACATAGGGATCACCAGACAGTGATGGCTTCCATAGACAGAAAGAAAATACACATAACATACGCATGGTGGGGGGGGGTGCTGACGGCAACAATAACGGCCTTCATTCCTGTTGGGAGTCCATGAGTAAAGCAGGCAGCTGGTTTGCAGGCAAGAGGGGGACTCTGGGTCTTTAAGGGTGACTTGGAGGGTGGAGTGATTGTTTGTTGGGGTGCTAGCATGTATCAGGTGTATCTGTGGTGAGAGACCAAATGGACATCCACCTGCTGCCCGGGCCTGGGAAAAAAAAACAGACGACGGTAATACTAGAAGGTCTTGACAGCTTAGAGATGAGGGAAAGATGGTTTGGGGGGGAAATGCAAAAATGGTGAGTCCATGAGCTGAATACATAGTCCTGTTTTTACAGGAGGCTATAATCCAAATACTTTGTCATCTTCCACGATGAAAAAGTAGTAAGCTTGCTTACTAACGTTTGGAAATCAACACAAAAATGTTTTTCCCCTCGATCCCAGTTCCCTTGTAGCCGTCAATGGAGAAGCTCCTCTCTCAGCCATTAGTAGCTTCAAATTACAAGAGGGAACAAAACTCTACAGCTCCTGTATGCAAAGCACTAATGTGATGATGTGTGCTGTGATTGAAAAATACATTTTTGTTTGGTTATTTATGATTGTTTTATTTTCATAATTTTATGCACGGCATTTTTTTGCAGCCGTGACTGTTGCGGTAGCACAATAACAATTGAGTTTCTTTCCGATTCTTCGGGAGTTATAACAACATTGACTGGTGGAAGGAAGATCCACGAGGAGATTGCAAGTGCTGAGGATAGAATGGCAAAGTATAGACATCAAAGTGTTGTGCAAGAGAAAAACAGCTGGTCAGTGTGTGTGTGTGAGTGAGTGTGTGTGTGTGTTCGCGTGTGCTATGCATAAACACACCTTCAAAGATGTTTGTAATGTGGCAGCCCACCTGACTTCAAGCATCAGTGTGGGAACACTACTACACACGTACCGCGTAGAGCAACTGATCTTGTCTCTGTGCTTCCAAGCCGTATGCAAAACACACCTGTCACTGCGTCTTTGCAGTTTGTGCGTGCGAGTATATGTGTGTGCGAGAATGTGTACACACGGCGATAAATCACAGGTTGTGTGGATGTTCCTGTCCAAACATGTGCTGGCTCCGTGCTCCACAGCTGGGCCACCTCAGCGTGGATTCAGCCTCTGAGATGAAGGATCAAAATAAGAGTAAAAAAAACAGGTGGATTTGATGCAAACAGGAGATGCTTGGTTGTCATGTTGTCATGGGAATTTACAAAATATAGTTCCCAAATGGTCTTGTATTCATTCCTACACTTTGTACAATATGAGGACCTGGCTCTTCTAATGTTCTCTTTTACATATCTTTTGCATGATGTGATAAGTTATGGTTTCAGTAGAGAGTATGCCAGATGCTTTCTGCTGTACCTCACTGAACTTGGAAAGAAAAACTAAGTCGTAGGATCAAAAATATTTCACAAATCTGTAGGAAAATCCAGGAGTGTTTTAGTGGACTTGCTTATGAAAACCAGTACATTTATTTTAATGATATAATCACGAGTTAAGGGTATTTACATGCAATTTGCATTTCTTACCCAATGTTTCATTCTTAATGCCATTTCAAATAGGTATTCCCAAGTGCTCCTTTTTATTTTGCTAAAAGTTGTGTAGAGTAGAATTATGCATGTCATGACAATGACAGAACACTATTGCAACTGCTGATTTTATTTTGCCTGCATTGCACCTCTATTTTTTGGGGGATTGTCACAGCACAAACAGAAAATGCAGAATTTAATCTCAAACACAGGGACACTACTTTCACTATGACCGTCAAGTAAAAAAACATCTGCATGCTCCAATTTCCACAACATTAACAACAATGAACCTATAAATTCCGACCCTCATTTTTGAACGGACAACATATTAAAACTATAAAATACGAATAATAAACATTTTATTTCTGTAATGAATTCAAGTACCCAATATTCCCCATGCAAATATTGCCATTCTTATTTTCTGGCCCATTCAATTCAGAGTAAAAAGCATGAACATGAAAAAAAGTCTTTCAGGTGTGAGGCTTCAGCTGTCACACTGGCATAATAATGTTCATAAAATTCAATAAAAACAAAAACTGGTCCAAGTTCATCTTTTTATTTTCTTTTTATTTTTTTTGTCACAAACGTTTCTCCGCCAGGCACAATAACCACCCTTATTTTGTTATCATTATTTGTACCCTTATTTATTACCTGTTGCACCTGTTTGCTTTGATTTTTGTTTTTTTTTTAATAGAGCATGGTGGAATGAACCACCATGCTGTATTCAAACCTCCGTTTTGCACAACTGCGCTCTACTATTTGTTGTGTTATCTTGGGAAAGTCCGTTTCAACGATCACACTGAATATACAGCAAGTCGGAATGTTTCAAGTCCTAACATTATGACGGGTCTTTATTTGTCATAAATCTGATGGATAACAAAAAACCAAAGGTCATTTTAGTTTGTGTAGGTCTTTCTCTTGAACAATGCAAAAACTGTTGTTACTAGTGATAATGCTGTCAAGACTCTTGTAACTTGACCATATCACAGTCCTCATTCGACACAACTACACAGTATGTCTATAAGTGTAGATGTTGTAAGAAGGAGAAATAAAATGGGCATTTTATTATATATTCCTTTTAGGGTGGCCCCTAGGAATCCCTTGTGCTATCAGAATTAACATAACATTTAGTAGAAAATGGTCCAAAGGATTTCAGTCAAATCACAGCGGGGGACCTGAGTCAGCAAACCCTGTTAGTATTGATCCCCAAAGGGAAATAATCAATTCAACTCCGATTGAATTCACATCAAGTCAAGGAAAACGGCATTTCGACAACAGCAGACGCGTTCTTCTCCTTTGCCATTTGGCATGTTGGAGAGACATTTGTCATGTCAAGACCTTCAGGGGAATTCCTGATGAATATTCAATAAAACCCTATTCTTTCCTTCTCCCCTGCTAATTCCACTGCAGCGCAGCTCTCATGTTTGTTCTTGTTGCGCATCAGTAAATGGGCTGGCGCAGTGCAGTCACCTGAGGTTTCACTGGGTGTTTATGATGACTGCTCGAGCTCCACCATATGGATTGTGCAGGCACACAGATGACCACGGAATGCTGTTCCATTGATCCGTTAATCTAGTGATATGTGGAAGTGCAATGCTTTTATTCGGTTGAAAAATCATTACACCTCCCACAAGAGAAAGACACGAGGCAGAGTGGTGAGGAAATTACTGTAGTGAAAATTGTCCTGCACAAATCTTTACCCCCCCAACATACACACTCATGCACACACAGTAGAGAGGAGTGTTTTGCAGTCTTTGCTTGAGGTCGATATAGCTTGGCGGGTGATCTATTGACAGAGTGGGAGCGTGCGAGAGAAGAGTTCAATACACTTCAATTTAGCTTCACTTGCTTTAATTACTTCCACCCAGGGAGAGAGAGAGTGAAGAGAGAGAGAGAGCGAGAGAAAGAATGTGTGCCAAGTGACAATAAAACGAGTGCATTAATAAAACAAGGATCCGTGGAGTGTTTAAGAGCATCCAAATGACGTTTTGACCTCTCTTCACTGACTTAGACATTTACAATATTTATTTAACGCATACACAACATTATTGACACCGCCCCCACCCACCTAATGGAAATTACATTTACCTATAAAATGGGCTAACTTTTAATAGCTGACAGCTTGATGAAGACGTTCATCAACTAGTGACTGGTGGTAATGTTGTTTGAGCTATTCAAAATGTTCTTGCCTTGTTGATTTATTGCAAACATTCATTCGTTTTTCATGCACATAAATGTACATTCAAAACAAATTAAATTCATGATAATAATTTAGGTGACACCGTTTTTTTCAGGAATGCCCAATTTAAGGGACATTCACTTTTAAAAGTTGCATAGAACTGATCCATAATGTTTATATTTTTGGATTTTGGAATTCTTTGGTAGCTTTCAAATATATATGAGATGTCTAAAGGTGTGAGCACTGCCACTCTTGGGTCTCTCAGGAGTCATGAGAGGTCAAATCATTTGTTAGTCAAAAGCTGTATATCTGTTGTGAGCGTTGGGCAAGAGATTTGTTTTGTCTGAATTCACCACAGCTGAGTCACTCGCACCATTAATCTCACGCACAGAGAGGCGATGAATGACAGCGCGTGTGATGTTGCATGTGTGCGCACGTGTGTTGTCGACCGCAGGAAGATGGCCTGTGTGGGCTCTGCTTTCTGGAGCTACCTACCAGCAGGGATCACCTCCACACCTGCCTGCCTTTTGACAAAAACAAAACCACTCAGCCATCTCAGGCACAGTGTGGTAGTGGCAACTTGGCTTACAGTTTTTCCATTCTTGAAGCAAACTAGGCAGGTTTGTGTTTAAATTTGGTGAACATATAATCTGCTACCTATTTTAAATGTCCTATGGCCAGGACCGCGGACAGTGAGCCTACAGGAATATGACATCGCTCAGGTATGGAAAATAAGCCATAAACTGGCCTACATTGAGCCTGTTTGTTCCAGCTCGATCCAAACTAAGTGAAAATCTGTGATAGAGGACACATATGATGGAAAACCCCACAGAGAAAAAAAATCGGATAAGAGGCGGGGCACAACACGCTCACACACATGCATGTGCGCACACACCCACACAAGCCCTCACACATCAGTCAGACATGCCTCTGGTCAGGAGAACCCCTGGCTCACCTTCACACAGATTCATAGATCACATACACTCTGAATAACACACACACACACACGCACACACACACACACACACACACACACACACACACACAGACATTTCAAAGGAAGATTGCACTATGACAGGCTGCAACACTTGGAACCCACATGCAGCGTTACCGTTGGTAATTCTGCCTCTCACAAAGCCACTTTTTGCTTACAAACCTTCAAGCTAGTCCTTCTTCACTCTATCTGTCCTGGTTTAAACAGCAACACACACAAACACACACATGCTGGTACTCAGGCTTCTTTCTGTGAACCCCTATGAGGGGATTATATTCAATCTGAGTTTTTTCTTAACTAGACACAATGTTGTCCCTGCTTCTAAAGGTTGCTTTTACATCAAAGGTTGTTCTTCATTCCTTTTAAATGAAATCTGATTCAAAAGGCCGAGATAGTTGTGGTGAAAGACCAAATTAGAGCGCGCCTGTCACGAATTTCAAGATGATACCTTTTCCAACATCAGGTTTTCACATCCTCATCCTTTTTGAGTAATATTTAAAACATTCCAAATCTCTGAACACATTATACATTGTGATATACAAAATCGTAGGTCAGCTAAGTCAATTGGTACATATTCTTGTCAACTTCTTCATTAACCCTTCGAAGATTACGATCCTCTAACAAAGCAAGAACCTTACTCACATATTATCAAGACACATGATTAACCAAGTAGCCTCAGATGAGTAGATATTTACTACTAGTGGATCAGAATGATCAGAATTATGAAATAAAGTGGGGTAGCATAGTGCCTTGTGGTTACACGTCTGCCTCTTCTTGGGCCTTCCTGTGTGGAGTTTGCAAGTTCTCACTTGTGTGGGTTATCTCTGCATGGGTACTCCAACTTCCTCCCACATTCCAAAAACATGCATTTTAGGTTCACTGAACACTAAATTGTCCAGAGGTGTAGATGTGAGCTGAAATAACTTGTTTGTCGAGACGTGGCTCACAATTTGTCTTCCAGGTTGTACCCTGCTTCTGAGCTCCAGCAACACTATTGAGGACACACGCTCTAGAAAATGGTTTGATGGATGGATCCTGGTTGATGGTTCAGATCATGAAATTCCTCATTAGGAGGCGGTAGAGTTCAAAATCAGTTGAAACACTTTTTGTGAGTCAGAGAAGAAAAACTTTTCATTCGACATTGAAGATATTTTTGAACAACTTTGGGATGTTACTGACACAATCCCTCTTAAGAATGTCTGTGCTCATTCTGCTGGGTTGTTTCAAGAAAAGGGAATGACTCACCTATCGGTAGGCAGGTGAAGAGAGAAATAAAGGAATGATGAGGGAGAGGATCAAAGCGTGCTGCACAGCATCCGGCCTGCCAGTCACTTGTTAATTGTGGTGAATGTCAGTGGAAGTGCAAAGTGTCTCTTCACACTGATGACTTCATGTTCTGTTTTTCCTTTTCTCCTCAATACGTCTATCATCGTCTGCTTGGCTTCACTGAACCAAACGTCTTGACACCTGCCAACGTTCTTTTTTTTATTTTATTGTTGCCATCTGACATCATTCTTAAAGAGGAACTTGACTATAAATGAAATAAGAATCCCTTTGTTTCCAATAATAAACACGGTTACAGTTTATACTAGGTGTGTTTTTGTCACCAGATAGTATTCAATTGTGTCTACTGTTGCAACCAAATAATAAAAAAAGAAAAGCGCAACATGGTTATGATTTTTTTGAAGCTCCTTTTTCTAGTGACCTTTATTAAGGCGACCATATAGTAAATGAATTGTCATTGTCAATTTGACAATAATGTTTCAGTCATGAAAACCATGCTGGTCTGTTACATTTTAGCTTAATGTTTAATTTAATTGTTGTTTTGGGGATAAAAGATAACGTACTAAATTAATTTTTTTTGCAGGAAAAAAACATTTCATTTTACTAAACTTTCCGATACATCCTTTTCATTGCAGAATTATACATTTAGAACATGGAGAAATGACACACACATTGAAACAGCAGAAAAAGATTATCTTTTTTTATTTTGTCATACCTGTAAAAATATATTCTTAAAATAAATAAATATAGGAAATAAATATATTGTTTGTCCCAGGATTTAGAGCCTCATAAATAAGAATACAATCTGTCTACAGGTCTGTGAATTCCTTATGTTCATTCTGTGCTCGTCATTTGACTGCAAGCAGCGAGGAGAACAGTACAATTTCTTCACTGGGTTGTAGTATGAGAGTTTGGAGCAGAACACAGCCACCACAAAGAAGTCATTCTCATTTTCAGTGCATCAGCAAACAGGACCTTTCAAATTGCTGCAGCTCCCTTCTACAGCACAAACATGGCTGATTTCCAGTGCATAAAACGATCCTTTTCTGTAAACCAGCCATTCTGAAAAGTGGGCCATACATTTTTTTGGACGTGGTTTACTTAGCAGCCTTTGTAATGTTTAGCATGAAAAAAAAAAAGGATCCTGCAATGAAAGAGAAAAGCAGCAGGAAAAAAAAAGAACTGCTTGTTTAATCTCAACTCGCCTTCATTCACTTAAACATGCAGATTTGGACAAGCAGGTAGCATGGAGACTTAGGGAAAATCCATCTTGGCTGCTGACGCCACTGCATATGCCAATAACAAGATAATATATGTGTGTTTTTGTTGCATTATCCCAGATGTTCCCTGCTGCTTATTCTGTCAAAGTCCCTTGAAAAACTGTTCAGAGAGGGTCGCTATCCTTCCAACATACCAGCAATCGGGAGTCTGGATCTGGTGCATTTGGTTCGATCCCTTTTGAATCGAACATTCCCCGCAACTGGGGTGAAGTATTAAATGCACATGATCACTTTTGAGTTCGGTTTCTGGCACATATTTGGTAGGCCTCAGCTCTGTCCAAGTATATCCCTATACAGTTCTGGTACTCTGTCTGGATCTACAGGTCTCGGTAAGAAGTGTGTGAATCTCTGATGTCGCCTCGATCTTGTTCCATCCCGCGCTGTACCGTCTTTGTTCAAAGCGACAAAATAAAATGCTCCTTTTTCTCCATGCCGGTAGATGTTGGATGAGTAGGTGTTGTACCAGTTCTCCTCAAATTGCTCCCGAAAAACACTTTCTGCTGATATCTTCTGCTGCAAAAAAATAAAAAATAAATAAGGTCAGCAGGCTAGAATGTGACAACAGTTGGTAAATGGGCAGTCAATGAGATCACTGAAGCGCCGCACTCCTGGCTAGCTGAGTCACCTCGAAAGGTACAAAATTTAAGCCATAAAAATGAAAAATTAAGTCGCAAATACTTTCTTAAGATGTATATCTGTTTTTAGATGAGCACAATAAATTACAAACTATGAAGTGAGCCATAGCCTCCCAGTAGGCCCAGTATGTTACTGGGGCCCAGCCAGTAGATGGTGAGAGCTGGGGACCAGCTGGTCTTGCTGGTTTCACCAGATATCAGCGGGGCAACAGTGCCTTGCTGGGTGACTTTGGCTCACTTGGTAAGGCAGGTAGGGCTGAGGGGTCATGTTTTTAAATCTTGGCTGTTTTCTTTTGCTGCTCTTTCAACGGACCAGTGTGTGCGTTTTTGTGCATATCTTCCTGGTGTCACCAGCTGCTGTCACTAGCAAGACCAGCAGCAAAAGGCAAAACAAAACAGCCCGTTTTTTGTCACATGGTAATCCGCTCTACCAACTGAACCCAAACCATCTAGAGAAATGCTGTTGATGGCCTGTTGGTAGCTGGTGGCAGCAGCGAGACTGCAGGCGGTCACCAGCTATCACCTGCACCTGTGTTTTTTTTTTTTTTCCAATTTGAGTGGCCCCTTGCCATTATTGTGAATTTTCCCTATCCAATATGGCCACCATATGGAATGGCACTTTGCAGGTTTTCTACAACGTCTCTACTTTTGTCTTGATGTGAAACTCAGAAGCCGTTCAAGTGGCTTCACTGATATCCAGAGGAGAACCCGGTCCGCATGGATAAGAACAGGTATGGTGGATTTATGGACTTAATCATAGGTTCCTCAACAAAATTACAGACGGGCTTAAGTGAAGACTACACTTGTCGTTCTTGTCAGCTCTCTTAAGAAATGCATTGGTTGGGAATGGTGTATCGTTAATAAGTGACTATCTTCCAGGGGTTTATCAGTGAAGGGTGATGATTTTCTAGCTGAAGTAAATTTGTGTTTACTTTTTCCAAAAATTAAAATGCCTTTCTCAATTTGATTGTCATGAAACAATTTCATTGACGCACAAGTCATCTTTATAAATTCAGCATTGCACAACAACCACAGCTTTGATAAAGTGCTGTACATAGATGTGAAAAGCCAATAATTAAAGTACTAGTAGCATAGTCTAATTAATAACTAAATAAATAATAAATAACTAATTAAAATGTTATCTACTAATTAAAAAATGCAATATTTTTCTTGATGTAAAGCACAGGAGGTGCAGTTTTATTCACTCTTGTTGCAAGTTGTGCAAAAAGATTACTGCTACTACTATTAGTAATAATTAAAAAAAAGAATTATTGTATAGTATGTGTACTTAGTGTAAATGAGTTAACAGTCAGGATTTGATTCTAAGAAACCTATCCTAAAATGCAACATACTCACCGATCCATACAGTTCTCCTTTGCTGTTCATGGAGAGATATAGGCCGCTGTCCACACCTCTGATGCTCACCAGCCCCACAGCCAAACTGATAAACTCCAAAATACCTGCGCACACATTACAATACATCAAAACACAGACTTCTACAACAGGAAAAATCAACCAACATACTCTCTAAGCTAAGTTTCAGTAAATTTAATATAGAGTTAAGTCTGGAATGCCCTCTGGCATGAAGTCACATTTAGAACTCAGGAGGAATTAATCAAGTGCCAGAAGAGTTACTACCTCAGAGCTGCAAAATAAATCTTTACGCGGCCTACTTTGATGTTTATGATGAAGCTTTTGATCATCTTTATAACCCAGGACATAATGAAAAACTTTCAATCCATGAGTAAACAAAACACCCCTCTGTACATTCTCAGCATACTAAATACATTTCGTATCAACATACTTGTCTTTTGCTTTAGTCAAACATTTAGTGGAGCCTATTATTCAGCCTTGTGATATAAAAGGACTTTTATGGAAGCCCATTACTGACAGATATATTTGAGCAGCTCGTCACAGTGGTAAAACTTAATATAAGTATTTCAATATGCATTAAAAAAATGGATGGATGTATGGTTGCATTGGTGTGGAACTGCAGTGCATGTGACACTAAAGAGAAAAAAAATAATTAATCAAGAGAAAATTTGGTTTCACTATCCAGTCATGATGCAGCGCAGTTCTACACCAACACAAGCGTGATAAATAGCAAATTGTCCAACGCTTTGTTGTCATTCAAAATTGAAAAGCTTTATGTTGCTCGTTATCAAAAGAGCATAGATGAAGTTATCCCAAGTTGCAGGTGATGCATTATAACCAGTGCGAAAATCAATCGCTCTCATCAATAGTGATAATATGCAGCCAAACAAACGGTGATACTTGTGGGATGGCAGTAGCTGATAGTGGTAAGGAACTGGAGAGTGAATGTTCATGTCTTGCTTGTGGATAGAATAAAAAAAAGGCAACTAAATCGTTGTAGAGATGTTAATCTGCTATTGTCATTGTGCCCTTGAGCCAGGCACTATATCCCCCCAGCTCAAGCAGTACAGCACCCTTTTACTCAAACATACTTACATGCGCGATTTTATTCTGTGTGGTGTGCAAAAACACTGTGAAAGTTCAATTTCTTACATTACAATTATACAATAAATAAAAAATAATGACAATAATGTATTCCGAACCGAATCTGCTGTGGTCCTCTCTGGTGCCTCTCACGGTACCATCGGGGTGTATCTCCAGGTGGAAGCCGGTTCTGCAGTAGAGCTGTCGCCGCCTCAGAATCCCCTTAAGGTGGCTGAGGTCCGCTAAGCTCCGGGAAAGGCGTTCTGAGGACATCAGGTGCCCCTGCTGCTCTTGCTGCATGAGTCCGCTCACCGCGTTGTATTCCATCGCGCCCGCCGGGGTGAGAAGGAAATGAGCGCCACCCGCGGAACCAAAGCTGTCCAGAAACCCGTTGAAGATCCCAACCTCAGCTGCTGCCCCCATCACAGTGCGAACGAACCGATCCGGTTTACAAGACCCAAAGTCGAGATCCGTTCAAAAAGTAAAAGTTGCAGCGCAGTTAATCAGCACCGCGTGACGCGGATGTATAGAGACATCCCGCTTTGCACAACCGTATGCGCTGCAGATTATCAGCGCATCATCATCATCATCACCATCGGCAGTGCACTGCCTCTCCTCAGGATACTCCTCTTTGCTCCAATGCACGTTGGAGGGTTTGCTCTCTCTCTCTTCCACTTCCTCCTCCTTAATTCACTTCTTACTTTTTATGTATGCGCAGTCTCCTGCCCTATCCAGCAAGAGAATTGAAAGCACAAGAGGCAGCAGTAGCTATATAATGCACTCAGGGTAGACACTCGCCCGGGGTGATCTTTTATGGAAATGAGCCCCGATCTCCTCCTTTATGGTGCATTTCTGCACTGCCCCTAAAAGACAGCCCATTCACCCGTCCCATTCATGCACTCCTGATGCGCACTTTCACGTTCTTGTGACGTTTTCCGTGGACTTCAGAACCAACACGACTTTATGTTTTTTATTGGGGGGTAATCGTTATCACCGGCATGGCGGAGGATCCTTGTTAAACCTATAAGAGGTGTTGTGCACTTCTGCGAGTGCAGCGACCTCGGTGTGAAGAATAAATATTGCGCGAAAGTGTGCGTGTGTCAAAGAGCATGAAATTAAGTGATTTTGCGGTTATCCAAAACGATTTACGCTCCATGCACGCCCCGGCCCATATCGAAATGGCTCAGGTGCAGCGACGAGGAAAAGGAAAGCCCCTGTTTGCGTAATTTTCGCAGACGGCTGCTGATTTATTGCCCCTGCGTTTTATGTAAGCCAGCAGCACATTTACAAGCCCCGTACAGGCGCAAACTCACACACACACACAGCGGCCCGTACACCTGTGCAAACGACATCACTTGACTGTCAATCCCGTCACTGATCTTTCCAGGGATCTGTTCAAAGAAGAGCTCATACATCCTTAATTGTGGTCTTAAAGGGTGAATCAAAGACGTAACAGCTTCAAAGTGGTGAAGATCTTGTAAGAGGATCAGGTGAAAACAAGCGAGAGTGGGGAAATACCTGTTTGAACTGCAGACCTCCAAAATACCCCAACAGATGACACTTCAATTAGTAATGCATGAGTTCTTTTTTTATATATAGCTTACTGTGCTGTCAAAAAATAGGCTTGGATAGACCTATAGGGGTGATTGTTGAACTCCGCGGCAACGGCTTGTCTAGTAATACACATACAGTAACAAAAAGCAAATGTATGTATTAATCATTCCAAATGCTGGACAATAGTCTGAAAATAGTCTAACACACAGGTGTCAAACTCAAGGCCCGGGGGCCAGATACGGCCCGCCACATCATTTTATGTGGCCCGCGAAGACATATTTGCATTAAATTCATGTCATTACTAAAATTGCAAATTGTCTTCACTTTTAAAAATCTTCTTTTTAAACAATAAGGTTTAACTAGTCTGATTTGAAAGTTTGTTTTGTAGCTTACATTGTATATAATATGAGCTGTTCACACATTTATTTGGGTTGACAGTCATAATGGCCCTCCGCAGGAAACTATGACTACAATGCGGCCCACGACAAAAATGAATTTGACATCCCTGGTCTAACAGAAAGGAAGGAAATAAATGTACCATTATAAAACAATTGACAGCTGCACAACAATAAAGCAGAGCTTCACTATCCATTCATTCACAACTCTATTGAAATCTTAAGAGACCATTGAGGGCAAACCTTGCAAACCTACTTTGTAAGGAGTTTTGTCTCAACCAGAAGCCCAAGTTCTAGCGATATGTTACATTGATTTTGTTGGCCATACACACACATGCAGCTGCCCCCCTCCCAAGGGAGTTGCATTGATGAATGACTTGAAGGTGAGGTAGAGCGGGCTTTGTGTTTGTGTGTGTGTCCATATTTGTGTGCCTCTGTGATAACTAAATAGATCATTTTTGTACTCTCGTCTCTTTCTTTCAAAAGACAAAAGGCAGGGGCATTGTGGGACAATGGCTATTCGGTTTAAGCTGCATATGTGCATGTTTGGCTATGTTTCAATTTAAAATACCAAGTACCATGTATGCTGTGCATCCTACCACTTGCCTTCCCCTGATTCATTAGTATTTATGACCAGAAAATAACTTTAACCCCCAAAGGATCGATCAGCGTCGCCCCCAGGCTGATCAGATCCTGATATATTAGATATTGATCTGTTCACAATGAAGACGTCAAACTACAACAGCACATTTCCACATGAGGTGCAAAGTGAAGTATTCCCATGGTCACGTGACTCTATCCCAGATGATTTCTTTGTTTACGTACTGCTTGCTTAATGGGATGGGGCAAAGTGAAGGCAACCATGCAGGAACTATTTCTGTATGTAGGAGGTGCATGAAGGAGGCCCTCAGGGTACCAGCCCCCCTTTCCTCCTAACCTGCAACATCCTACACAAAGACATTACTGATCATATAGCTGGATAAGGTAATAACTAAATAGCCTAAAGGTTAATGCACAGATTGGTATAGCTGAACTCCAGTGGATGGAGGATTTTGTCATAATATCTACAATATAAAGTTAATATATTTTTTTAATATGCACGAGATGTGATATTCATACCCCAACCCCAGCATTACTTTTATTTATCACTTTTAAGGGTCACTGGGTTGGTTAAAATCATTTTATGAAATACATAGTGGTGTGTACCGATCATCCCAGAAAACATATCAAATCCTACTATGATGAGTTATATGATTGCAAAAGAGTTTGCATCTGCACTGTATAAAATATTATTAATTTCTATCAGACTGTTGGTAAAGTGTTTAATTCAGTGTGAACATATTGGACTACATAGTTTTGGGTGAAAATTGTTTCAATGTGAGAAGATGGCGATTTCTTCAACTTCATCTTTATTCTTTGAGCCATGAGAAAAGCCTAATCAGGCTGGTGTTAATGCAGCATGTATCTGCTGACATTAATGGGCAATTGATCTTTGACATTCGTTTGACAGATCATCTGCAGTGAAAGTCAATTAATCAACCAATCAATCAATTAAATTTTATTTATATAGCCCTTTAATAGCCAACTGGTATCCAAAATGCTTTACAATAGAATAAAAACAACAATAGATAAAACAAAAAATAAAATGCGATACAAAAGTGCTGCTAAGAAAAGTGAAAAATGCTGCAGGACATTAAAAGCTTTCCACAAATACAATAAAAGAGTATAATTCTTATAAATTAAAATAATCGAAAAGGAGCAGATGAAGTGACTCTATAGTGAGTATATATAGTGGCCTCGCTTACAGTTACAATCTAAACAAATGGGTCTTGAGCTTTGATTTGTAAAAGTAGTTTGATCAATGACATTTGAGATTATGAGATATGAATTAAACCCTTTTATTTTTACATTTTGACATAAAGTTTATGTACCTGGTCTCTATAGATGAATTTTATACATTTTATACATTTCTGATTATTTGATCAGAGATAAAATATTGCAGTTAACTCAAAATAAACCAACAACTGCTCACATTTTTTGCCACTTGTACACTAAAATAACATGACAATACCAGCCTCAGCATACGGCACTTCTCGCGATAGAGTCCAAGTCACGCGATAGCTCCAAGCAGTCCGCAAAATCCTGACCACAACAGGTTACTACAGCAACAATGGCCGGCTTCCGCAAAGTGGCTGCGCTGGCTGTCAAGCTTAGCCTGCGCTCGGTGTCGACAAACGAGCTGATCGGGCGTCAGACGGCCTCAAGAACTCGGAAGTGTCTCACTGTCGGAGTATGTCTGGCGACGGGAGGTGCAGTGGCACTTTACTTCTACGAGGACCTGACTAACCGCAGAGGCTGGAGGAGGACGATGGGGACTCGCAGCATCCACGGTTTGCTGCCATCCATCCCAGCCGTTGAAGCTAAAGAGAAGGTGGGTGGCGAATCTGTACGAGGCAAATGACAGCTCGGTACTCATTGTCAAATATGTTGTTTGTTCGTCTTTGGTCACCACGGCCTTGTGTGTATTTTTTTTTCCTCCATCCTTTGTGAAAGAAAGCTTTGATTATTTTCAGATGCCCCTCATAAATACGGGCATAGTGAAGTCGTATGTTTTAATGCTGATCGTATCAAATGTAATGTTTGTTCCGAAAACGCTTTACTCACTATTTTGGCAGCTGGGCAATGTGCGCGCGCACATGGATGTGGCGCTGTCCGATGGCGCTGGTGCTGAAATGTCAACATGAGTACTTGCGACAGCACAGCTTTGAATTGAAATTTGAGAAGCAGGTGTGCAGCGATAGCACGGTGGATGGGGTTAGTGGTTAGAAGGTATGCCGACCTCACAGGTCGGACTTTTCGAAATATGAGTCTTTGCTACTGCAGCTTCCACTCTCATTCTGAAAACATCCATGGTAGGCTCACTCTCATTCTGAAAACATCCATGGTAGGCTCAGAAGTCAGTGTTTCCTGACCTTTATTCAGGTCATATTTTACATCTCAGGGAACACCACCAAAATTGAAATGTCACAAAAAGTGCATACACAGGTTTTTATTAATTTCTGCCATCTGGCATTAATAGATGAAATATTGGTATTAAATTATAGATTATAATGATGCTGTGGCACAATGGTTGGAAATCACTGCTCTAAATTGTTCATAGGTGTGAATGTGCGGCTGTATGGGTGTTGTGTTGTGTTTGTACCCTGGGATTGACTGATGATTAGACATTTCAACAAAGTGTTTAGAGATTGATTCGTGAATCACTCAACGTAGTTCTTCACAATATCAATCTCCACTGTGATGTGCTCGGGAAAGGAGGAACAATTGAATTGAGTACATTACTTCAAGCTGATTGGGCGATGTGGCAACTTGCCTGCCAAACTTTTATTTTAACCAATCACGGCAATGCAAATCCTAATAAGGAAGTTACAGAAGCACAAACTTCTTTTCCGGTGTCGCCAGTTCGGTTGGTTTGTTTGTGTCCCCTGATCTCAGCGCTTCTGGCATTTGTCGCAGCCACATATCCCACCCGCAAACACATCACTGCTTTGCGATTGGTCCGGTTATCCAGTAGTGCGTCTTGGAGAAAATTAGTGGGCTCGAGACTAGAGATAAGGTGGATTCTCGCGGTTGTGAGAACTCACGAATGCCGTAAGAATTATGCCACCTCTGTGAACCCAAATGAAATTCCATTTGGATTTGCAGCATATCATCCGAATGGTCTTTATGTGTAGCATTTTCATTCTGTTTGTGCATTTGGTTACAAGGCTTTTACGCCTACTATGCTACTGTGTTTTAATGTTGGTCATTATTTTGGCATTTGCAGGATTATTTATTACTTGGTATTTGGTTTTAAAACTATTGGACAAAATCATTGGACAAAAAGGAGTGCACCATCAGTTGTGTGGTCCGAGAAGAAAGAGGACAAGGCTTTAGTGAGGTTGTGGTTGTACGCAGACACAGTACATGACTTAACCTTTCATTTCAAATAAGAAAAATAAATGTTACATCCATGTTAGTCATCCATTCTCGCATGGCACTGGAAGTAGAGTACCTCTTTAAAGTTATTCCTTAGTTAGAGTGAAAATCACAGCCTTCTCATGCTTAGTATGGAAGCAGAACACATCTCATATTTATGAATCCTCAGTGTAAGCAGCAATGCAACATCAAAGCTTCATGAATGGATCGGTACGCTCATTAGCATGTTAGCTGAGCTGTGCAGAAACTTCGCTGCAATGAGCCCAGTGGCCAAGCAGGTTTAAATTTGGAAAGCTGTTTTGTAAGTACAAAGCTTCATGCAGCACAAAAGTGCCGGTGCAGCACTGCAGCCAATCTAGTTGATGGGCTGGCTGCTTTGAGATTCCAATCTTGTTGAAAGTATACTTGGAAAAAAATGCGTGTGCTCTCGTACTGAAGCTTGTTATATTGCATTAAAGTGTGTGACTCTATTTATAATTTGAAGAGGCTTTGTGCTAAAAAAAGAAAGATGACAAAATGGTGATATGTTTACCCCTCCAAACTTTACCCTTCTTTTATTTTTTTTTTTTTGCTCTACAGGCACATCCAATGGACTTTGAGGAAGGAGATGTGCACATGTCATCCCATGAGCATCGTTTCCGTATGTTTAGCTCTGTGGAGTATGACGGGCAGGTCTACATGACTCCTCAGAACTTCATTGAGTCAGTCACCATGAGTGAGCCAAGGAGTACGTAAAGCATTGCTTATAGTACAGAGAAGTGTTCTTTGCTCAAGCCTCATATCAACATTGACATATGAACATTTAAGATATGAATGCAGAACATTTAGATGATATCAGTCAAGTACAGTATATGTACAGCTCAGGACAACCAACCACCACATACATTCTCTCAAGTTTGTAGTTGAGCAACGCAATTCACCAGTCAAAGCGAGTGATGATCATCTGATGGACAGAGGGAGAGACACACCCCCACACACAACTTACAGAAATTAAATTATTGTTTAAAATAAACAGTTAGATGTATGTAGAGAAAATGAGCCAAAAGCATTTATTATTATTGTCAATCGGGCAGCAATGTGTTTAAATTGCCAGCACATCTGCCTCACAGCGCACCTCAAATCTACAACCTAATTCTAAGTTCAAGTGATGTGTTCAACCTGAAATGTTTTGGTTGGTGTCAAGCTTAAGCTTTCCCGTAGGACTGATCAAGTTTAAATACATCAAAATGCTTGACCTTGTCTTTGCTATCTCTGCCGACCTGCTGCCATTATAAACACATTTTCCAGCTCAAAGCAGATGGCCCTACAGCTTTTGTTTAGTCTAAGATTAATGTTAGACACAACCCTGCATTGACACTGACGCGCACAGCCCTCCCTTGAGCGTTCCATTTGCTCACAGTTGCACTTTGTTATCATAACCAATTATCATCCAAACTGTTTTTTTCCACACAACACATGTTTTTAAAAATGTAGTTCTGGACAAATGTTGCATGCAAACTATGCACCTGTATGAGTGTTTACATCTGTGCTGCTCCTGACATATGATAGAGCCACACATGCCCACTCAGCAGCCGACATCCTCTAATGCCCCCTTTGAAGTTGAATTAAGATGAACTTTTGTTGTATAAAACAGAACAAAAGTAGTATGTGCTTTTACCGGGACATTCCACCTACTACAAAGACGAGGACAGGGCACTTTAGATGGGCCTGTGATGATCACAGTTGTATATACAGCGCGCATGTGTGTTGTGACTGTACCGTGCACATTAAGACCATTTCTAGATAATACAGATGCTATCTGACAGAGCCCACCCAAACCCTCTTCTCTTCTTTCCCTTCTTTTTCTCTCTTTTGTCTGGCTCCCCGGCAGACAAGAGGCCCTGGAGGTCCCTGACCAAACAGGTGGGAGACACACTCTAAAAGCTCCTTTCTTCTTTCCTCCATGTTGTCAGCATTTGTTGTATTGTACATGTAGTTGTTTGTTTAAATCTCAAATGTGACTTTCTTTTTTAACTCCCTAATAAGTTACAGTGGCACTTTCATATTGGAATCGTAGGGAGAGGTTAGAGCTTATCACTATTTGACTCAATTTGACTGTTTGATTAACCGGTCAACCCATTTTTAAAGAATTTATACATTTAATTTAAAAATTAATATGGTGTTCAATTTTTTTCTTTAGAAACTAGTTGAGAATTAATCAACAGTGCCTCCGCTGGTTGCAGCCAAAAATGCACTCGTGTGAACTCAAAACAATCCGTTTACAATCAATTCCATACAGTTTACTCAATTCAGTGTCCACTAGCATCCGTAAAAATTTGATTTTTGAAAATTAATCTTGCAACAAACACAATAAACATGTACTGTACAACAATTTCTGTGTAAGAATTTGACAAATTATTTGATTGAAATGGCCTTTTAAAAAGGACTAAAACATCTTAAATTTGACTTAAGTATTAGGGAACATGTTTCAAGCTACGCTTTCAAGACATACAATTCAAAACACTTGGCAATCCCCATGAGAATCTTTACCAGTGACATTTACTTTTTACATGTGTTTTTCAGGAGCTGGAGAAAATCCTCTCAGATACGCCACCTGTATGGAGAGGATCGTCCAAACTATTCCGTAACCTGAGAGAACGGGGTACAGCATACACATGCATGTACAGTATATGAGCACACGCAACACCCAAATGCTACAAATAGGAAAGACACTTTGCACTTTCCATTATTTGTAATCATTGTATATTTATTTAATTAACTAAATATTACATTCATGAGGCTCACATCTCAAATACCATATTTGACTCCGTTTCTGGGTTTACCTGCCAATGTGTATGTTTGTGAGTCACAGTAGGTGTCTTTAATCCGAGGTTGGAAGCATGCTGTCTCTTACTGACGGCCAACCAACCTGCTGACCAGACTAAAAATAAACCAAATCTCCATCCTCTCCTCTCTTTTTTTCCTCTCCATTTCTCATTTAAGTATACAGCACCAATGAGAATCCATGGAACTCTTAATACAATGTTAAGTATATAGAGTATTGCTATTTGTCTCCTTTAGGACCCTCAGTAGTTTGAGTGCCAGACCTGATCATTGTGTTGTTCGAGCTACATGGGAAGAGGTGGGGCGACTTCTGTTCCAAATCAGCTCTTTTACACAAAGTAGTTGTGCATTAGGAAACACAAGCTTGTCACTGGTTCTATCTGGTGTCATGTTCACCAACACACACATACACACACACACACACACACACAAGTGCGTCCACATCCACGAGAACGCAGTGTTCTGCAACACTCAAGCAAGTCACCCTGAACTATCTGGACAATCAGACAGCAAAAAAGAGTGTTAATGGGGCCAAAGCCACAAAGGATCACATCCTGAAACATTTTTCATCTGCTTATGCAAACATGCACAAACTCACAGACACAATCTGCCGGTGACTCTGAAAACTCTTTCTTAGATTAGCTAACAGGTTTTAATTAAAAAAAAAAAAAATTGCCCTCAGAAAACTCGACTTAAAAATTAGACATTAGCAATAATGAGAGCAGTGTCGGCAGTAGACCAATGTTTTGATGGTCATGTATTTTAGTCAGCAATTGTTTTCTTGGGAATTTTAGAGCCGTTTGAAGTGAAAATTACTTTTTTTTTAATTTATTGTTTTTTTTAGACAATTCCAGATGGTGGCCTTTTTCACGTTGGTAGAAATAGTGTGTGGTCCGATGAATTATTGCTATCCATCAAGGAGATGCATCAAAAGATGCTATGTTCTCAAAGTAATGATTGTGTGTTATTGCGTTTGTGTGTGCGGCCATACTAACCCCATCATGGTCTCTTTGCTAGGTATCATCTCATACACAGAGTACTTGTTCCTGCTCTGCATTCTGACAAGTGAGTCTCTCAAAGTTCATGTAGGTATTACATGAACTAGTATTGCCATAGTTACAGTTTCCCCTCCGGCTAAGATAGACACAAAGAATCCAACAAAATATAGACACAGATCTAGAGCTATAAAGCGAATTTTACTTCCCCATAGTAAGTACAGAGCAAATCTTAAGCACTAAAGTTAAAATGTGAACCTACCAAGACATGGTCATAAGCAAGAGAGGCCACACTTTGAGAATTAAAAGGCCACAACATTGAAGGTAAAATATTATGTAAATTTAAGTATCTGAAAATCAGATTATACTGTAAATTACACTATAATTAAAACAGTTAATTCATTAAATGAAATGTTTGGCCTTGGTCCAAAAACAAGCTGGGAGGCTGCTTAAGCTCTATACTATAGGTAAAGAAGCTTTTAATTGTATTAATGAATTGAAGGAATGAATGAAATTGAAGGTCGTGGTCATTTAAACGGACTCTGATTATTGTCCGCTAATGCCTGTATCCTATATGTGGCTATTTGACTCTGTTGATAAAACTCACCATGTGTGTTCTTCTCTGCTGCAGAGCCCCATGCTGGTTTCAAGATTGCTTTCAATATGTTTGATGCAGACGGTAACCAGATGGTGGACAAGAGAGAGTTCTTGGTGGTAAGTCTCTAATAGGAAGGCTCAACCCATCATCCATGGCATAATCTGTCCATATTTATATTAGTGGTACAGTTTTTCCTGGGTGTTGAAAATGTTTAGTCTGAATATATAATCATAATGGTTTTTATTCTTGACCTCTTTGCAGCTTCAGGAGATCTTCCGGAAGAAAAACGAGAAGAAGGGGAGGAAAGGTGATGCTGAGAAGTCAGCACAGTTGGTAAGCGAGTTGATAGTCAGGAATGTGTGAACAAGGAGCCATACACTATAATAGTATGCAATAAATAAAACATCACACTTTGCCAAGCGTCCTGAATGTAACCAACAGTTTGACAATTATGAAATGTCCATAGACTGAAAACCGATAACACTGATACTTTCTATTATCTATGATAATAATAATAATAATGATAATAATAATAATAATAATAATAATAATAATAATAATATTCTAAAACAACCCAAACAGTAAACATTGTAGGCTGTGATCATTCTAAATCATCCACAAAGGTATTGTGATTCAACAATTGCTTTGGTGTTGCTGTGCCAAACTGTACATGTGGATGCATTTAAAATGCTGAATTATTAACTAACAATTTTTGGCAGTATTAGGAAGGATAATAACCCATCATCAAACCATGACTGAGTGCATGCTGCCTTACAATTTTTTGTTCTCTGTTCTACCATGACAGTGACATCCCAACTGTGTACTGAATCAAATGGATATGCTCTTGTGTAATTCCATGCGTCTGTGATTAAGTCTTAGAAACAACTTTTAAATAGGCATCTACTGACATGCCTAACTATTAAAGATTACTTTAGACGATATGTTAATCCATAGTGTTGGGACACATGGAAAACCTTTTTGACAAAATGAATCTCAAGCTCTCGTCAGACTGTTTTTGTCAAAACTCCACATCCATATTTTAAATGTATGATTGAGAAAAAATATTTTGGAGTGCGGTGAATTGAGAAAACTTTCTTTCCTGATGAGATTAGGTGTGTTGCTCTAAGACATAGTCAGAGATGCACTGGAAATGACATGTCCCTCTCTATGCAGAGTGTATCCACAACCTCGCTCCTTGCATGTACTAACATGTCTTTTATCTTCTCTCCTCCCTCTCTGACTGCATGCTTTGCCGTTGCTCTCTCTCTCTCTCTCTCTCTCTCTCTCTCTCTCTCTCTCTCTCTCTCTTCTTCATGCCTCTTTTCTGTGTGGTAGAATATGCAGCTGTATGGATATCAGGTTGCCCCCATGAACAGCGTATGTATCCAAAAACATAGCCCTGTAGTTGTTTTTGCTCACCTGTTTCAGAATGTCATCAAAGGGTACAATTATCAGATTAAATAATTAATCGCTCCAAAACTGTACTTGTTGGTGGCTTCGTGTCAAATGGCTTAACATCGGGATTCTTTTAGGATTTGGAAAGGGATAGGGAAGAAGTGTCAGGTAAACAGAAGGAATGTAACCAAGGTTGGATTTTTTTTCCTCATCATCTCTGTGATTGATTTTATAATGGGTAAAAAGAGGGCTAACGGAAGGAGTAAGGTGTATCTGAATTTGTGGGGGGAACAAACACACTATTGATTTTATGATCTGATGTCACCTAGTTTTCGTTTTGCTCGATGTTAATAAGCCTGTGTCCCTTTAATGTGGGAATTTATATTTTGAATCTTCAAAATGAATATTTACAAGCAGGTTGCAGGATATAAACAGTATCCAATTAGCATGAGAGTTTTTAATAGTCAGGCTGTAACCTGCTTGATAAATGGGGTGTGTGTGTTGGGTAGTTTTATAAGGGCTAGGTGGTCCCAGGGTACATCATGACTTGATATTATTATAAAATTACAAAATAGAATTAATGACTAAAATGCAAAAGCTACTTCCTGAAGTGGTGGTTTTGGAAGTGAACTGACCCTGGTCCCCCTTGACCACCCCTACAGGTGCTTAAAAAAGACAGTCAGGAGTTTGTGGCACGGAGTTACTGGGACGTTCTAAGGCGAGGCGCCAGCCAAATCCTCTTTTCTGACCTGGCTGAGGTATACAGATCTAACTGTCCTCTATGCTGTCATTCCTCCAGTTGATCATTTTTGTCATTTTTTTTCTTAATTTAGTGATCATCATTGTGTGTTTGTCTTCATCACGCATACCAGAGTAAGATATACAGTAAATGTACCAAAATACTTCCACAATGATGTTAGCATGAGTCGAGATAGATGTTTCTCAATGTTGAGATATGCCACCACATTTTCCCCAGCCTCCCATTTTTGTTTTTTTCCCCCTTGCTATATTCATGTTCTTTTATTGAAAGTTTGTGGATTTACTTCAACTTCTGTTCCCTTTTATTCACTTATTTATGTATTTATTTTGAGAAATCATACTTTAAATACTTCCAATAGATATAGAACATTTATTCTTGATGTGTCTGTTTTTATTTCTAAATCTGTACTGTGCTGTTGTGCCATGATTGTTCGAAAATATTCGCTAAGTGTGATGTAGTGTTTGTCTAATAACCAATCTCTTGTCTTTTTTTTTTTTTTTAACATCTTGTGGCTAATCTTCCTGTCAAACTATTTCTCATTTACAGCGCGTCTTAATCTATATTGAAATATATGGAACACAAAATTAAGCAGCTTGGAATTGGAAATGCTAACCTCAAAAAAGTTTGTCTATGATTTAGTGTTGTTATTGTTAAAAAGTGATATATTTATCTTTCATATTTAATTAGAATCTACAGTAGGTTTCATAATTCTTATTACTTCTTTCTCACTAATTGTCCGGAATAAATCCCACGGGTCTTGCATTATGACTTAATAAATTAACTATTTGTTTCCTTGCCCTGTAAAGAGCTATAAGGGTTAATTCTGTTCAATAACATCACGGTCAATTTTTCATAATTGTAAAACTTTGTGAAATGGTTTGTTAAGCAGCATCTTGTGCTCTCACCTAAAAGCACCTTGTTTGTTTCTAATGATTAATAACAGCTAAAACATGGCACACTGGGTAGCTGCCTAATGACAGGCTTTGTGCTGCGGCACTGCCGTGGCAGCGGAAGCTGAGGTGAAGGTAATGACAGTGAAGTGTATCGGCTCTGACCTTGTATTTACTCTCAGGAGCCTTTCATCTGCTGGGATGTCAGATGGCCACAGTGCACACAGGATCAGGCAAAGTCAGAAGGAAAAAAAGAATAAATGAAATGGGAAAACATCTGCCAAATGATTTAACACTAGAATGTGCAGAAAGATTATGCAAACATATGCAAAGGTAAAAGTCAATTGTGGAAGCAGCAATACAGACGTGATAGAATACACTTGAGATAAGAAGTAGTTGATCAGATAAATAGAGTAAAAGAGGAAGAGATAAAATCGCCAAATAGGTGAGGGGATGCTAGATAGGCGGCCGGAGGTCAGTGGACAACAAATGTCGAGGTACAAAGTGGGTGGGTAGAAGAGAGCCTCGGGAAGCACTTTGAGGGTAAAAGAAAGGAGCAGGTTGTATTTAAAGAAGGATGTGTTTACTCAACAGATTAGTCAAGCTCTTTGCTTTTGTGTGGCAAAAGAGGCTCCGACTGACAGGTCTAGGAGGAGGCAATGACAGTTACTAGGAAGAGAAAGGAAATAAGCGTAAACTGAGAACGTGCGCTATGACAGGGAAATAAGGGACTGGAGAAGGGAAAAAAGGATTGACAGAAGGCCAGAAGGCCAGAAGACCAGGTCATGGGAATGAAAACATGGAGTAGCCCAAATCCATGGTCTGACTAACGGACAGACTGAAGCTGAGCTGCTCCTTGGACATAATCATAGAGGACCAAGAAGACCATCTCGGATTTACATCATGTTTTTACTTTTAACAAATGATCAAAAATATTTTGTAACAAACGCACACACTTGTACCCATGAGTCGAGTAGTCATTTTGTGGTCACGGGAAAGATAATGTTCTAAACTACACTACACAAAGCAAATGTTTTGGGACACTTGTCCATTACAATATCATGTAAGCTTCCACTATTGTGGGAAATATTTCTACAAGATGTTGCGATGGGTCTGAGATGTTTTATCTGTTCATCTGGGTGAACTCCTGTGAGGTCAGAGGTAAAGTTGGACCTAATGGGCCTGCTTCATCATCTGACCTTGAGTTTTACATAATCGTCTGATTTGGTATGCAAGCAAATTTGGAAGCATAGCATTAACTACATGTCTTGATAAACGGCCTTTTCTGACTTCTCCGTCTTTGTCCTGCTTTGGGTTTTAGGATTTTAATCTTGAGGTAGAGCCCCATTCAACATTTTGGTGCAAATGATTATGATGAAATGCTCCCCCATCTTTGGCAAACATGAGATTTGACCCGGTGTCAATTCTGCTTACAGTAGCATGGCCATCAAAAACAAGGTTTGGCAGTGATGGGCATGGCTGTGATGGAAAAGTATTTACTTCCCCCTTTTCCGCCTTGATGCTTGTTGACTATTAATTGGAAGTGATCAAAAGCCTAAAGTCCCATTTCTAATCATGTCAATCCTGAATTATCCCCACGTTTAGTCATTTCAAAAGAATCTTTCACTACTCATAATCGTCTTATTTCTCTTTTATAAGGGTTTAGAAGTATGATAAGCAAGTGATTACATCATGAGCAAAAACATAATAAATACAACAAAGTCTTTTAATTGGCTCGAATAATCACAATAACAATGTAGACCTAGTTGTCTAACTGGATGGAAGGAAATATCAGAGGATCAAATGAAAGAAAGAAAAAAAAAGGTGGAATCATCTCACATGCTCTGCGTGTGTGCTCTTGTTGCTGTGCTGTTAATGATGTGACCGTCCGTCTCTTTGGCATTTGCAGCTAAATGCATGCGGATGTGGTAGCTTGATTGCATCTTTTCACCGGCCACTTCATCTGTCTTAACCTCAGTCTATCTTCTGTCTCTCCTTCTGCATCTTCTTCCTTCCTATATTCTGATTCTACCTCCAGCATGTTTGTTGACAATGAGCATGCCACTTTCAGCTGTATCACTTGTGTAAACTCAGTTTCTTTGCATTGTGTTTTCTGCTGTAACAACAAAAGTCACCAGTCTGGCCTTCTTGATTAAGATTATTTTAGTTTTTGTCAGATTTTCAAAAGTGGATTAATTTGCTAACTTGATTTATGAGTAAAACCTTTAGAAAATCAACAATAACGTGACCTGAACTGGTGCATTTGTGTCATGGTGACTGCTGATTTTTTATTTTTTTTGTTGATTGGTTGATACGATCTGGATACACCAGCTAGCCTGACTATGTGCTTGGACTGTTGGGTTATTGTATACAGTTTCTCAATATACATTGTTGTCTATTTGTCTGTGTGTGTGTGTTTACCCTGTGAGAACCAAGTCAAATTCTGTATCTTTTCAAGAATAGTCAAAATCCTCTAGTACTATCCATTTCAGTTTGTGAGTTATCTTAGGGTGCACTGACCACCAAAATAGCGTTACATTAGTATACACTGTAGTGACTCCCTCGTTTGGTATTGAGAAACGGACAAAAAAGCAAAAGCCTGAGTTTTGGTGAATGGTCTCTCACAGATGTTTCTTTCTCTTTTTGTCTCATTTTCTTTTGACTTTAGCGTGCAGATGAGAATTTAACAATTGACACTACCCTGCTGGTACATTTTTTTGGCAAGAAAGGGAAAGCTGAGCTCACGTTTGATGACTTTTATAGGTAATATTCCATAGCTTGCACAAAAGCCTACGATGACTTGACGCACAACTATTCACGCCACCAGTTAGCAAGTATATTTTTTACTGTAATTTATGCTATTCTTTATTCTATATTTTCAGGTTCATGGACAACCTCCAGACTGAGGTGCTGGAGATTGAATTTCTGACCTACTCTAAAGGAATGGCCACCATCAGTGAAGAGGATTTTGCCAAGATTCTCTTGCGCTTCACCAATGTGGAGAATATTGGTGCCTACCTGGAAAATGTCCGACACAGTATACCTGATGAGAAGGTACCTTGTGTTACACTTGCCTACTCTCTTTTCCCCAACAGTGAAAAATAATTGTTTTCATTGACAGGAAACAGGATTGTAAAAAATTGAATTGATATCCACTGACATGTTTTTGCAAACAGAAGTTTCAAGTGATGTTTTAGGTTGACGTTTTATCTTTAGCTAGCAGCAGGACTTCCTTTAATTCCCTCACACATCTGTTTTGATTTATTCTTCCTCTGTGAGTGCTCATGCCTCCCAGCCATGAATAGCACCTGAAATTTCTCACCGCTATTTTTGCCTGCGGCTGTTGTCGCTCTCTACACTTCAATGCTTCATTGCCTTCCTTGACTACTCACACACACACACATGCACTCTCGCGCACGTACGCACACACAGCATTTCTCTTTAAAGTGCATGACATTAATGTAAAATGTCTATGATCTTTTTTGTATGAGTTCATAAAACACATGCTTTGTAAAACAAACTAAAAACATATACGAAAATGCAATGAAACACAAATGTATTTAAAGTATTTAAATTCTGAAGATTCATGGGCGTTGATCCTTCTCATTTGTTTTTGTTAGCAATAGTAGCAGTAGAATATGTGTTATATTTAACAAATTTATTTTTTATTTATGTTACACTGTAGTTTTATTTTTCATTTTCCATAAAGAAACCGTGACTTTAGGTGGCGTGTAAATAGTGACATCTAGGTCAATTAATTGACCTACTTGTAGTGCGCATCTAATCATGTTAAATTTAAATTGATATTAATGAAAAAGCCATTGAATGGCTAACTGTAAATTCAGTTTTGTGTGTTTGAGGTTTATAATTATGTGAAATAATGAAATCAGTGTTACTTGTGTTCAATGCTGTACATAAAGTAAAAACAATTGGCAAGTGGCTGATCATTTTGGCCGATGATCAAAGGGCCAATATTGGCGGCCGATTAGTCGGTCAGGCACTAATTAGTATACATGGACTCATATTTATTGGAATTCTGCAGCATTTGTTTCCAACTTAATCCTACACTATCAATCTGTTCACATGATTATTTATTTCTCAATTAACTTGGCATTCAATGGGAAAGCAGTAAATGGCCAGTCACATGGTAAATCGCTTTGTACATTATTGCCATGAGCAACGACTTTAACTTATTCCACACATTTTGTTTTACTTTGTTTTCACTGATCTGACGTGCCTCAGAGTGTTAATGTGTGTCTGTTCCTTTGGCTATTTAAGGGAATCACATTTGATGAGTTCCGCTCCTTCTTTCAATTTCTCAACAACCTTGAGGACTTTGCCATTGCCATGCAGATGTACAATTTTGCTTCTCGCTCCATTGGACAAGGTTGGTACAGCTGCTACAGGAGATGACTAAGGGCACCTTTGGTTCTGTTTTTCTATGTGTAGAGAAACACACTGTGTTTGTCTTTGTCCCCTGCCAGATGAATTTGCAAGGGCAGTGTATGTAGCCACAGGTCTCAAGCTGACACGGCACTTGGTCAACACTATCTTCAAGATCTTTGATGTGGATCACGATGACCAGCTTTCGTACAAGGAGTTCATTGGCATTATGAAGGACAGGCTGCACCGAGGCGCCAGGGTGAGGAACTATCTTTTCTATCGACACCCACCAGCGGAAAGATTTCATGGCGGGGTGGGGGGTCCCATTATTTCGTGTCCTGCACATTTACTTGTTTGATGCATTGCTCAATGGCACGTAAACACTGAAGTGGGACCATACCTGCACCTTTCCAAATGAAAGTATAGTAGTTGCAATAGCAGATGAAATATTACAGAGTGAATGTGCACCTCAGGGCTGAATCATGAATGAAACAACAAAGCACTGAACGATTCAGTCAACAAATGAATGAAAGATTTTTATGAACTGATTATTTTGATTCAGCACAGTCAAAAAATGAACTGCCGTTCCTACCACCGCTGCATAGTGAAAGCTGTGGGGGTTTTTCAGCATGTTTGATCTTAACTATCTATGACAGCTTGGAGAAAAAAGGCTGCTATCAACTCCACCTAATTATTTGAAGTGGTGAAAAACTCCACGAGAAATGGAAATCACCTCATGTCACTGAACTGAGCTGCTTCTGGAGGGGAAATAAAACCTGTGATGTTTTCTGTTATGTCAGCGCAGACGCAATATTGTCGCATGAGATTAAGATAACATTAGTTCCAATTTTGCTTTTGTGACCCAGTAGTTTTTTTTATGTCGTTATCTTTTATAACTAACCACTTCTCCTATGTCTTTATTTCCCCCCTCCCACACTTTCATGCATTCTTGCATCCTCTGTTGTCCTTCCAAAATGCCAAATGCCTCTCTTAACCTTGTAACAATGTTAACAACATCTGATTCATTCCTGCTTTCCTGTCTTTTATACTGTTGTAAACATTCTCATTCATCTCCCTGCATTTTCCTTTCCTCTGTCACGACATGACATCATTCTCAGGGATATAAAGCTATGGAGCGAGCCATCTCCTTTAGATCCTGTTTGAAAAGAGAGCTGGCAAGCAGGTATTACCAACAACTGTACCCATTACATATTTGCTGATTAAAAGATCAAGTGTTCTACACGTACCCTGTCTGTGTTAGCCATTTTACAAGTTGATGTTAGAACATGATTGTAACATGTTGACTGAATGAAATATACTCTGATGAAAAAATCATGACTGTTCAGTTTTATCACAAACATGCCACCCTTTGCTGTCTGTTTACTAGGTGAAGACCCCATGCCATACCTCCTTTCCCCGCTGTGTTGTCAATGAGGCCAAGCGACAAATGAGAGCATTCCTGGATGGGAGACAAGACATTATATACTTGCTTAGGAACAAGGGTGGAGTCTAAAAATGAAATATACTCTTAAGTTTTGGAACAGTTTAACAAAATCCTTCTACACCATAAGAAAAGTTCATCTCCTGCAGTGCAACCTATGCACACTGAAACAGCACAGTGACCATAAAGATACTTATGTTGTTACGTATGTACTTACTAATATATTTGCATGATTGTCATGCACTCCAGTTTTTTCCTTTTAGTCCTTCCTATTCATTTTATTAATTGTTTGTTTCCTTTGAGGCTTTTCAGGTACTGAATATGCAAGAGTAATATGCTCACCCTATGTTTAGTTATGTAATCAAATATCAGTTGTTAAAAATGTCACATTGGTGTACCTACTTAATTCAAATTTTAAATATATATATCTCAGGCGAATGAATCAATTGTGGATTATTTTTGGTGAAGAGTATGGTGAAAATGGAACTACCGCAGTTAGTTATGCGCATGCGCAATGGACATTGCACGTCACCGCTTTTAACTCGAGGACGATGGCCCTTACGAAGATTTATTAAGCATACTCATTTTTTAATTTGCATCCATGAGGAATCAAAATGTTCCATTCCTCCATGTACAATATTCTGGTAAGTTAACATTTAACTGATGTAACTATCAACATAACAAAAAAGAATTAAAAGAGCGAATCAAACGTTTTATGTTTATATTATGCTTTCTTCCTGTTCATTCGACGTCAGTTGTTACTGTATGTCTGCTACGATACGACCTACGAAAATATTGTTGCATTATTTTAGCCTATTTGCTATATAAAAGGGGGCACATATTAAAGTTAGGCAACTAATTGATAGTAAATGCTCACTAAACTCTAAACTTATTGTCAAAATGCTGCCCTCAAGTGTCATAGAAGCTAACTGCAAGCTAAAACCAAAGGCCGACCTGACGTGGATAAAGGTTAGTGTTCAACATTAGACATATGAAGACATATATTGTGCCTCGCTTGTGTGTTACATGGTTTTATTAATCAATTTCCATAATTTGGGTGGTAAACGTTTTAATCTAATCAAGATTTCTAAGTACTGGTTGCGGAACATTTCGACTGTACCCGTTCTTGGTCGGAACTTATTAAACAGCGCACAGTGCTTTGCCTTAACCATTATGAACGCCAAATTAAATCACGAGCAACCCCAAAACCCATTTAATATTTTTATGTAACGACGTCTGCGGGGACTTTGGCCTTAAGCTTTACAAATGCGCGATTTAGATGATAAAAGACAAATGCTATCAAAACAACCGGCGCAAAGAATTCTGGTGTTGTGTTCTTTGATATAACATTTAATTAGGCTTTAAGGCGTCCAAATACATTTACATTGACCTATTTTTTCTGGGGTTATGTTCTTTGATTATAACTTTTAATTCTGTGATAAGGCGTCCAAATAGATTTGAATTGACCTTTGCTCTTGTTTCTTTACTAGACGTCACGTGGTGAGGTTTGGACAAAGATAACATAAGCATAGAAGCGCTCTTTGTGGTGAAAATAGTGCTCTCGCGTATGACTTCCCGTCGCCGCATATTTATTTGTCCAGGCCATACTTTTAGAGATTATTTCTGGAGTCCTTAACTGAACAAATGTGTTTCTAAAATGTATGGTTTTGCCAACCACCATAAGGAGACGTGACATTCCTTCCCGAGTGTGAATCTGGCTAGGAATTTTGATCTAATCATAAATTTGTAGCCATTGATGAACGTTTGATATTTCTTCATGAGACTGATGGACAGAATATGTCCTGAGTTAGTGTTAGGTATTGTCAAAAGAAAAGTATGTGGAGTTGTTGATATTGTTTGTTGCAGGTGTTCAGTCACTATATGCTAGTACAAGTGTGTCTTCAAAGACTTTATTGCAGCCAAGCAAGTTAACTGTCATTACGGATTGTATGAGGCATTTCGTGATGTCACACACACAAAGAACTTGTTGCACGAAAGACATTTTGGAGATATATCATTATCGGCATATAAAAGTATCTCTAGTATCAGAATACAGTCCAACATGTTGTTCACATCACACAATATTCCAATTGCATTTCTCAAATTTATCCATCAAGCGCCACCATCCACGTTTATGTCATATTGAACCAATACATAAAAAAATATCATGAACCAGTGACTTGATGTATTAATCTTATTTCGAAACAACCAACAGGAAACTGCATCATGGTTTTATTTTGAAACGACCAACAGGATAACCAACCCTGCCCAGGCTGTTGCAACAAACTACGTAAAGTTGCTTGAGCCTCAATGTTGTTTTCCTTTAGCCCGAATGTGCTCACTTACCGGTGATAAATTTAACTCCTAACAGGGGACAAACCGGTTACAAGATAAAACAGGACCGCGCACATTTAATCTGGCACAACACTGTGTGCTGTCTGATTCCGAAACGTAGCTATAAACGCGCGTGCGGACAAAAACGAGTTGGCATCGTTATTTACTAGCTAATGGGGTTAGCCACACAAAGCTCCAATTAGCTCTTTCATTTCTGAAATTTCGCTTGAGTTTACACCAGACGTTTGTAATCTATTTCCAAGTGAAGTCTTATTAGGTTCAGAGAATGAACTGGCTTTTCCCCATCTCCAAGGGTTCTGGACCTCACACTCAACTCAACAGCCTACAGCAGCAACGACAGCGACAGATTGAGTCTCTGAAAGCTGCTCATCCCAGGTAACGACACCCGTAATGCGGTCATGTAGGTTGCTGGAACTTCTCATCGTTTCATCATACCGAGGGTGGATGTCTTGAGTCATTTTAATCGCAATGATATGCTAACTTTGTAGCTTCACAGAATGCATGTGACTTAACGGCGCTAGTCATCCAGTCAGTATTTTTATTTTTTTACAGGAGAGGAACAAACAATATTTTCTCTGAATAAAGATTTGGTCGAAGTGGGTTTTAGGAAAGGTGCAAATCGTCTGTTGTTACGTGGGCATTTGACGGTGTGCCATGCTGCTAATACTTCCTGGTATCTCAGCGTGTTTGCTAATCCAGTTGGTGACGGTGACAATGACCATGGCTATCTTTAGAGTTGGCGCTCCCTTGTCACGTTTTGTCATATCACACACATCACGCGTGTCCTATTGATGCATTTTTTAAGGTGTTTTTTTTTTCTAGTCACCGCAATTGCCCGGTGTTTTTTCTTAGTACATGTGATGTACATTGTTTTCTGATCAGCCTGTGCGCACCTCGCAGCGTGATTTCAGCGATTAGGTATGCGATTTGATTGTCATTTCTGGGAAATAGTTCACACTAGATCATGATTAGACTATGTTCTACTGCTTTACTCTTATTTGGAGGCATTTTTTTTTAAACAGATGCTATAGGCAAAATCACACAAAAACGTTCCCCTAAAAGGCACGCACCCCCCCAACGACAAAAACAATAAATGTCTTTGGAACCCATCATCCAATTTTCAGAATTCTTGGTACGTGATACTCTAGTCGAAGTGGCCATTCCAACCAGACTCAGACTGTTGACAGACTGTCATTTTGGGGAAATCTTGTCAACTTTGCTGCTGCACATAGACATTGAAAGCTCATGATTTAACTGGTATTTTGTCTTCAGCATTGCAGAAATCCAGAAAGATGTGGAATACAGGATCCCATTTACAGTCAACAGCTCCACTATCACTGTTAACATGTGAGTTTATATTTGCAGACACCGTTAGCAGTTTGGGGGTATCACACTCAGACTTAAGCATGGTTTCAGAGTCAGGTAAACTGAACTACCGTTAGTCAGAGTTTATACTTTTCTAATACTGGGCCATACTGAGTGCGAGAGGGGTGTTGATCATATTCAACCCTTCAGTTTGAACATTTCCTACTCATTATAGAACCACTTGCTTTGCATTTTAGTACATCTAAAAAAGAATTGACTCTGTGAAAAAAATGAACAATTTTAGAGACGAGTCTTGTTTCACAGAGTGTTTGGTTAGCTCTCATTATTAGTGTCTGTCACCAATGCAGTCGCGCTAGAATGCTTAGTAGAGGTGTTACATCAAACACTGTGAGATGTAAACTTTACACTTCCTCAGCACAGTATTCATGTCTTATCTAGAGAGAAATCGGTATAGTTTAATCAGTATTCAAGCCAAGGTTGCAAACCTCTTCGCCCCCAGTCTTCTGCCTCCTCAGTTCCCTCAGGAGAAGCCAGTGGTTAGCATCTACCCTCCTGTTGGTCACCACCTCATCGACAGCAATAATGGCACTATGATCACGAGCCCTCTCGTCACTAATGTAAGTATGGCTGGGACGTTTGGAAAATGTTAACCTATTGTTAAAAGATCTAGCTTTGACTTTGATCCCCAAACTTTAGTATTATCAGTAGAATTGTTCTGATGTGCATGGTGACGATCACATCATTTTCAGATGATTACTTTTGGGTAAAAAAAGACTGGATGTTTTCATTTTAAAGATCACAAAGCATGATAGTGGAGTCAGAACGTTGGTGTGGTGTCACAGGATAGCATAAACATGAAGCTGACCTCTCAAGACAGATTGATACATTTTTCTTTCACCTCTATTCCTTTTTTTTTTGTAGTTTGGAATGCATTCAGACCTCGGTAAGGTCATTCAAAGTCTGCTGGATGAGTTCTGGAAGAGTCCTCCTGCCTTGATGTCTACTGGCCCGTCTGGCTTTCCATAGTGAGTCTGTTCTATTTGTATGCAGTTCTTATGAAAAGAGACATCACAGCTTTCATACTGAACCCTAAACAAATGCTAAGCACACAGAGCACATGACTTAATGTAATCCCTCATGTATTGTAGTCATTGTCCTGTACTTTTGACTCAGCGACTGAGTTTGATGACAATTTGTTTTGTTGTCCAACCTCAGTCCCAAATTCTCATGAAACTCTGCTCAAGCATTTTCTGAACTCTAACTAGGATGATAACTGACTAAGCATATCCCCTTACATCAATTTCAAATGGTCAGGTAATCGGTTTCATTATATGTCTAGTAACCTAGTATTTTTCCGAAACACACATTACCTACAAATTTCAAGAGCCTATGAACCTAAAAGGAAGTATGCCTTGAATTACTGGTTAGCCAACATGAGACTTAAAAAGACTTTGTGATTGTCACTTACATTGTTACAGGTCAGGCTTGTAAATATACTGTATATATAAAGCATATGTACAAGTGAAGGCTTATTTTGATTAAGATAATAGTTTGTATCAACAAATACTGCAACTCAAATGACTCAATTCTCTTCAGATAAATGTAATCTTAGTAACACAATGCTATTTGCCCTAAACCAACAGTAGTATGTTCAAGCCATCGAGCATCTCTCCTTATCCAACTCCGGGCTACCACTACGGTCCTCGACATGTTGGGCAAAGTCAGACACCACCTCTCGCACCAGCTCAATCTGGAGTAGGACCAGTGCTTCATCCTGCAGTTGATGGAGTCCATGGGTCCCCCCGAGGTCCAACCCCTTATGGCCTCATTACTGACCTGCCAATGCCTGTCCCTATTGGAGACTTGCAGGTACACTGATGGAAAAACATCTTATGATGAAACACTTAGATCTAGGGTTTCAAAGTCTTCGTTTAGTAGTTTAGTTTAGGGCTGCACAATATCTGAAAAACATAGCGATATGGTTGCTGAATACTGTATCATGATAACGATATTATTGTGGTATTTTACATGTAGCTGAAGAAAGTACAGTTTTATTATCTAATAGAAGACTGACATTTTTTTTATGCAGCAAAATAAACAAGCTCAATGTAATCTTAGGTCATCAATTGTAATTAGCCCAGATAATGTTCAACTCTTAGTTGGCTATGCACATTTTATCAGTCATCGTTGCTTAAGTTGCAGGGTTTGGAGCGTGTGAGAAAAATATACTGCTTATTGTCTGGAAATTACAGTATACTATACAATCTAGCAGTAGAGATGGATCATTGACAATACTTTAGTTTTTTAATGGCCCTTTGTAAAGACTTCCTTAAAATTATTTGCTTTCTCATCATTACCTTTATTTGTCTTTTCAGGTTGGCCTAAATGGACATATGTACAAGATGCCTGAGATTCCAGAGTCTTTTCCTGAACTCTCTGACTTGAAGTAATTGTTAAGACTTTATTCAAGCGTACTGTTTGAGCATAATTAAAGAAAATAGTGTTTGTTTTTCATCCATCATCTGTCCATCATCCGTCCGTCTGTCCGTCCTGTGGTACACACACACTTGTGTACCCACACTTTGTTCCGCCTTTCCCCAGTCTGACTCAACTGTCCGACATGTCAGAAAATGAGGATTTATTACTGAGATTCTTCATGACACTGCCTCAGCTCAAACAAGTCATGAGTGACAAAGAAGAGCTGGTCACCAACATTGTGGATATGGCAAGTACGTTCCTCTCCCAAACATGACAATACATTAAATGTTCAGCCAGCCTGGAAGGAAAAGCTGTATTGAGTTGGGGGGGGAACTTGTGTATCTGTTTTTCAGAGAAAAACCTTCAAATGGAGCCACAACTGGAAGGGAAAAGACAAGAAATTATCGACAAGGTTTGATATTATTCCAAATATAGTAAGTCAAAATCCTATTGCGCATTTTTCTGTCAGCTCACATTTCTTCTGTGTTTAGTTTGAACAGTTGACACAACTGAAGTTTGCCTTTGAGACAAAGATGCAGCGACAACATGATCTCAGTGAGGTAAATCTCATTGTAGCATAGCATAATGGATTTCTCTGTTTCAGAATTCAGAGGGTTTTCTTTGAATTAGGCACATCCAGTCTGATGCAAAAGAAATTAAACGTGAACCCTAGCAAGACCTTTAGTGTACATTTATGTATACTATTTTCAACAGACACAAAAATACAATATACAAGTTCATTGTGGATATTTTAAAAATGTAGAGACTACTTGAAAAAGTGTCTCTCGGTCCGTTTCTTTAATCCGCTCCGGGATTCGTTTTCATGAATTACACTAATTTCATTTCTCGTCTGCACTTTAGAGCTGTAGCCTGAGTACTCTTCAGGCTCGATTAAAGGTTGCAGCACATCAAGCCGAGGATGACTCTGAAACCACGGCTGAAAACTTTTTAGAGGGACGCACCGACATAGATGAATTTCTAACCAGCTTCATGGAAAAGAGAACGGTGAGCTCGTAATACAATTCACAGGGCCATATTGTCCCCTGTGCGTAGGAGGGCATAGCTGCACACTTTTGTGGCTGCACCGATTCTCCCATCGTCAAATCTGTCATTTGCAGACTTTAATGTCAGATATGCGCTCTGAGTGGCCGTTCACTTTCAAATCAGGCCTTCGCGCAGAGTCCCAGCTCAATCCCCTCTGCACTATGCCGGGTTCTGCTCAATTAACTTCAGCAGGGGTTGCAAACCACTGCATGGCTGCACATAATGACTGAACACAAAAATATTTCAATGAGTTGATCAAAGAGGCGCTGTGATCAGAGCATATCTTTGCTTCCAACGTGTTTTTTTTTTTTTTTTAGATGAGACCTACAGTGCATCCACTAAATACAACATCCTTTTCTGACGGTCATCAAAATTGGTGTATATATAATAATGTGACTCGCCTAATAATGTGACTCGCTTGGTCCCCCACTGATCTACAGCAATAGCACGCATACCCCAGTTGTATTTAGTCGTAAGCACATTAGTTTGATTCAGCTTGATTTATTTTCTACAGACTAAAATGGTGAGCATGTCAAATGTCTAGGTGGGAGAATTTGTGCAGATAGAAAATGTGCAAGCCCAACAAACAGGAACAGGGGAATATAGCCCAGTAAGATGAAGTATGTTGATTGCCTTGATGTTCCTGAACAGCTTTGCCACAGCAGAAGGGCCAAAGAGGAGAAGTTGCAACAGTCCATCCACACACATGAACAGTTTCCTCCCACCCACTAGAACACAAGGTATGCCATTTCATTATAATTCAAGGAAGGGTAACACAAGGGTCACAAATGTAAGTTTTTAGATTGGATATTAACATCCTGGTTAAAAACAGCCCTTTCAGAAACTCGTAAAGAGTTCATAGTAATTTCATCCAACGTGTGTACTAATTGTAGGATGTCTGTTAGGAAACATGGTAGCCATCCATTCCACAGCCACGTGTTTCTTATTAAGAATCCATGCAGCTTTCCTGACATAACAGTGACAACTGATATTTCTTCTCACTCAGCGATTTCTTCTCAGGTTTGGTGTCCTTTCAGTCAACTGCTGCCAACCAAAACAATGAAGACATTAGATGCACACGCTGGGTCCACATTGGGCACCTTGGAGAATAAATCCAGCTAGCCCAGAAGCCCTTTCTTTTTCTGACATCTAAGCTCTAAAATTCAAGCCTAGTAATGTGAAAGAAGGACTTAGACTTAAGTGTGTCTGATAAATTTCTGAAGTTTGTGTTTTAAGTTCTCATGGTTGCACATGCTGTACCATTTCTTTCCTTTATAATTTTTTTCAAAATCATGAATATTATCACAGTGGCCAGTGGTGAGTGGGTGAACACTTTTGGAAGGAAGCGCAAATAGCATTTGACAGTATTATGTTCCCTTTTACTTGTTTTCAATTAAGCAAGAATGCCACCATCATAGTTGAAAATACTGTGCTAAATGAACACTTTCACACCTTTCCGACAAAAAAAAAAAAAAAAAATCACATTTAATATTCTGTTTACGGTGATCGCGGGCGTGGTGGAGCCTATCCCACTGTCATGGGGCAGTAGGCGGGAGAACACCCTGAACCGGTTGCCAGCCAATCGCAGGGCACAAAGAGACAAACAACCAACCGCAATCGCACTGACACCTATGGGCAATTTAGAGTGCTCAATCAGCCTACCATGCATGTTTTTGGGAAGTGGGAGGAAACCGGAGTGCCTATGGAAACACCCACGCAGGCACGGGTAGAACATGAAATTCCACACAGGGAGGGCCGGAGGTGGAATCGAACCCACACCCTCTGAACTGATGCACCCCCATTTGATTTAATTCTTTAAATTATGAGTGTAATGCAGACAGTCAGCCACTGGATATGATTTTAAGAATTAAAAAACATTACATGCCCTACAATTGGCTGGCAACCCATCTTTGTTGTACCATGCCTCTCACTCAGTCAGGTGAACCAAGAGTCCGAGCGCTTTGAGTACCTTTCTAGGCAAAAAAGCCCTATCAAAGTGAAAGCCCATCTTACCTCTAAAGATAACAATTATTGCAAATAGATGGATGGAAAAGCAAACCAAATAAATGTAATAAGGCTCAACAAGAATAATGCGTTAAAACACTAATAATGCATCGTTGACACTAACTATTTACTGTATGTGGCTAATTTATTTTTTGCAAATACAAGCATCTTTTGAGCAGGTGTTACTGTGGTAAATGCTAAGTTAATGGCTGTATTATTTGATTCAGAAGTTGCGTGTTCCAACCCAAATGCATATCGGATTGATTGGTAACTCTAAAGTGCCCCTAAGATCTGTGTGTCATGTTTAAGTGTGATTCACAGGTGTCAGTGCAAGAGTCATATCATTCATCCATTTCTTTCTCATGTTGTTTCACTGCTAGTTGTGAACATTATTCAGCCATTTAGATCTTTTGGTTACTCTGATTTTTGTGACAGAGTACTGTAAACCATTTTAGCAGCGTAAACATAATTTTCCTTAGAGTTTTTACACTTTGTGAGCGGACATCACTGACGTTCACTACTCAGTGTTAGTCAGAATTCACCCCTGGACAGTTGGATGAAAAAACTGAGCTGAGCATATGTGGAATAATGTTAAGGATGTTTTGTTTAAATGCTGCCGTAAAATTCAATGACATAACTGTATTTAAATAATGTTTATAATAGACTTTATTGCAATCAAAGACCTGGACACCTTGTATTATATGTTCTTATTTAATTTGTTAGGCTATTAAAGCATTTACAATTACCATTGTATGTATGTAATTCATTACAACAATGCAATTTATTCCTTTGGTGGAGATGACTCGCTAAAAGTGTCAATATCATTAAAGACTATTGATTGATCAGACAGCAGGGAAATTGCAGATCAAACGACAGCATTTAAACTCCCGATTCCAAAGACGTTGGGGCACTATATAGTACATTTGACATTGACCTGTAACAGATCAAACGATAACATACAAACCCCGATTCTAATGAAGTTAGGGAATTATAGTAGGTACAACATTGATCCAAGGATGGCGCTACACTGAAGCCCAAGCACCTCCAGCATTTGTTTGGTATTCTAAAATATATTCAAAATCACAGTAGTGCACATTTAGAACTGAAATGAGAACAAAGAGGAAAGTGGAAGAAAGTGTTTTGAGTATAGAACAGTTTCAATATCATTTTTCTGGACGCTACAATAGTATTGCACCTTGCACATAACCTTCAAAAGGTCTTGGATGTTCACGATCTTACTCCGGAGCAGCAGGTGGCGCCATCGCAATTTGTCATTAAAGAAAGAAAGAAAGAAAGCAGCCATGGCGCCGTGGAAGACGAAGGCGAGAGAGCGCCGAAGTTGAGTTGATTTTAAAGCTGGTAATGTTTTTCTATTTAAAAGTGGTGATGGTTATTTTTAAACGACGCTTATAGCAACACCGTAGAATTTTAATGTCAGTAGCACCTCGAATAAATAGCAATACATAATGTGGCTGGTGTTAACAACCTAAAGAAACGACCAATTTCCGTATTTGTTAGCATGCTACACCATTGACACGTAATTGATAAAGAAACGAACAAAACACTACAATATTATCTTTAGAACTTCAAGAGCCGCGCCACCAGATGGACGACAGCCACAGAAGATTCTTGCAGACGCTGATGCGTATTGGCATTGTTGATGAAGCAAATGCAAAGCAACTCCTCCATCATTGTTGTAGTACGCAGAACAGTGAGTCACTGCACAAATGAACTTTGCTTACATATGTGGCACTGCTGGCCTTTCCATACGTTACTTTTACATGTGGATTTCTTTTTGTGTGTTGTTTCCAGCCTCATATGCGCCAGACCAGCTCGATGACTATATTGATACCATCAACTCTAATTTGGAGCCCATGTTCATGCAGATTAGAAAAGGAATGTGTGAAGAAAACGGTGTGCAGCACTATGCTTTAGTAAGTGATGTTCATCGCAGCATCATGAAGTAAACATTTTGCAAGTCACCCGTAATCCATGTATGTTTTAAGTAAAAATACTGCAATAAATGTAGTCTTGCAGAATTATTATTAATCACTTTGATGTGACTGCTGTCCAGGTTAACATGATTGAAACGGACGCCACCACAATGACAACTGACTACGCCGATCATGAACTGGAGATTTTCCGGAAAGTGGTACGTTCAGTCATGTACTCTAACATCTTTGGACCCAAATTCTAATCAAAGCAACATGAATGTGCACTGACGTACTGTGTGTTTTTCTTGATAACCGTGCACTATTCATTTTAAGATGGACCTGATTGTGGACTCAGAAACTGGCAGGGTCTACTCCACGGAAATTCTCAATTGTGCCAAATCCTTGACCAAAAAAACAAAGAAGAGAGACACAGAAGAGCTGCTCAATCGACTTGTGCAAGACAATTGGCTCATTGAGGTAGGAAAACAATTGGAACCTGAGATATTGCTTTTTGCTGTTTTTTTTTTTTTTTTAACAGCATTGGTATTGTAAATGTTTTGTCTATGAGGCAGACGTGCTAACCACTTATGCAGTGCTGCTATACACTTCACTACGTCATCACAGAAATAATTCAACTAACTTTTTGCAATCACAGATTGCCAGAATAAAGAGCTGTAGGCTATTATATTGATCAATTAACAGGCAAAGAGCTTTTTGATTCACCTTTTTATATACATTTGAGTTAAACTTGCAAAGCATGTCAAATGATAGAAATACACTTTTTGTAATTCTTCATTCTGTGCAGAAAAACGGCGAATACTGCTTATCCACCAGATGTATCATTGAGATGGAGCAATACATCCGCACGATGTATCAGGACCAGGTCAAAGTGTGCCCCATCTGTCGCAACATTGCCTTCCAGGTCCACTCCAAGAAACATCACCTTTAAAGCTGATCTTGATGGTTTTGTGTCAAACAAAGTAAACAAATCCTTTAATCCTTAAATTTTCAGAGCCAAATCTGTGAGAATCCAACATGTGGCATAAAAATACACAACCCATGTGTGGCAAGATTCTTCAGAGGGGCGACAGAGCCTCGGTGCCCCGCCTGTAATGATGTTTGGCCTCACAGGATACCTGGTAGGTGTCCATTTTTTGCACACAGACGATGCAGTACACAGAATGCATGATAGTCCCGCGGTCATTGTAGCCTTGACTGAAATTTGTTCCGTGACCATGCTCAAAACTCAAAGCAAATCCCTATTTATATATATATGAGTTGAAATTCCATTGATCTCTTTTAGCCCTACAAAAACAACTACCAGAAATTGTGGTAATCCAGAAATCCAACAAGCATCATGCAAGTAAAACTGAAAGCTGGGCGGTAGTGCGTCATGTTAGCGCTCTCTATTGATGAGCCTCCACTGTTCTGGTTAAAAACAGCCATTCTTCTTATGAACCGTTTTTCCTCGCATAAAATTTCCTTTATTTAGTGTTAGTCTTCAACTGGCGATAACAATGAACAGCTTAAAGCGAGCACGTTTTATTTTTTAGAAAAAAAATTCTCCTGCTTGTTGTGAAATTTTTACCACCATTTAGCACTCACATAATGCAAAAATGTGTTTTCGTCTTTTTTAGAAAATTATTAACTGCTTCTATTTTTCCACTGCTTGTTGTGAAATTTCTACCACCATTTAGCACTCGCGTAATGCAAATATTTACTCGCAGCTCAAGACAAAAAAATACCGTCTAGTATTTATTTGCAGCTCAAGACAAAACAGTCTAGTCACTCATAAGTTGATGCACCACTATATTTTGTGATACTATATAAATCACACTGTTCTGTCAATTCCAGATATTGAGGCACGTCGGTCTCAGGCCAGCAAATGAAGACTTTAGTATCATCTTTGTATATTAAAACAAGCTGTATATTTGTAAATATGGATTTTAATATTTGTTAGATATCTACATTATAATAAATATAGTCCATCTGATTTTAATAGCATCTTCAAAAGTTCATGTAAATAAATATCTGACTCCTGTTTCCATTTTGATTTAAAATTGCTTGGAAGCCAAATAAATTTTTTCAAAACAAATAACTTGCTTGCCTCTGACTTTTAATGGTCAAAACAAAAATTGCATAAGCTTAGGAATGTTCTCAGTGTAAATAAAACTTTTCAAAATACAATCTAAATACAAAATAACCAGAAAATTCAGATTTGGTGTTATCTGTTTAACTTGAAAAGGTATTTGATTTTGCTTATCTCCATTTTACATGAAAAGTATTTCATGGCGTTTCCAAGATCACTGTACGGGTATTTTCATAATGTTGAAAATCAAATTCAAAGTCTGCTTTATTGTCAATTTCTTCACATGTCAAGACATACATACAAAGAGATCAAAATAGACATATTACACCCAATTGGTCCACAGACAAACAAAACACTCAAGTATATAAATGGTACAGGGTAATCAGGGTAATCAGTAATCAAAATTATGCTGCTGACCTTTGTAGCTGTGACTGCAAATAATTCTTGAAAATTAAAAATTCTGCCGGCTAACGGAGTGTCACTCCAGTGCCCCCCAGTACTGTCAGTTTCTCACATTGTAGACACCAGCTGTCTCTGTGTATAGGACAACAGATCGACGATCCACTTTGATGTCATAACGCTGTCAAGAAAAGGTCAAAAAAATAAATACTGCCTTTGTTGATGGTTTGGGAGAGGGGAAGGTGGCATGCAGGGGGCTTGAAATTTATAGATGAGTATTTTCCTATTTCCTATAGCCAAGCATGGCTGAAGATGGCCCTTTGTCCCCATGAAATGTTGAGCTAAATCAAGCCTAAGCTGAGCCCGTTCTCTCCATCCACTTCTCAAAGAGCCCTTGAACAAACTTCTATCACACGTACTTCATACATCTTCATATGCTTCAGCTCCTCCTTACAGTCTTCCAATGTGCTGATCCAGATAATCGTGCATCAAAAGAAAAAACTTTCAGTGTGCTGTCTCTGGTTGTATAGTACTGATATAAAAATGTTTGAAGGTTCTGCAGGTCACGGAGGTCACATGATATCTTTCCGTAGGTCAGAGGCAAGTACGACCGGTGCTCCTGGATTGCTGGCCTTTGACCCTCTGTCCAACTTAAAAGGCATCTTCTTTTAAATTACCACCTCCCACTTAACATGACACATGATTTCCAGAACCTCTGCAGAAAAGAATCTGCAGAGTCACAATTCAGAAAAAAGGAAAACACTCAAAAGTATTTTATACTGTAGGTTCCCCAGAAAAAAATGTAAATAATGATGCAAAAATTGAGGCGATTGCAACAACAGGAACATTCAGTTTCTGCGGTACTTACCAAGTTGTATTTCATTGTTTAATACTATTCATGGCCTGGTTGTAATTCAGGCATTCTACCGGTAGGTGGTGCTGCACCATGCAATTTCTGCTTTCTGTGAGGGTTTGCACTATCTGGGGTCAGGCTGGAAGCGGATGCCTGCCGCACTTTGTCTCACCCATGTATTTAACAAGAAATACACATATTCAACAGTTTTCACAATGAAATCATTTCGGATCGGAAAAGAAAAATAATTTTTAAGATGGAACTAAAATGGAATGTCATGTAATCAAGGATAATCAGTTGAGCACCCTGTGTCCCTTATTTGGTTAGAATGATCAGAAAATAGATGATGCTAAATAGGAGGAGTATAGTTTTCCCGGTGTTTGAGTGGTTGGCACTTTTTTTTATCATATCCGAGCACATCAATAACAGCTTGAAAATACACTACGGACAATGAGAATTTAAATGACTGAAAAGCCTTTTTTCTCTAGGTTAGTGGCCTAGACCACGTGTCAAGTCATTCTTGACGATGTATGTTATATGGGCTAAAAGACCTAAATTAATTAAATTACAGCTCTTGTCAATTGTAATTGACTTCTTAACATGGACATGTGTGTACTTTGCCATTGTCATCAAATCTGAGGGCTTTTCAAATCAAATGTGTGAATGCTTCCAAACACTGTTCTGTCATTCCATCTCTCCCTTTAGATGAGTCTCAAGGCTGAGTTCATCTTTACCTTCCGGAAGCTGCCGCAAGCTGGGTGACATGCGCAGTGCGGTAACAACACATCACCACGGCAACCATCTTTCACAGCCAAGTCCCCGGCAGCATCAGTGGCGTGCGATCACCTCCGCTTGGCCATACAGACATCCGCAGTAAGTTAATTCTCTCATCTCTGTGTTTCAGTTTGATGCTAAAATATTACAGCTTTATTGTTACAATCTCATTGTAAAGAAATATGATTTCATTTGTTTTTTATTGATTAGTGCAGGCCAGACATCATCATTTACCTTGTCGGTGACACACTGGACCTGTATTGGTACACGTTTTTTTTTTTTTATGTTGAATGCGATAGATAGTGAGCTCACCATATCTGTAACAGGAGCTCCATCGTCAGATCATAGAGAAGGAAAAGAAAACCAACAAGCACATTTACTGATAGATGTTTTTTTTTTTGTCAGGTCTACATGTCAAGTGGATTTTCTGTTGTATTGATGCTCTTTTGTCTGACTGCACCACCTTTGTTTGATAATGTAGCTTCAATGCAGCAAGTTTGCATTTGCAAAGGCAGTCACACTAAGCATGTGCTTTTGACACCATTTGCTTTTACGAATGTGAGAAGAAAACTATTGATCAATTAATTGCCTAATTGTTCTTTTGACTCCTGTATCTTTGCCAGTGATGTATTGAGGTCATTAACGATGTCCGATGGAATATCCATAAAATGGATGTACAGTGTTCCACTGCTGTATCTCGGTCCACTGTTGGTGCTGCTGCCATAAAGCAGATTTTTTGGGGTTGAAAGGCAATTGTCTGTTACAGAAATCTGCAAGTGAATTTTTTTTTTTTAGGTTTTACACTATACATATTAGAATGCCCTCACATGCGGGAAAGGACGGTCACATTTGCCAATGCATTTTTCAGCCCTTCTCAATGAGTTTTGAAAGTGTTTCTTAATACTCCTTACATGTGTTCAAACTGTGTGCAAAGTATAAATTTTTTATGGTCGTTCTATTGCGAATTTTCACCTATAGTGAATAATACTGAAATATATCTCTCACCAAAAAAAGGGGGTTTACTTTCTTTCATCTTCACATTTTGTTAGATAACTAATTAAATCAGTGCTGCCTCTGCTGGTTGCATCCTGGCAGTGCCTAAATTTTTCCTCAATTGCTCTAAAACAGAATTAATCACAGATCAATTCAACACTTTCAATTACTTGATGAATTGATACTGTATTATTAATGTACATTTACAAATTTTAGTGTCATATCAATGAATTGTAGCGATGAGCATTATGTTAAAATAGAAATGGATATTATTTTCAGCTCCATCAGATGTTTGTTAGACACTCTCCATTTATTTGGTAATCACAGATGCCAATCAGGATGATTCATCGCTCTCACACTTTCCTCCACCACCCACCCACCCACACACTGTGAACATTGGATGTACTTGAGTAATGGTGTCCCTCAGAGAGCCGCTGCATACTGCTTGTGATTTGATTCTGTGCCCAAAGATGGATTTTTATGACAAACGTATTGAGGCACAAGCTACAGATTTATTCCCTAGCCCCTTTCAAACGGAACTCACCAAAATTGTACATTGACGTGTCCAAAGTGCACATTCACACCGCCATTACGGCTTGGATTATGTGCATCAGTCGTGTGACGTGTCATTAGTGAGTCAGCGCAGCAGTGGCCCAGTGGGCCCGAGATCATTACACCGTGCGAATGAGCTAGGAATGACTCATTTACCTCTTCCTGCCACATTTAGATGATCACTTGTTTAAATGTGAAAGAAAAAGAGACGGTATAATGAGAACCATATTAAACAGTGAAGACAGAGCTTTGAATGAAACCGGGAGATGAATCATAGCATTTTTTAAATTTCTGAATGATGACCTCACTGACAGAATAAATGCAAAATCAAATCACCCAGCAAAATGCATATATTGATCCATGGATTGTTTCATTCACATGATCAAGAGTCCTGTGGATGCACGAATTATATATAAAAAAAAAATTCTCTAAACTGGTCCGTAACATATCCTGCCGTTTAGCCAATATTTTATATGCATTATATGTGGGAAGTTGTTACAACTCAGAACTGTTCTGGAAAAAAAATCTGAATAAATAAGTGTAACTTTTTACTAGCTATCCACTATTCCCCTCCTACAATGGGTCTACAGCTCAACAGATAAAAATCACAGCTAAAATTTGATCAAACTTTGCTCTCATCTTGTTTACTTTATGATAAAGCCGATTCAAGAATTGATTATGCCTATCGCATCCGTATGGTGTTTCTCGTTCTCATCAAGGACCTCTAACCCAAGTCTGAGTTGCCTGGACCGCCCGCAACAGTGTAGTCATGGTGAAGCTGGGTACTAATTTGTCTGATAAGATGGAGAAGCAGCCGTCTGCAGATGATGGCTTTGATAACATCCCCCTCATCACACCCCTGGAGGTCAGCAAGCTCCAGCAGTCTTTTGCGGACAAGGTAAGTCCGTCCTTGCGTTTCTCTGCTGATAACGTTGCACAATGACCACAACATGCTGTCCATTGCAGATGAAGTAAGCTGATTTCATCTTGCTGCAACCTTCCCTCAATTCTGTTGCATCACACTTACTCTTCAATTCCAACTAGTCTGTGGGCAAATTCGAGTTATTTTAATTGCATTCTTTTTCCCCCTCCTCCTCAGGTTATTGTGAAGACGACGACTCATTATCAACTGCAACAAAAGAAAAAGAACAAGTTGTTCATGCCCAGCACTGAGAGGCTAAACATCAACTTCTATAAAAATGTCTCTGACAGAGCCAAGGTAGTTGGGAAATGTACAGGACACAAAAACGACAGAAAAAAAAAATTAAATATTTTACGTTCTTGTTTTAGTAATTCTACATTTGAAGATTGTTATTCTTCTAACATTCTAAAATGCTAAAATATTTGTATAAAAAAGATTGTTATAAAACTCACTCAACTTTGACCAGAGAATGAATATTATGGTAATTTTCAACTATGAATGCGTGTGTGTGTATGTTCTTCAGATCACAGGCCTGATCCTCATCATGTTGGCCTTTCTAACCAGCCTCCTCCTCCTTCTCATGTACAAAGCCATGTGGTACGACCGTCTTACCTGCCCACAGGGCTTCATCCTTCAGGTATAGAACACACACACACATGGGAGTAGCTTATTAACTGGTCCTGTCCAAAGTACGTAGACTTTATAGCAGTATCACAGAATGTGGCTCCTCTGGCACTTTGTTTCCCGGCACACCCTCACATCCGTGAGAATTTTCTCCACTCTGGAGCAGGAAAGTCATTATCTCCTAATGACACCTCCGGGGCATGGTGTACCAAGGCAGCGGCGTAACGCGTGTTAGTTAAAGAACCTCGGAGGGAGGGACAGAGCTTGGTTTCTGGTCAGGGATACCCGCCTGTGAATCAGTGGGCTCTTTAATTAGGGCTGAGCGTGACTAAATGGTGATTAAAGGCTTAACTATGAGGGGACAGCAGGAAATGAGGAATGGGGAACCTTTGAAGTTTTTTGTCAGGTACAGTTGCTTTTTGAATGTTTTTTTTCCAACTAATGCATCGCTGGAGTCAAGTGAGGATGGATGATACATACATGTTTCAGGACAAATTGTTGGGGGAGATGAGGAAGAAAAATACGTATGTGGCTACATCTTTGCTGTGAATGGCAAGCAATGTTATTATAATTAATGAAAATGAACCAAATAATTAAAACTCGAATTAATTAAAAAAAATCTTTAATAGGAAATAAATTCAAATGAGATAACTAACTGAAACTAATGTAACTAATAACAAATGAAACTAAATGATACATATGTTTCAGGACAAATTGTTGGAGGAGATCAGAAAAAAAATGTAGCTGCCTCTTTGCTGTGAATGGCGAGCAAGGTTATTATAGTTAATGAACCAAATAATTAAAACAATTGAAGAAATCTTTAATAGGAAATAAATACAAACGAGAAAACTACCTGAAACTACATTTTACGTTTATAAAACTAACTAAAACTAACTGTAATTATAGTGGAAATATCCTTCATCTTTGTGACTTACTTTCATACATGTGCTTTCGAGGTTGATTTGAAATGTTTTTATTTTGGTAATACTGTACGGGCACGGGAACATTTGAACAGTCGTTTGGGAATCCGCGTGCACATTCTACTTGCAAATTCAGTAAAATGTGTGGAAGCACTTCCTCCTCCCTCACCCAAGTGAATGAAAAAGGGGACTATGACATAGCATCGTCCCTTTTTTCAGCACATGATGTCACCACAAAGCCACCAAAGGTGACTACAGTCAATGTTTAGGCTTCCTTCTTGACCCGAAAACCCGAGTCCATCAATGACAGACCTTCTGTCGGTACTGATGAACTGGTGTGAATTCTCACCTGCATTTGTAGAAATACACAATATGTCTTTAACATTTGTCAGAAGTTACCAGCCATAATTTTATTTTTCTTTGCATGTTCGGCTTCAAAAAAATAATTTCATGAAGGAAAGCACATCAAATTTAAGTTTCCACTATGTCAAGGCCCTCAATGTGGGTTTGTGCGTCAGTCACACTGTTGTTTCTGTGGGAACAGCAGAGGCACTGCACTCCGGCCGCTCTGGAGATGTTCTCCAGCGAGCAGCAGAATCCGGAAGACATCCAAGGCAGCACCAACTCTGGGCTGTATGCCGCCCTCAGCCGCCTCAACCAGGTCAAGAGGACAGCCCCTGAGATGCCATCGCCGTGGTTGCCGGTCATCAGAGCTCTGAAGGAGCCCGACCCCATCAAACATGACAGCCAGCCAGTCAAAGGTGAACTGGAGAGAGACGAGTGATTATTGGTGTGCTTTTTTTTTTTTTTCTCACCGGGCAGTCAGTGATGCTATAAAGCGTGCCATAATGAAATTGTGTGTGTGCATGTGCGTGGGAATGCGCGTCTTAAAGTTTGTGGTCAGAGGCAAGAATGTTATTAAAATGTTGGAATCCGTCACTTGCGGTTTCACTGAGTCGTGACTTAACTCGGTGCGCACCACATGAATTCACGATGTATCCATATTTTTGGTGTATGTTGTCACGATGGGATGTTGAAAGTGACACATTTTAATGACACGTCTCAATTTGCTGTTGTGACATTTCTTTTAAAAAAATGTTCTGTCATTATAAAACTGATGTTAAATGAGAAATGTGTGAGTGTCAGAACTGACTGTTATGGCCCATGCAAGAATAATTGTCATTTGATTACAAGTATGCAAGTAAACGACATAAAGAATGTCTTGTTGTGATTTTTAAATATATGAATGTATCTGGAGTAGTTGCTTTAGTCTACATTTTTAGTCATTCGTTTTATTCAAGCGTGCGACATGTTTTTTATTCAAACATTTACATCTTCCGTTACTTTACAACTAATTGGACATTCATTTCCAAGGCTGAGGACACATTGACATTTATACATATTTTTATACGAGGTTTGATGTCACCTTGATATAATTTTGGTGTCCTAATGCGTCACTACTGTCACTCTTTTCCCAGCTTTTTCTTCCTTTCCTCTTCTTTTTCTTTTTTTCAAATGGTGATTCACTGGTTATGTTTTTTCCAAAAATGTGTTTGCGTGTGTAGGAGTGTAAGATCACAGTACAGCTTGTCCTTACATCACAATCCATCTGCCCGGATCTCAGTGCATGGACATAAAATAAAAATGTAGATTTTGTTCATTCATGAAGCTCTTTTCTTTATCTGAGGTCTTCTGAGATGATTCAACATAGATCTTCTAACTCCTTTCCATCCCAGTTCTAGAGGTTTGCAGTTCTAAAACTAGACACACATGAACATAACTGTTCTTTCATTAAAAGAAACCCACACAGTTATGTTCTGGGGCTGCTTTGCTACATCTGACAATGTAAGGTTTCAAAAAATTCCAAAACGTTCTCAAACAAAACTATTTTTGAAAAGACCTCAAACACACAAACATGAGGAGCAAATTAATTAAATAAATAAAGAGGTTGTTAAACAAAATATTAACTTCAGGTATTATAATTTTCTTCTTAATATCTTTTTGTTTTGTTGGCCTGTTTTAAAGGTTTTGCTGCTGCCTGATTTTCAGTGCTTTAATATTGTCAGTATATTTTTATTCATTAGTACTTTGTTTCAAGGTTATTTTAGTGATTACTGTTGGCTTTAATTTCTTCAACAGAATGGCGCCAACAATTGTATCCATTTGTACAGTAGATATTCATCTGCATCTCATTTGGACTCACAAATGTTCTCACAAGTGCACGGAATCGGTAATTCGGGGTTTTGAGTGTGTGTGGTCGTTGTAAACTTTTAAACATAGTCTATTAGGGTTCTTTTTTTTTTCTATAGTAATATTGGTGATATTTTGATTTCAGTTGGCTCAGGGCATCAAAAAAGTTCCAAATCTTCATTGAGTATTTATTTAAAGATTCTTCACTCGATGAATTTTTATTTCATCTTTCCTGTAGTTGGCCCATAGCGATGTGCTAACACTCATTTTGTGTTCATATTTCTAGATTTTAACTGCTGTCAAATGGAGTCTTAAAAGTGATGCAAGTGAACTTACGTCAGCTGCATAAAGTCTTTGAGGTACCAATTTTGATATCATTTTGTTGAATTTGAAATTCTGTGAAAATAGTTGCAAGTATAAAGGCAGACCACGGATTTTTCTGTGTGGAGGTTGCTCATCCTACATCATCCACCCAGAATTAAAAAAAAACATTTGCGTTAATGTTAACATTTGGTTAAGAAAAAAAGCTGCCTACCATATGTACGCTTGTACAAAATCATTGAGGCACTTTAATATGTCATAACGTGTTGTGATATGTAGTGGTGTGGAATTGCATTGCATCATACTGAGAACCCTGTGCAATATTTGGATTTATTACTGTGCTACACAAGGGTCACAAAATATCATGAATAACTCTCGGTACAATATCAAACATGAAATAAATGAAGACCCCTCTGACAGCAGCAATCAAAACGGAGCCATCTATTTTTACAACTCCTGTGTTGAATCTCATTTGGTGCCAGTGGCTTCTTAACCTTCAACCCCCCTTATTCATCTTACTCTAAATGAATTAGGCTCCACAATGTATGATCAAATGGATGAGGCCCGAAGAAAGCAAAAGAGAGAGAGAGGCAGTCTGGCCTGAAAAGGGGAACTGTGATCAGGCAATAAGAGGGTGAATCGGGGCTGACCCCAATGTCTGTATGTGTTGTTGTATGTCTCAGTGGGTTTCCTCTGCACTGGCGCCAGCTGGAAATGCCTCCACTAAGCAGAGGCAGTACACACATCATCCTCCATTCAGCTCTACTGGGGCCTCTTTGATGGGAGTAACATTAGACAAGCTGAGAGCGCACACAACAGATCCTATCAAGCTGCTGTTTAAAGGGCGGGAGCGACTGATCATAACTTACCCCGGGCTCAGACGTACTGCCTTTTGTTGCCCACTGAGCAAATAAAAGCCAGTGCTTTTATCACAGGACTGATGTAATTATTACAGTGGAGGATTCATGAGGTAGGCTGCCACCTAGGGGTCTTTTCCCATGGCTGCAGAGGCCCGATGTGGTGCCTGTCCCATCAGGCTATGTCCCTTAGAATATGCCATACAGCTAGCTCGTCGTGAGACATTTAACCATTCCTTTTACATTGTTGACATTTTCGATGCTTGCGATAAGTTACAGGTTTGTTTTCGAGGTGGTCTTTTGAAAAATGACTCAGTCAAATTCCTTGTTGGTTTGTGATTCAGCAACAAAAAACTCACTCGAAAGCAGTAAAACAAAACAACCAGATCTGCATAGCACACATCTTTATATCATTGGAATTTTTGAAATACTTGTTATTAATTGTAGACACTTGTGAGGGTGAAGTGGTTCAGAAAATGGATGCCTGAATGGACATATTACAAATATAGTGCGACTGTGCCAACCCTGTGCACGCCTGAGTCAGACGGTGGCAGTAGTGTGGCAGCAGTGTGGTCGTCCGAACTTTACTCAAAAATGATTTGCTCACGATAAGAATTCCAGAATACTGTTTTCCAGTGACATCTTCACTTATCTCAATTGCCTCCTGAAAATGACATATCATACTGAAAGCTACTTTTGTTTCATGGGCAACGGGAGATGAGGAAGAAAGCTGAGAGGAGTGATTATAAACAAATGTCAAAAATCATCAAAACCATTCAAAACCAAGGTGCTCCTGAATAGGCCGTGATATTCAGGGAATAAACTGGTTGCCAGTAGTCATTTCAGTGTGACATTTAACTGTGATTTGTGCGAGCATCATGAGAATGTCTTTTCCAAGTGCAACAGCTTGCAGCAATTTAAGTTATATGCGAGGGTGGGGGGGGGGCGCCAAAACAAATACTTGACCGGCTTCCATAATGAAATGGATATATTTATACACAGTCAACTGAGTCAAAGTTTGTGTAATGAATGCACGGCTTCACCAAAGGAGCTTGCTGCCCTCTTGTAAACATTTTAGTGACGCTACGAGGGCCGAGGATGAAAGTTATTAGAGCTCTAATCTTCCGAAAGATACAAAGACAATCCACATGATGAAGACAAAAACTCCCTAAGGGATTTGTATCAGTGACGCAAACACATGAAGAGATTCTGTTTGTTTTGGTCGACAAACAATCACTGTTGTCATTAGAGTGACGTACAGACCTCGCCGATATTTTGAAAAGAAGATATATTTGCATCCAGTAGTGATGAGTAGTCCCATTGTTTGCTCGCTCCCAGCAGTGGGATGCAGAAGCCACAGTGAGCGTCATATATCTAGAAGTGACAATTGGATTGTATTTCCTGATACTGAGTATCTTTCGGTTTTCTGGTCAAAGTTCCCTTTGCGTTTTGGGACGATGGAGTGAACTTGAACTTGCAGCAAAACACAACATGAGTCATCTCAAGAGATGTACGTCTTTTTTTAGTCATGACATGATGAGTTACAGATGATTGAAAGCGATCATCAGCTCACGTATTTGTGTCAGCTACGTCATGGAGCACCACGCTCAAAATGGCAGGCTTGAGGACCTTCAAGGCAATACTCTTAATTAATATGTCACATCGAAAATATTTTAATGGCTTACAAATGGGGCCTAGTGTGCGCTCGCATTGCGCCATTTATTTGCACCGAGGCTGAGACTTACTGGCACGAGGCAGAAAATTCTTAGACATCTAAATTAGACAGAGCCTTCTGATGTATGTGTGGGACTTCTGTGGTCTCCAAGCACCCCCGACAACTTCTTTAAAATATTTTGCCGTGTCTTAATCAGTACCAAATGTAGATCACCCCCTTTGCTTTCCCATCCTGGGTGATAGAGGGGATTAGACAGGACGCAAGTGATTGCATTCAATGAATGCAAAAAGATAGGTGTAAGTAAAAAAAAAAAAAAGTAAGTAAATAAATGTGCTAACATTAATGTGATTTCTAGCAAACTGCTTTGGTAATTTCAAGCAAATTTAGTACAAATGCACGAAAGAAACATGCAACTTAATCATGCCATTTTCTTTTCTTATTATTTTCTGATTTATTGAGGGGCGATGAGGTGAGTGTGCAATGAGATGACATCACATTTCATTTATTTATGCTTTGCCATAAAACACTTCTTTTTTTCTTTAAAATTCTCAAATTAGTATCACTGTGTTAGCCTCCCAAAAATTAAAGTTGTCTTTTATTATAGTGCATTTTCTATACTTTAGTAGTGTTGCATGTGGGCTGTAGTCTATCCTAGCTGAATTTGTGCAAGAGGCAGCTAACACCCTGGACTGATCGTACACAAGCAAACAACCTTTAACACACACATTCATAGTGACGGAAAATTTTTAAATCAACCTAACATGCATGTTTTTTAATGTGAGAGGAGGAAGAAGAAATGTAAACCTTGCACAGGAAAGCTGGAGCCTGCATTCGAAAACCAAACCTCAGAGCTGGGAGGGTAATGTTCTTTTTTTTTTTTTTACAGCCGAGTCTCACCACCCCCCATACCCAAATTCCAACTCTTACAGTTACTGATGCTTTCATGTGTCCCAGTGAGCACTTAAGGGAAATTGCTTATAATTAAGAGGTATTTGTTTTTGGGAGCCGCGGGGTGCTACATTCTTTACACACATGACACATTGTGGTAATATTTCAGGCAGCATGGAAAGTTGAGCGAACGTGCTTTGAAAAGTGCAGCCGATTATGATTTTTGAATGAAATTACGGCCATATTTCATCCTGGAAAATCCTTGATAGTTGAAGAGCTTGACCAGCCGCTATTGCACTTTTTAATCCAATTTACAGCTAACGTCCCTATAAAAAATTCCTTGCTTTGTACAGCATGTGCTTGTGATTATTAATTAGCGTTTTACTCGCATTTAGGCTAATAATAGGGAGAACTTGTAACATTAAAAGCCCTCATTGCCAAGGCCTACAATTATAGTTTACTATGTGTTTGTTTTTCAATCCGTTTTTAATGTTCAGATGATGCAACAACTTGGCACGCACACTCTCAACTGACTTACTCCAGCAAGATGAAGAGAATTAGGCAGTCGGCTCAGAGAAGTTGAAGGACGGCGTCGCCACATACACGCAAGCTGCACTCACACTGTGAAGAAACCATCCAGAACAATGTTGTATTTATGATACTGGATTAACCAAATGGAAAAACATCAATGGAACAAGAATCATACTCAGAAGAGCGCACACTTCTACTACTGCTAAATAATAACATCAAATATTTGGTTTCTCAGTTTATTCTACGTTGCTGCCGGATACAGTACTGTTATAATGAAAATAACCATACAGTCTATCTTCATCCAATTTCTGTTATGCTTGCTTCCTTGGGGTCACAGGTGAGCTGTTGCCTACCCTGGGTGACATTGGGCAAGAGATGGGGTACACCCAAGACTGGTCGCCAGCCAATCACAGGTAATTGAGCATGTATATGACTTAAAGGTCTTTTCCGGGACAGTGGCAAATAGTTTGGATTCCAGTATGATTTATCCAAAGGGAAGTACTGGATAGAGAAATAATCAGTCCTGGAAGATATGGTTGCTAATATAAAATCTGCTATGTTACAATTTATACTTTCTGCTTGTCCCAACAGGGATTACCACAGCAAACCACCCATATGATTTGCTTGGCACAGTTTGGAGTTTTAGAGTGAACCACCATTTTTTTAACTGGGCTTGAGACCAGTAGTGGCTGGGAATCAAACTTGTGCCACCTGCACAGCATGCAACAATTTACTACAGTGCAGGTAATTATTATTATTATTATTATTATTAATTCGCACACACATTCATTTTGCATTTTCATGTAATTTGCTCAAAGAGCATCCACTTGATAATGCAGTGTCACTGGGTTTCACTCATGGTATTCATCACCCTATGTAGAACAGAAGGTCACTTCTTCTCACTTCATCGCCTGAGTAATGCACTTAGGCTAAAAGACACTTTTCCATGGAGACCCCCCCCCCCCCCCCCCTCACGCACACACATCCACACCCTCCATTGCACTTGTTCTCTCTTAGGCTGACGTGTAGTGGATATTCATACCGTCCCACTGTCATTTGGTGCTGCTGATTTGGCAGAAAAGCATCTGGGTTCACAGAGTCAGTTGGCACCACACTTAATGGCCAAAGAGAGTCTGCAAATGCACACTCACACACACTAAATGGTCGTGTTGTGTATGTCTCATCTCGGCCCCCCAGCTCTGTTCTCGGTCCACAAGGAGCCGTGCTCTGAAATGTGGAGCCGTGCGATGACAGGCCGATCGGCAATGGACAATGTGCCGTAATTTGTGAGGGGCCAAGCCCTGAGAGGAATGATGGGTAATTAAGAGGAAGACACTGAGAGACACCATGGGGGCCACTGGTGTGTACTGACAAGCCAACAAACCCCACTCTGGTCTCTTATAACACACACGCACACACGCACACACACACACAAAACTCATTATAGTCTATGCAAGCAATTCAGCACATAATATAACTGCACATACAGGTATGTATGTGTCTTCCAATGGTGGTCCAAAATTGTCAAACATATTTTTTAGTATGACTGTTTTGATAACAGACATGCAGTTGATTTGTTAATGATTATGTTTTCTGAAAACCTATTAGCAAAAGCTGGGTTGTGAGTGAGAAGCTATTGTGAGTTAGAAGGTCAAGGTTATGTAAGGTCACAGAACACTCAGGTTTTGATTACATTAGGGACTGTGTAGTGACTGTACGCACCGTATAAATCTTTCATGAACATGAGACTCTTCAGCTTCTTTCAACTTCAACATTTGATAAATTAGAACGATAACGCTTCATTGTTCTAATTCACCCAATGTCTGTACTCGTGCCGTACGAGAAGATTCAAATTCTAGGATTAAAATACTTTGCTCTTTGTCGGCTATTTCCACGGCCAGAATACAATTTGTATGGCATAGAAAAGATAAATTGTGTGGTTGAAATCCAAAACGTATGATAAGAACCATTTGACCCTGCGGAAAATATCAAATGTTTTCCTTTTCCTTTATATTTCCTCTCACGAGCCTTTTCATCTTTCTCACCACATTTCTACTGGGACCCAAAACCACACACAGGACCAAATCCTCAAGGTACGCACCACATCGACTCTGTTCCCACAGAAAAGCCTCATATCAGCCCATGTCTGCACATCCCTCCCTTCCATCTCCTTCGCGGCCAGTAAATCACCAAAACTCACTCCTGGGCCTGTAAAATCTGCGGAGTCTCGGACTAATTGATAACGTTACAATGTGAACCGGTTCATAGTGGTACTAAATTGAAAACACTGGTGGGAGGAAGCCAGGGGGCTGCTGGTAGTTAAGAGAAGCTGCATGGGAAAGTTTGGGAGTAGAGAGAGCAGAGGCTGATCAGCAGGGGGATGTTGGGAGGAGGGATGCGTCGGAATAACAACGGGAGGGAAAGTGGCAGGGACATGAAGACAAAGTACAGACATACCGGACAGGACAACGGGGAAGAATATGTCAGGCATCTCAGACCTAATGTTCACTTTCGTGGTAGAGTCAGAATGATTGTAACCATTTGTGATTGTCATAAAAGTAGCACACTAAAAATGAATACCACTAACTGGTTGTAACAAGGGCCAATAACAAGTGTGTCGAGATGAGGGGACATTTGGGAAAAACATCCCGTCAATCATCTGTTAGCTCTTTTCGGCGCAGCACAGCACTTTTATTGTTTGGCTACACAAGAGGAAAAATTTATTAGAAACAGCTTCAAGTATGATTAAATGCAGTTCTTCACCGCTAGAAAATACAGACAGACACAACAATAAACATAATTTTCAATTAATCCCTCCAATGGTGTCACAACTGAGCATTCCAATCTTAAAATCTTGATCCATCACACTGATTCTCTGCAACAAATCAGTCCTCGACTATTTTATAATCTGACTGCAGATTGATGTCGGATATCTGTGAAAACAAGCAAAAGAACACAGACAATTTGATACATACATGATATCATTCAAGGATGGTGAATTTTAAAATGGAACCAACGTGTATCTATCGCAGGCTGACCCATGTCAGCCATTGAATTTCATTTTATAATAAATATGTCACACATCGGCTGAAGAAAAGAATGATTGCTGCTGATTTACAGGTATGTGAACATTGTGTCAAATCTGCAGATAGGAGAGAAGCAGATAGAGAATGGGAGCTGAGGAAGATGAGGAGGGAGCCACGCTTTGATCTTGCCGCTCGTCTGCCATGCTGTTTCCTTTCAAGGTTTCCTGGTAAGTTTCAGTAGACACCAGCAGGTCCTCTCTCAGGGATCAGACGCTAATGGATCAGTTAAAGGGGCCAATTCTTTATGGCTGGGCTAAGTGTTATCATGTGGGGTTAAAGACACTGACCATGGAGCAAACTCTTGTCAGATAGCTGCTGCTCTGGGGAATAATAGCCAAAGTCAGATTATTGAGCGAAAGGGGCTTTCGTTATGTTTTATTTTGCGTCATCTATCTTACTTGGGATGGATTGATCGCTTAGATTTTGCTCCTATCTTCTCCACAGTCACACATCAGGAGGAATTCTCTCCGACGCTCCCCGGGTGCTGTTGGAACCCATTTGTCAAGCGGGCAAGACAGAAAGCGGCCGATGGATTCCAGAGGTTGAGGTGATCCCTTCCATACAACGTTTCATCCGTGGGACCCGTCAGGGGTGTTGGGAGGGGGGGCCTGCTTCAAATACGACACAGGGCCTGCCAGATAAGGATCACAAAGACACAGACATGGCTCCTAAAGTGATCACTCCGCCTGTGTTTTTGTATCACCAGTGATCCGAGGGCTGGATTGGCAGCTCGTAGACTCCCTCTAATTGAATGTGATAGATTCAGTCATTAAGTTAATTGGCAGCTGGTTTTGATCACTGCGACTTGTCGCAGCCACTCGGAGCGTTTATGGCATCATTTTTCTTGTCCAAAGTCAAAAGATCAGTGACCCTACATGAGTTCGTGAAAACATGCCCCAACGGTCAGTTTATGGAGCAAAAGCAAAAGTAAATGTGTTCTATAGTCAGAGGAGAACAAAAAAAAAAACGGAGTCAGTTTGTTTCTTGTCAGACTTGAGCCCTCCTCCAAGAAAGGGAATAAAGCAAGATGCTCCATATTTGTTTATTTGCCCGACCACATTGCGGCGAGCAGCAGTTTCTGCAATTAGCATGTGCGCTTTGAGAAGAATGAAGCCAAAGGTAGAAGAATCTGTCCTGTTTACTGTCAGCTAGCCCCTGGTGCAACATCTTAACACGAAAACAACATAAATGACAAGCCTGACTCAATTAAATAGCTCTGTTCTGAAGAAACAAATGCAATTCTTCTACAATGTTCAGAGAATGAATGTTACAACAACCATATTTGAATGGTCGTTTGTTAGTATATGCACCTTGTGATTGACCGCCGACCAATCTAGGATGTGACCTCTGTCCGTTAAAGAGAATAGGCTCTATTGACATTAGCAGGAGCAAGAAATATTCCTTAAGCTTCTTCAACAGCCAGTTATTAAATCTTACAAACGTCAGCTTAGAGTTGAGCATCAGTCATATAGAAGAAGGGACCAATCGTAAACTAGCCAATAACACATGTTTCAAATTGGCCAATGGTTATAGATTGGTTTACAAGGCTGGCCGCTTATCAGCCTGGTGGCGTTTTCCCCCCGTTTTGATAAAGCACCGGGGAGTTGTGGGTCAATTAGTTCACCGCAGCCAAAATTCCTGCAGACAGCCAATTAAAGCTGTTGGCCCCAAGTCATGCCGCCCGTTCTTCCTGTTGACGGCTCATGCTGTAAAATTTGAATCTAGTGCTATTTATTAGAAAAATCCTTTGAGGAGTTCACTTCTGAAACGTTGGCAGATTTGGCCAATCTTTTTGTGCCAAGGAGAAAATATATATAAACAAAATCAAACGTTGGTAAATTGGAAGCAGGCTGCCAGCAAAGGCACGGAGATGATTGGACTGTCGGTCAAAGCGGTGCCGAGTGCAGACGACGCAAGAGCTTTGCTGGGAATCAATTTTCTCAAAGAACACCCCCCCCCCCCCCCAACACTCCCCACCTTTGCCTCTAAACACCAATGAAAATCAGGCTTACTGTCACTTTTATTATTTAGCCAGCCAGAATTGTTGGTTTGATGATGTGATAAGAATGCAGCGTGACAGTAAACACTGTTCCATTGTGGGATGTTGGTTTGGGAATTACAAAACTTAGCTGAGTCATGGCCTATGTGTGTTTGTGTGCGTGTGTGTGTGCATCTCGGCATGCATGATTATATAAGCCAGGATGCAAGTTTCTTTGTTTGCTTCTTTAAGCATTGAAGTCATAACAAGGAAAGGACAATTTACTAATTGATCTTCAACAGTGGTTCTCCACTAGTGTCACTCTGTTGTCACCTTTTCTTATTGTCGCTGAGTAGCAAGCCACTTTTATAGTAAAGGAATAAGTAAAAAAAAAAAATGTAACTACTTTTGAGAAAATGGTTTTAATGAAACTACATGTTCAGCGTGCCTCACAGAAGCTGAGGACGAACATGACAACAGTTTGTACAAAAATGAATGTACAGTGGTCAAATTAGATTTCACAATTGCCCAAGACGCAGCCGCAAAATTTTATTTCTCTTACCTCCTTTATTTTAATACTACCTATCCATGACCGTGTACTGTCGTTAATCTGCCATAAAAGGCCTAAAGACACAGCAGAAATCAGCTGATCCATGCTGACAGGCACATGGAGAGGCACCCCTGGAGAAGACCCCCCCCCCCCCCTTTAAAGCCAAAGCCAAATTATCCCATGGAGCCAGTGTCATTTGAAAGGCCAACAGTAGAAGATGCTGGCCCCCGATAAAGGACACATGTGTTCCATCACACTTAATTAAAGTGGGGTTTCCTGCACACGCACAAAACAAGCCTGCAGCAACATGACAAAACAAACAGATTTGAGGACATGACAACTGGATAATGTAATAGGAAAGTTTATATTGTCGCATGGAAATTATTTCTCCCGAGGGATGTTTTTTTACTGTTTTTTTTTTTTTAAAGAAAATAACTTTGGTCATAGTATATCGCAGGATATTTTTCCATTTAAAGTGGATACATTTGAAAATATGTCCTGAGTGAGGAAGCACACCATGACGTTGGCTTTCCAAACCATCCAAAATTTGATTACTTTGGCAAAAACCTCAAACAATATGACAGCAAGCATGTCACTTACAATCATGTTCCCTTTTTCCGAAAGAAATAAGAACTTTCTAAAATCGTGAGTACTTTCTACGAGAATTTTACACATTTAACATTAATTTTGTGTTATAGTGCATTACGTCATTTAAAGCAAACATAGTGAGGAAATGATAATCCTGCATATTAACTTTACCATCGTCTTGCGCTGCATTTAGCATTTGCAGTTTCACTTTTACAAGGATCTTCACATTAGGGGGGCACTGAGCCCTGTTTTTTTTCTGACTGCCTTCTATTAAGATTCAATCATGAGGACATGTTAAGTCATTCCTTGACTTTGGAGACATGACATCTCTGGAAAAGTACAAAGCAGGTCAAAGATGGAGCTCATTAAAGGTTTGCATACAACCACAATTTCCCGGAAAGGAGGGGAATAAAGAAGAAAAACATTTGGTCAAAAAAGTCGGACACCCATGGAGGCGGACGCTCGTCTTTTTAAGTGACCGCTGGAGATGACAGACAAAGAAAGTTTTGTACCGATTGAGACTCGCCTGTCTGCCACAGTTTATCTCAGCAAAATTGTAGTGTTATCTTCAATGGCTTTCAACAAGCATCACAAGGAAAGGCACCACAAAATAGTGCTTGCTGTACTTTTCTTATGATGTTAAATTGAATCCATGTTTTTTACTCGGTCTTATACAAGGCGCCCATTCTTTTCATTACCAAAGTGATATAAAACACATCATTTAGATGATGACCCTCCCTACAGAGTACAAAGAACTTTCCAGCATCCACAACCGACATTTAGCCAGGCACAACTTTGGGAACTATTTGTCTCATTAGGTGCATGTTGTATCCAATTAAACTAAGGCAGGGACACGCCTAGACGAGCAAATTACAGAGTTAATATTGTGAGCTTTAATTAGACTTTACTAGCTAACCAACATTTGGAGGATTTTATTTATTTACTTTCCACAAAACTGCGACATTTACACAGCCCAGAGCGGGGCCGTCACTCCACTTGCAGGACTTGTTTTTCTCCGTCACATCATGATGCAATTTGAGTATTTTTAATCACCGTTTTAGCAGTTACGACGCGGCTGTCCCATTTCCTGCTACAAAAGTGTGTAGCGCCATTAGCGCGAGCAATTCCACTCAGCAGGCCTCCGGTCGTGCGTGTGATCAAGCGAGAAGAAAATAACCCTCACAATGGAAAACCTGAGCTAATGTCCTCCATTGTCCCACCTTGATGTGGTTGTTTCTGTGACTGCACAATCTTTAGATACATTGTGGGAAAGTTCTCTGAGATTTGTTGTCTTCACTAATGTGTGTGTGTTTATGTAAGTTCACACTAAGTTCTCAGGTGTGTTCAGTATCATGGAATCTCATATGGATTGCAGGGCCGCATGATGGTCCCTTAAGGTTCCAAAATGGGTCTGGAAAAGGTTTTGCAAGGTCAGTGGTGAGTCATGGAACTGATGGTGGACCACTCAAGATAGTTTGCTACTGTGTCAGTATTACACTGGGATGTGAAGGTCAGGCCTTTTTAAAAGTGTCTGCAAGATCCCTCACATGTATTCACACAGCACAACCTTGAGTATCTTATTAATCGTGTCCTATTGACGGCCTTATGTGTGACAACACGGGAGTAATTCTCTGCATATTTCATCTCATTGCAAAAGTCAAACAAACAAAGTCACACAGCAGGGCAGATATTGAAAATGTGCACCGAGGGTGTAAAAGGTAAAAAATATCAAATTCTTATCCGGTGTCAGTGTAGCCAGGGCAGGGCGATGTCTGATAAAATAGATCAAAATTACATTATTTTCTTTTATAGCCCACTGGAAACACAGCCCAAAGGTATGCTATTTGGCACAGAGCAACCTGTAATATGTCCAAGAATTGTTACCATCTGGCTTGACTGCAGGGAAAGCTTCTCTCTTAAAAAAAAAAAAAAAAAACCTCAAAGTCACAACGATGCAAGTAAAATGTAGCATTTATAAGCAACTTTTCTTGCACTAATTCTGCCCCGGGACCTTGAATACAATCACGCTATTTAGAAGAAATATATATATATATATATATATATATATATATATATATATATATATATATATATATATACATACATATATATAAAAGCTGCAGCACAATACAACAATACAAAATCAATGTAAATTACAAACAATCTCACAAGGAGCCAAGTTAATAAAACATGACATTTGAGTCCCAGCCACAACCTTTGGCCATGACTGTAGTTGATTTCCCAATTTTTCTGGTTCTAGCAATATAAAAACATACATGCACGCATTCATGCACACACGAGCAAACACACGCACACATTCACACAATGTTCACTCTCTCTGCTTGAATGGGAAAATGTTTTTCCTGTGCTACACTGTTCTAATTGTCCCCCTGTACACAGTTTCAGCCCCCATTATGCTATTATGAGATTACAATGTCAATGCTCTCGGCATAGTGACAATTACAGTAAGTGACAGTAATTTTCAGCAATAAATGGGCTCTTTGTTTACAATATACAGTATTACTAGGGCCTGTCATGGGTTAAATGCAAAATATACGATAAAGATGAATAAATTCATATATTCAGTGTGTGCGTAAGCTCGTGGTGTACGAAACTTGAGTCCCTGTTTAGCGGTGTGAAGCATGGGGGAGAGTGGAAGGGGGGAAGGGGCTCAGTGCCTCCTTGACCTGTCACTGTTGATGATGTGTGCATGTGAGTGAGCACGAGACCATGTGAGACTCCGGCAGACATCTACGGGGGGACGGGGACCCCCTCCACCTCCTCCGCCGATAGTCTCTCAAGCCCCTCCCTGTGCCTCGTCTCCCCCCTTGTCCCGGCGCCCCGGTTTGAGAGAGAAAGCTGTTGTTAATAAAAAGTTTTCAAAGAATAGGATGAAAAGAGAGGTGAAATTGAGCGGCCCTGGCTGTATTATTTCTTCTCTGTATGGGTTCTGGCCTCTCGCGGTCTCTCCGACGCTCTCGGACCAGGAGGGGGTCGCCGGCTCGGTGACCATTACTGCCCCGAGGCCAAAGCAAATGATTTGCCTCTCTGAGGCTTCAAAGGGGAGCAATTACACTTAAGTAACCAAATGAATAGATAGCCCAGCTTGGCAGCAGTTTGGGGGAAACACTGGAGGCCTTTGAGGGGAGAGGCACCACACCTCAGGAGTAATATGTAACAGCTCGCATCACACGGGAGGGAAAAAAATAAGAAGAAAATAAACAGGGAAATATTCTGCCACCGACTTCAGACGAAGAAAAAGGTGCTGAAACCTGCCCTGGCAAAAACTGCTAACATCATTTAAAGTGGTTTCTCAAAGCACTGAAAAGGAATTTTTTGGTGACATTTACAAAAATCAACCACTTAAATGGAAAAACATATGCTTCCTCTTAGAAAATGTAGGTAATGGAATTTATATAACTATTTTGAACTGCAGCCATACTGGTAACCAGGTAAACAATTTATTGGTAGGTTTAACTAATCTGTAAAGGTACTTTACACCCAGTGTAAAATCTTTAGCTAATTTTATAGGTATAATAAATAACCCATCATTTGCTCGATCCATTTTGGATGCAGCACTGTCTTAGCTATTTAACCCAATTTGGGTTACTTTTTACCCAGCAGTTTACATTTTAACTCTTACTGGTAATAAAAGTGCAAAAACTTTGACAACGACTGACGGCAGGTGTGGTGACACTGGAGTCTTACCACTTCCAATGAGAGTCCTCTGAATCACCAAGTTGCTGTGTATATTCTTCCTCTCTTCATGTTTTTCAACACTTAAAGCCCCTTGCTGAGGCTGCTCGGAAACAAAGAAAAAGCAATACACAAACACACAGAGCCAGCCTTGTGATACTTGTTGAACTAAGGTCTCGTGAGGTATTACCCAATATGCTGATGTCTGTCTTGCCTATTTTTTTTGAAAGTTTGGTGCTGCAAAATGGCCACAGAAAAACAAAACACTTAATCTCGGGTAGGGATGGGCAATGTCCAAGGGTGGCACAATATTTGCTACGGGGGGGGATTGTACTACGTACTACATACAGATGTGTGACAAAAAGCCAATTCCAAATATGAACAAAATATGTGCATGCTTGCAAAATGATTACTATATGGTGTTGTTGATAATGCATTATTGATGCATTCAAATGGGGGATTTAAATATTAGTGGATATATTTTTCATTTCAATATATTTGATAGTTGTTTTTCTGTGACCCACCCCTCCCATTTTTTAATGTAAGAAGTATGTTCACCAGTTCACCATGTTCACCTACATTTTTTAAGACTTGAAGGGAGTTTAGAACAAGGATGTTTTCTTTTCCAAGTGCGGATGGATACCAATTGTCCATCTTTGATGTGAGGTACGCCATGATTCTGCAGGTGTAGCATCATTGCAAGCATTTCGTGAGATATTTAAAGTCACCCTGCTTGCTTTGGTTTGTGCTGCTCTGTGCATGCACACACACACGCACACACACACACACACACACGCACACTCACGGTCGACGACTTGAAAGGAGCTCCATTGAGTGAAGTGGAGACTGGGAGTTGGGTAGGGCAGCTCACCTGTGGAGAGGAGTCTATAGCAACATAGAAGGCCCAACAGCTGCCAGGGTTGTAAGTCGAGGCACCTAGCGGAGACACAGAATGGGAAATGCAAGGCTCTCTTTCAATGCACTGCCACTTAGTAACAGAAGGCATGTGCCAAACTTGCAGAATGAGAATGAAAACTCCCCCTTCAGAGTTCACTAAATATCAGCAGTGACTCTCTTTTTATCTACTCCATGGCTTCTTTCTCTTTGCTCCCCCCCTACGTTAGTCTATTATAATTCCTCCATAAAAGAACAATGAGTGAGTGAAAGACCCCCAAACCACAGAGATATACCAACAATCAGTGGGGAGAGGGCAAGGGAAGGGGGGGGCCCGGCTGAAGTGTGGAAGCCATCAATTATGGAGGGCCTAAAGTTAACATCCCAGCAGGATAGTTGCATTAGAATGCAGATATAGGCAGGCTACGGGCAGCAGATGCCAAGCGGAGCGGTCAAAAGAGCAGCCAGTGCTCACGAGAGGACATATGCTATGTGGGAAACTCTCACCACGGCACCCTCACTTAAATTTTATACTAGCATAGAAAATTCAATTGAGTGATGATTAAGGGAGCACCTCAAAAGAGCTATTTTCTGGAATTGCGGGTTCAAAACCGTCCCGAGATAATGGCGTTCACTAGTGTCAGGAAGTCGCTCCATTGTCATGGATCTGGGATTTGCCCGTGCAACAAGTGAGCCCGTCGGCCACAGTCGAGGCTAAAAGACACGGGATTCCTCCGCGTCAGTTTCCTAACAGGATTTTCTCCACTCGCCACATCTCCCTATTCTGCACGCTCAGCAAGCCCTCTGGGCTTCCTCACACTGCTAATTTACACCAGCCTGGAGGCTATCTTCACAGCCGCAACAGTGCAATTGTATTTTCAGGCTCATTAAGCAATAGCCCACAAAAAAGGAAGTTTGACACCCCCATCTTCGACTTTCATGCAGGATGGGAAGATGAAGGCAGAGGTGGTGGACTAAAGTGGGATTAAAAATGTGCTGAATTCTGCTCGTGAGGAGGCTCCATCGGGTTGTTTGGGTTTACCGTGTGTGGAAGCTGAGCAGGAGAAGGAGGAGGGGGAGGAGGAGGAAGAGGGTGGCTGCTTCCAATCCTCTGAGAACCAATGCGGCTGCTCCGTTGCAATCCTTTTCAGAAGCAAGCCATGCTTGTTTATTTGAAAGAGACCCGCTTTTTTAACTTCCCACCCACGCCATTGTTCCCCTTCGCATGGGGAACACTTTGAAATTGTAATCTCACGATATTCAAACACACACATTTGTTTTGAGCTTCAGGGCCTGCAATAACGTTATCGCTATAAGACGAGTGCTGCACATTCATTGCACCATTGTGTCAGCACTTCCACTGTCAGGAACCGTTTTATGATGGTTCAAACGTCAGCATGTTTAAATTGAATGAATTTGAATTATTGGTCACATGATTCATTTTATTTTTTTCATACGGATGTAATGATTTAAAAAATGAATCTGGGATTGTTGTGATTTATTATTTTGAAGTCTCCCTTCAGAGCCACAAAAAGAACAAGAATAACAGTTTCATTAAAACCAGATGTAGTAGACATTATTTTTTAAATGCTTTTATTCATCTCAAGGACATAAACTGAATTTTATAGAACATTAAAAAGTGATTGAAATGTTTCACGTAGAGGTCACCATTGTGGCGCCCATGGGCACCAGGAAGTGATTGATCAAGATGGAGTTCGTTCATCGATTTAGCACTGTAGCTGTGATTACTTTATAACTTTTGATAAAACAACATTTTTTTCAGTTATTTGTTTATCTGGTTTTGACCCATTCAAGATTTCATGGTATGAAAATGAAAAATTGGTGCTGCTGCCGTGTTTCTCGTTATATGTACTGCAACACAGCTTTGGACTCTGAGCAAATAAAATTGCAGCAGCATTCTTGGGTTCGGAAATGTGACCACAGTGTGCACACGGCCACTTAAATGTCCTGCAGTCCTCGGCCTAATTTGACAATTCACATTGTTTGTCAAGTCTGCTATGCCCAAGAAAAATCAGCCAATTGGTTTGACACGAGAGAGATTCTTATTTTGCGTTGACAAATATGTTGCTTGTGATTTTGAATATGTATTCTAAAGACACAACCAGGTATTAAGCTTTAAATGCTAATTGTTTCACAATAGGCTTTTAGAGCATATCACAACAGGACACTTGGAGTCTCTTTACTTTTATATGTTCCGAAAAAAAGATCAGCTTGATTCTCAGCCAGGGATAAATATTTTTAATTTTTGAGGTTGTGGTTTTTAGTGGTTTTAAAACCTGGACTGAAGCAATTCTGATCCCGTTTGTATCTAGTTGTTGTGGGAAATAAAAGTTCATCATATTGTTACATTGTAGTCGCGCAACCTGAAGTTGGGCTCCTTGTCACCTCATATGAACTGAAGGAGAACAAAAATTAAAATGAATGAGACTTTTGAGTAACTCATATTCACAACTGAGCTCAACTCACAGCGCACGTTTGGTCTGCGGATTCCATATCAAAATAGGAAGTAGTTTCATTATTTATTTATTTATTTATTTATTTATTTATTTATTTATTTATTTATTTATTTATTTATTTATTTATAAATATTTATTTATTCATTCTGTGTAAATCAGTTCAGTTCAGTGAAGTCAACATGTTTATGTTTAATGTTTGATGAAACATGAAATGTTGAAGTGGTAAAGACACACATTCTGTCTGATTCATGACTTACTGCCCTAAAATTTGAACCTTTCCAATATCGTTAAAGGTGTTATTGTCTTTTGTAAAGTATCTCTTTTTGGTGCTTCCCTTGTATTTCATGTCAGCAAATGCTGAAAGCATGCTTTATGAAGTGACCAGTGAGCGCATTTGAATGGTTTTCCATGTATGACGCCAACAGAAGGGAACATGCTTCCTGTCATGCCTGCACTGACCTTGATGGATAAATCTGCTTTCAAACTCACTAACATCTTCTGACATGGCTCACTCCACTGCACGCTGTTGCACGAACGCATTTGGGGCACATAATGCAGAAGTGAGTAAACTAAAAGGAAAGAGAGAAGAGACATGTGCTGCTTATATGACTGGGTGTACCTGCATGGACCGCAGATGAAACCCTGCCTGAGTCTTCTAGCAGATAGAAGGGTGCCTACAGAGACGTAAACCCAAACCATGTGGGTAACGAACGAGGCGCCAGTGTGTGGAGACAGAGGTCTTTGTCAAATAGGACGGGACACGCATGAGGATTTACTCAGGTTGAGTCACCAATCAAAAGCTGTGCCATACCTGAGGGGCTATTACATCATCAACCACCCAATGCAGCTTTTTAAAGTCATTTCAACTATGTATGGGAATATTTGGTCAAGTGAAATACAATTCATACATAACTCATTTTACTAGTTGTAATTGTTTTCCTGATACACATTATATGGTGACATGTTAGGATGCTTTAAACAATGTACTCAGAATCCATTGCGTGATAATTACTCAATGATGACAAATTGCTCAATTTACCATCGAATAGAAAGTTTAAAATGACGTTAGTCAACCACAACAGCAAGCTACGATTGTGATTTGACATAATGGATTAGATGTTGTTGCTAATGCCGTTTATGTTATTTAATGATGAAATGTGTGTTTAGACTAAACTTTACAACATGAGTTTTAAACTGGCAAATGTGTGGGATGAGAAACACTTCTCTATGCAGGATGAAATATTTGGGGGACAATTGCTTCAGTGGAGTTGCACGGTCGAGTCCTTTCTCCCCGAGGTGTCTTCCTTTGAGATCCAGCCAAGCCTGGCGCCTGCAACACTCAACTTGTCTGGCTTATTAAATAGTTGGAGTTGGAGAAAGAAAAAAAAGGCCTGTTGCTTCTCAGGCGAGGCCATTGTGAAGTCAGAAAGGATCATGACAGGCCTTTAATTGCCGTGATACTGCATGCGTGTTTGACCCAATCAGGCCGACTCGTCGCTCTCTGTGGATGTTTAATTTGATTTTCTCCTATGCAAGGCTGACTCTTTTGTTCTGGAAAGTCTTTATTTTGACAGCTATTTTTTTTTAATCCAAATTAGCTCTCTGCAGAAAGGCACTCAGATTTTCAGGTTTTGAATGCAGGACATGATATTCATTCAGTCGTTTTTATGGTGAGCTGTACAGCTCTAACGCAGGTCGCATTCTTTGTTGAAGGACTGCGAAACAGACGCGAGTTAAGAGTGCTGCCGATGGACTGTCCGGCTAATGGATGTAAATGGTCGAGAGAGTCCTCCCCACTGGTTAATTACACTAAAATTGGTCTAAGCTACTTTGTGAGGGCCATGAATGGCCTCTCGCAGCATGGGGTCTGTATGATTAAGTACTCTTTCCTTTCAGAGGCCTCTTGATGTTTCCTTAGAAGGCTGTGAGCCAATCCAAACCACGCTCTGACCCCAAATTAGCCAGCCGATTGGTGGGAGCGAGGAATGGTAACACACCTCTTCCTCTTATAGACCTTCCTGCCCGTGCGTAAAAGTTAAAGTGTGCGTTGCTGACTCGAGAGACGGTCCGTGAACGCATCGTCGACTCCATCGCTCCTTTTTGCGGGCCACCGGGAGGTGCATGGCCCCATCGCCTCGCCTGACGATGAACGCAGCGCAGGGCTCGCCGTCCCAGGACGCGCAAGTTGGCCATCCTCAGGAGGAGACGGAGGACGCGCAGCCCAAGGACATGACCACGGAGAAGGAGAGGAGCCGCCTCCCGTTCAGCGTCGAGTCTTTGATTTCCAAGAAGAGCACCTGTAGGACTTCTTTCGAGTCGACTGTGCATGCTCAGAACCCCGCGGCGCACTACTCTCCGAGGACTTTTTATGCGGAGGGCTCGCCGGCTAATTGCAGCGGCTCCACGGAGGACACGCTGCACTCGGCTGACAGCGACCAGAGCACTTGGTTCCAGGGGAACTCTCGTAAGTAATATCACCTGATGCGTGGAATAATAATAAAGTACTGTTTGCTTATAAATTGCGCAATTGGGCTAACTTGCTCATGTTATAATATAAGACTCTTGTAAATTGTCTTAATGCATTCGGGTTGTTTTGCTTCAACAAAACGCGTGAAAAACTCATAAGGGGATTCGTGTTTTTATTTTTATGAATAAACAAGCTCATACGTTCGGGGTTAGGAGATTAAGAGACTATTACAAAATTATCACTACATTGTGGTGTAAAGAAACGGAAGAATTGAGGACTTTCTGTAAACATCTTTTTAAGCACAAGCGTACGTCCATTCTTTATTATTAAGCCATTTGCTTCTACTTTGCTGCTTTTTTTTCCCCAGGTAGTGGTTTTATACTTTTCTTCCAGCGCTATAGACCTCCACACAATATTGCGACACGAGTAAAATGATTAACATTGTCAAACATTCCTTAACATGCATTTGCAACGAGTCATTTTGATTGTATGTAATTGGCCCCGTAATGACTGCTATCTCTATCTCTGCACTAGGGAGCTCCAGTCCATCCCAGTGTACCTTACGGAAGCACAAAAACAACCGTAAACCTCGCACGCCCTTCACTACCTCTCAGCTGCTGGCCCTGGAGCGCAAGTTCCGCCAGAAGCAGTACCTCTCTATAGCCGAGAGAGCCGAGTTCTCCAGCTCGCTCAACCTGACCGAGACCCAGGTGAAGATCTGGTTCCAGAACCGCAGGGCCAAAGCCAAGAGGTTACAGGAAGCCGAGTTAGAGAAGTTTAAGCTGGCCTCCAAGCCCGTCCTGTCCGCCTTTGCACTGCCTTTTCCCCTCAGCGCGCACATGCAGGGCTCAGCGACTTGGGCCCCCTCGAACCCCTATCCTAGGCCGAATCTGCCGGTGCCGGGGCTCTTTGGTGGACCTGTCACGTACGGGATGTACTATTTGTCTTAGCATTGTTGTGGGTGCTTTAATGGGAAACAGGTTGCAAAAACATTTAAAGGCACAATAAATATTTTCAACTGGAAAAAAATATTTTTAGACACATGTTCTTCTTACCTCCAAAAACTGAAAACTATATTGTTAAACACGTTGTACAAATGTGTGTATTTGTGGGGAGAAAAAGTGCGGTTTGCATGAGTTTATTGACTATTTGAGACTGAGTAGTTAAAAGTACTTAAAGGAAGTGCCTTCAGAGCCAGCATCAATTTTTGTCTTCTTCAGCTGTTTATTTTCCTTACCACAAAGTTGTCAGCAGAGAGACAATTTATTACTGTATTAAATGTGTGTATCAAATAGTGTTTACTCTGCCAACGTTGCCTTTAAGAGGATTACAATAGAATTTTATGGGATTTTGTTGTATAGCCTATGTAAATAAAAAGTCCAGCTGTAGAGGAAAAGCAGGACCTTTGTATTTATTGAATCTTTTGTACTGTGTACACTTTTCTATATGAAAATCTATAGTGACATGTAAATAAAGTTACAACATATCTGAACATGTTTTGGATGTTGTTGTGTAATAGGACTGACCTTTGCCTCACCCCAAAAATATAATTTTAAAGCAAAAGAAAAATATATGAAGGTAATTTAATGTGTTGTATATAGTATGTGGTAAAAGTTTGCGCTAATTACCTTAATCCAAAATAACGTGAACATCTCTCTGAGTCAAACTATTCATGTAAATTGGAAACTTGGAACATGGTGATTGACTGATTTAAAATATTAACTGAGCAAACAGTGAATTGTACAAGGCTATTTGTAAAATATTTTATGTCATTTGAAGTAATTTCCACAAGTTTTGAAATTCATGTTCTCTACAAAGACAGTATCACACAATTTGGGAATAGGTGATTCATATAGGACATGCGTACATTGGTGTTTAATACGAAACAGATGATTTCAACTGCATGTTCACACTGTGATTGGCTGGTGACTGAGGAGTATGTACCTCACCTGTTGCCCGAAGACAGCTGAGATCCAGCACATCCGAGGTGCGGGGTGAGTGGCTCATATAATGGGCGCATGGATGTCATTGTACACAAAGAATTGCAAAGAAAATTACTATTGCTGTACAGTCTTTTTTTTTCTAAATTGTAATTATCATTTATGCAGCAAAAAAGCCACGCTATGTTCATGGCAGGGGCACTTTAAACTCATGCCTGAGTTTACAGGGTACATGAATATATGAGTACAAGTATGGCACAAGAAGCCCACTCTGTTTTTTAATTCAACCCACAGAAAGTTTATTTTGTTATCTACTATTATATTTACTATCAATACGTTTTCCCAAAACTACTTAATAAAAGTGTAATAAATTTCTTTCTATTTTGAAATTCATTAATCCAATTTGATAAATAAAATATATAGATAATAATAATAAAAAAAAGAGCAGGGCACCTTCAATATTTTTGGTTGATTAGGTTATATAGTAATGAATTAAAAAAAACATAATATTAAAAAACAGCATATTTCTTTTAATCTTATAGTAAAATGTTTTATCCGGTAAATGAATGAAGCCATTCCCCCTAAAGTTGGTATATTAAAACGTATGAATTCATTTTGATCTATTTTAATTGAAATTGGATGATTTCATTTTTACATTTTTATACTTTGGCCTGAATTGAACATTTTTGCATTTTTATCAATTGTAAATAATGACATAAAACATGACCATAAACATTTTGCATTTTGATTCAAACCCATATTTTCTTTAGGGGTTTATTAACTGTGATTAAAAATTTAAAACCGGACTTACTATTTTATTGCTAAAATGAGCATTCTGGATTTTTTTTTCACTTATTCTACGAAAAACCTACTATTAAAAATAACACGAATGGCGGTCCTTGAACGCTCTCCACGGGAATCCGCGCACAAGCGCGTTAAACGCGACATTGTAATTGTTCATTTTGACCAGCAGAGAGCGACGATTTGCTCACTGCCGACCTGTTTTGCTCAAAGAAGAATCACTTCCGCTCATCATTCCTCCTGTCACGGACTCCTTTGGTGAAGCGAGGTAAGGACGCCGACATTCATGGCAGATTTCATTGACTGGGGCTAAATCGGCTTGTACCAATGTGCCTGTGTGCAATTGCACCCGTTACCCGACCGTTCTTTGCAAATGTGAACTTGTTGCCCTTCGATTTTTTGCAAAAACCTTGTCGTTAGAAAAGGTCTCCTCTGACCTTGGCTAACCAGCTAACAATGCTAGTGTCGTTTTGCAGCCAATTTCAATTTCATGCCAAGGACGAAGGGGAAGATTGTGGCATGAATACAGTTTAGTTTACACAATTAGTGTATGTGAATGGCTTTAGTGTTCCGCTAGAATTATATATGACTGTTGCACTCGCATGAGACTATGCCGAGTTATTAGGAAGATACTCATTACTTCATCATCACCCATCAAAAGTAGGACTTTTAGCAAGATGCATGGGTTACTCCTAAGTAGTATGCTATTGGAAACGATTCTATTTCACTGAATTCATCTGGCTGCATCTTGTCGTATTTGCAGGTGACATTTCATTAAATGTAAAAAATAAAAAATATATTTATGTTGAGAAACAATGTAAGCAAGCGAAGTTTAATGTCAGCAGTCTCAGTTTAGTCAAAATCTCACTTGGTTTATTGGTACGTTTTGATGAAAGTCTGAGATGCTCTCTCATTTTAAATCTGTTACAATTTATCATGATTGTAGAAGAAATTTGAATGCTGCATTTCTGTGTTGAACTGCGAACTGATGTTGTGTTCTTCAATATTTAGTTATAAGTTTATTATTGTTAAAGTCAATTGTGAATATAACTACTTGACTGTTGTTATTTATAAACATCCATCACGTTTTAATCGACTTCCTTCATTGTAGATGTCCGAGACTTTCATTGTGTTCAATTATGTGTCTTTCAGATTATCAAGATGGCAGCCCGGCGTTTAGCCCTGAAGGCCGTCGACTGGGTGGCATTTGCTGAGCGTGTTCCACCCAACCAGAAGAGCATGTTCAATGCCCTGAAGACCCGCAGTGATGCAATTTCTGCTAAGTCAGTTGAATGTCATCACCATTGCTTTTGATTGTCAAGTTTGGGTCGTTGCTCTTTAACTTTTGCCGTCTCTTGACAAAACTGATCAAACATCAAGGAGCCCAAAATAATTGCTTTGTTCGCTCAAGTTCTGCTGCTAACATCCTCTGTAAAAGTGAAAAGACAAAAGTACTACAAACAGAGATTGTCTTGACACGCTGAAATATGGTTTACAGTAGTAAGGAAGGCGTAGTAACAACTGATGATATTCTCAATAACTTGAAAGTCATTTTAGCGCTTTGGCAGCATTTGTAAAAAGTTCCACTTTTGTTTGCATGTGCCGTTCTACCTAAACAACACATGCTCAGTACTGTTTTTCTTTTTTTTTTTCCCTTTTCCCCCCTAACTAGACTAACTTCCCTGCCAGAGTCTCCTGTTGCCATCGACTGGAGCTATTACAAGAGCGCTGTGGCCAAAGCTGGGATGGTTGATGAGTTTGAGAAGAAGGTAAATAGAATCCAAGCCAACATTAAGAATATGACTTTGGAACTTTTTGAATCATTTAAATCTTCTAGTCATTTGCTTTGCTGGTTGCATCATTGTCTTGTACTTATAGTTCAAAGCTCTGAAGATCCCCGAGCCTGTTGATACGCAGACAACTGCCATCAACGCCCAGGAGGTCGAGGCTGTAAGTGTTAACATCAAATAATGAATACCATCACCACACATTGTATAAAAGATTTCTCTCACTGGAATCGAGTCATTTTTTTATGAGAGTTTCTAACAATGGACTTCTGCAGGACAAAGATGCCACAGCTTACGTGGAAGCATCAAAAGCTCGCGTCGCAGAGTATGAAGCACAGGTGAGAATGAACAGTTGCTTAAACACCTTAGCCAGTAGCCTGAAGAAATCATACATATAGCTTTCTCACTTTCCTGTATGTTCGCAGTTGGATAAGTTCAGGAACATGATCCCCTTCGACCAGATGACCATTGAAGATCTCAACGACACCTTCCCCGAGACCAAGTTGGACATGGTCAAATATCCATATTGGCCCCACAAGCCCATCTCTGAATTGTAATTATAATCATTGACTTGGCACTCACCCCACAATAAAAACTACATATTTTAAATGCATTGGGTATGTGTCTTTTAATTTGTATTTGTACACTTTTTAATAGTGTTGTAAAACCTCCCATTGTGAACAGGAAGCTGCCATGTATGTATGTAGGCTGGAGAAGGACATTTATTCCTTTTTATAGTTTTTGCATCCAAACAAACATTCTATGTAATATATGGCATTGAATTGTACTTCCCTGAAGTATGCCATTGCAGTGAGGACAAGCGATTAAATTAAATGGATGGATGGATTATTTGAGATCAGGTGTAGTTGTTTACACTTTGAAAAGTGATATTGTTTTGATCATTTTTGTGTGTTTGGGGTGTTAAGTAGAACCCTGCAGGCATCTATTTGTGGATATTATTTTTTTAAGTATTTTTATTTCATTTTTTTGTGCTGGGGTCAATTTGTTGAGGAAAATTGGGTCACCCGTTTTCAAAAAATAACTTTGCAAAAGGAATAAAGCACTCCAGCATCTTAGGAAGCTTGACCGCGTCGCTGTTGGGCATTGTAGCAATCAATCCCCAAGTCACCCAATAACGTAGCGACAGAATGTTTATCTCAATTCTCACTGGACAACGAAGACATATTTACATCGGTATAGGGCTTTATTCAGCCACTTGCCCATTGACGCACTGTGGTTGGTCCATTTTTGCAGCTTCTCGGTTGCTGATTGGTTTAGCGTCTTGCGGAAGAATAAAGGAGGAGTTAGTCAAATATGAGTTCGGTTATTTGACAGTCATTGAAGAAAAATCTGGAGTCCACCGGTTCAGGTAAATTCCCCACTCCTGTTATCTTTTCTTGCAAGTGCTTACACGTGTGTATGTGAATATGATATTATTATGCATCTGAGTCGTACCTTTTGTCAACCGAGAGTTTATCAATAGTGTTGGTGAGAAGCGAGGAGTGCAAAGTACATCTCACCATCCCAGAGTGCGAAACGGTGGTGTTTATCTGAAAACTGTCTGTCAGAGGGAGGGGAAGAGAACAATGCAAAATAACCACTAAATCATATGGATCTATTTATTGTGATCTCTCAAGTGGACTGCTAAGTGGACCGTTATCAGTAGCATCGACCGCTAGCTTATGTTGTCGCGATCAGTGTTAGCCAGCCAGCAGGAATGACGTTACCAATGGGACGGGCAGCCAGCACGGTGCCCTCTGCCCTGAATGCAGAGAAGGTGCATCTTGCCAGGCTTTCCATTTTCTAATGCACCGATATCACAAGAGAATTGCTCAAACGTTAACTCATGCCTCTACTTTTGTATTTTACTCATGCAAACATTATGCAACAGTCACCTAGCTGATTAGGGAGTGGTATCAATGCGCTAACGTTGCTAATTTAGAGGGGCTGAAAATAGCATCAATGCTGGTTTCTGTGCAGGTGTGTTCCTTGGATTGTATTTGATATCTTGGGCCCTACCCCTTGTGATTAAAACGAGACCAGATCATTGATTTCCAAGAGTTAAGTAAGGCAACACCTCAGGGGGTGCAAATTATGCAAAAACTATTTTGGATACTAGGGTGAAACATGAGCTGGCACCTTCTAGGTTCACCTTTTAAGTGCCCTATGCACGCTCTTGTTTATCTTTTGCTGTCATTTGACCTTACCACAAGGTCACTTAGCTTCGGTGTCTTGGCGTCTACTCCAGTTGTTGTATTCTGTACTTAGTTTTCACTGGGGGGTGTCCCCCATTCATGTAGGGGCCAACATTGTCTGATCTGCTAACTAACCCTACATTACTAATCCCACAGAGAAAGATTGGCATCACATACACAGGCATCTTGTGTGTACTGTACAGTGGTGTCAACACTGGCTTTGTTTCACAGAGCACAAAAGATGTTGGCGTCTGTGGAGAGAGGCACTGCTTGGAGAAAAGAGGCGGGCTATTGCCTCATCTCTATGGGGCAACAAGTCCATGTCTTAACTAAACACACGGGCATGTGAAGCCAGAGATAGACGTTTAACACTCAGATTGATGCTTGCCTGGGTGAATACTGTTTTTTAAATGGCTTCTATCATGTTGTCACTTCCATCAAGCGCAAAGCCGGTTAGATTTTACTACAAACTTCTCTTTTCTTGCACAAAACCTACGGCGGTTGCAGTAAGTACCCGAAGTACAAGTGCTCTACCGCTTTTGAAGCTTCTTGTTTGCTGGATAATGGCCGACGAATGAAGCCTCCTCTCTCGGTGTATTGCAGCAGCATCCTTTCCGGAGGGTTATTTTGTCACTGCGTCTTACTTCATGCAACATGACACCACCCCCCAGCCTTTCAGTAATTCAATTTGATCCCTACACAGCAGTTCAGTGACATTCAACCATCCGCTGATGATCAGGATAGAGCAGGAAGTACATAAGGCCCGTCATACAGCTGATGTCAGTCTGTGGTGCCAATACATGATGTAGGAGCACTGAATGAAATCAAATTGATAATACATTTGAAAACACAAGTTTTGGGGTGAAACAAGTCAACAATCATATCAGAAATCTCGTAATTATGCATCACGTCAGACTCACGAACCCTAGGCAGATATTGGAATTATCTAAGCTCTTATCTAAGCAATAAAATAGGATAGTTTGACTGACGCAAGAGATGAGAGCAATTGCTCAGCTTGAGAGATTTGTCCATAGACGCACGCTTATTTTGTCACCTACATGTTGTGTTGTTAGGGCTTGAGGGTGTTTGCATTTTGAGTTATTGCCGTACTGGACACCACAACTCTCTATGTATATTGCAGCAATAATATTTCCCTTGATTTTATTCCAGCGGCCTTTTATGGATCACCCGTATGAAGCAACAGGGTTACAATGGGACAAAGTACCTCGGAACAAGAGGTCCAAACAGATGGCTCAGAGGTTGGTTTGTCAGGCAGCCGCAGTGGAATTTTTTTTCTGCCGTTGTTTGTTTCAAGGAAAATGTAGAAGTATATCGTTTCATGCTACAAAACCTGTGCTGCCTCTTTTTAATCAAGAATTGCCAATTTTGATGTTACATGCTTTCGAGATAAATGTATCATGTTAAAAGGAGAGAAATGAGAGTAACTTGACTGACATCATGTCACCTCCACTGTTTGTAATAGGACAAGTTTAATGACATCAAGAGTTTTGTGGAGGAAGAACTCCAGACCAGCATGGTAAATCATTCAGATGATGTGATTCAGTGGAGTATGTCATAATGCACATTGCAGCTAACACTATTGTGTTTTCTTCAGATGATGGGGGTCGTGCTTGGTGCTGGCGTTGCCATAGTCCTCATAGCCATCCTCATCTTTTTCATCCTGCGGCGGATCCACCTAAGAAGTCAGTGCTTGCTTGTGATGATTTTCTTACGTGCGCTTGCACAATCGTCCACAAAGTTACAACATGAATGCTTCTATTTGTAAGAGAGCTTTTTGTTGTTGACAGACCTAGAAGCACAGGAGGCGCCCAAGTACCGTTTTCGTAAGAGGGACAAAGTTATGTTCTATGGGCGAAAGATCATGCGTAAAGTAAGTTTTGATCTCAAAGTCTCCGGAATTCCGTTTCTCATTCCAACTCGTATCATTATTTCTCAAAAGGTCTCCCAGTCTACCTCCTCCCTGGTGGGTACATCCTCCACCTCTCGACCACGCCTGAAAAAGAAGCAGAAGATGCTCAACATTGCCAAAAAGTACATGAAGGCTAACCGCTAGTCTCATAAACCACAATGCTGCTCTTCTGACATCCCAAGCGGTCTCCATTTGCAGGATCCTGCGCTTTAAGAAGGAAGTGCCTACATTGCAGGCCAAGGAACCTCCTCCCTCCGTGCTGGAGGCAGATCTTACTGAATTTGACGTGGCCAACTCTCACCTTCCTTCTGAGGTGCTTTATATGCTTAAAAATGTCCGGTAGGTTGAGCGCCATTGCACAGTTGATTTAAATAAAATAAAGTGACTTCTCATCATCTGTTTGTTTTCCATGCAGTGTGCTGGGCCACTTTGAGAAGCCTCTCTTTCTAGAACTCTGCAAGCACATGGTGTTTGTACAATTCCAACAAGGGGAGTACGTCTTCAGGCCGGGCCTGCCAGACAGCAGCATCTACGTGGTTCAAGATGGAAAACTAGAACTGTGCCTTACTGGAATGGTAACCACATTTTGCAAAAGGCTGTGAAAGGGTGTCAAGTATTTTTTATAGGATACATTGTTAGAAAGCTTCCTGGTTATGGTGATTGTTTGCTTAGTTTTCAGCTCAGATCTCAAAAGACTTGGTTATGCAATAGGCTGTTTTAGTTTCTGTTGTTGACTCTTTTCTTCCAGGATGGCAAAGAAAGTGTGGTGAAGGAGGTTTTCCCTGGAGACAGTGTCCACAGCCTCCTTAGTATTCTGGATGTCATCACGGTATGTTACAACCAGGTTTCTGACATGCAATATAGAAATACTGATCCATAAAAGTTGCACCATAATACAAGTAGTAGATGCTAGATAAAATTAATACTGCTACAAATTTCTTCCAAAATGCTATACATATTGTTTTTTAAATTCGTAAAATTTATTATTTTCTATCATGTTGGTTTTAAATTAATCATATTCATATGTGTACATTAAAAAAATACAATTTTTAATTTTTTTTTTGTCTGTTCAGGGCCATCAGAAGCCTTACAGAACAGTGTTGGCACGAGCCGCCGAGGTCTCCACTGTTCTTCGTTTACCAGTAGAGGCCTTCCTGTCTATATTTGAGAAGTACCCCGAGAGCCTGGTGCGAGTAGTACAGGTGAGATTTGTTCTCTGTGGATTCAGTTTGAAATGCTTTCATACTATGTATCATCTGCTGAGTGTCATACCCATGTTTTCATATGTTTTTTTTTTTTTTTTAAATGGATGGTAAATTCTTTCACTGTATGGCTTCATACACCAGATGTATTCAGATTTACTCATCCCTCAAACCGTCTTTCAGATTATCATGGTTCGTCTCCAGAGAGTTACAGTCTTAGCCCTTCACAACTACCTGGGCCTAACAAATGAGCTCTTCAGCCATGTAAGTTCAGAAGACACACTTGTGTGAGGCCAAACATCATGATTAATTGCCATGCCCTTGTTTGAAAGCACTGCAATGCATTATTGTATCATTCTTCTCTGTTTCTCTATCCGTCTCGCATCGATCATCTCACATGCACGCGATATGACAGGAATTGCATCCCTCGCGTCAGCTGCCTCCGTCTCCCCACCCGACCCGCACCAGTCCTATCCGCCACGGCAAGCGCTTTGGCAGTCTGACAGTGCCTGAGGAACAACGCGAAGCTGCCATAAAAGGTGAGTTGACTGGTAAGGAAATGAGACTGAAGGCTTAGTTTCAAAGACCATCACATTCCATAATGTGATACAGAGAAAATCAAATGCATTACCTTTTCCCCCTTCTACATTTAATCTCGGTCTCTTATTCAATTGCCATTTGTTGGTGCATATAACAGGGGATCAAGCCAAGGATGGCGCTACTCTTAGTCGGACCATCTCCATGCCTGTGGATATTTCTGGTGAGGTGTTTTTCCTTTGTTTTATTGTTTCATGTCGTGTGATGTTTGGGATTCAAGGAAGCAGTTTCTTGTGGATATGACATGTAGCGTAAATGGTGTAATACAGATAGATGTCTTCAAAAACCTCTGTTCATGCAGGTATTCAGAAAGGTCTGAGATCAGACTTTGACATGGCATATGAAAGGGGACGGATTTCTGTGTCTGCAGAAGATGGCAACACCCCACCCAACTTTACTCGGGTCAGTACTGTGTACTGTTTAACCAGTGATACACATTTTATTTCTTCTGGATCATAAAACTAAACGACTCGTGTGTCATACCATGGAAGTGATTTAAAACCAAAATAACTTTGACAAATTATAGTTTAACTCACAGCAATGACATTGTGCTTGTCATGACAGTCTGTTTCCCAAGAACAGCGGGAGAAGAAGGTGACCGTGGATGAGGTTCCCTCAGGGATTTACCTCTATCCAGAAGAAGAGACAGGGCTGGATAATATTTTCACAACTGTAACCTGTCGATCCAGTTCAGCATTGTTTGAGGAAGCTCAGAAAGAAGTCCTTAAGCTTATGAGGATTGAGGTATGTATACGTTAAGTAGAGATTTGCAATCGAAGACAAGGGACAGAGATAAGTTGCATTTCTGAGATGAAGGGAATTCAATTAAATTCTTGCTTTTTTTTTTAGTTCTATAACAAGGCATAAGAAATGGAATTGGAAAATAAATTATGTTTGCGAAGGAAACAGATCTAACCTTTAGCCTATGGATTGATTGAGAAACAAGTCTCTTGCTGCGTGAATGAGCCGATTGACATTAATCACCCTGCAGCATCTGCTTACATACTATAATGCTGAAAAAGCAGGTCAGTCAGCAGGCCCCCCGTAGAGGAATTGTGTGGTGCACTAAAAGAGGACCCACACCCGTACACTCCCTGGCAGAAACATTTGATAGGTTCAATTTAAACCAATTCCATTGCCGGTTTATACATTAAAAGCAATAATATGCTAATGCTTGACTCTCGAAGGGCAATCTTTGCTGGAATCAAAAGTCAAGTTAAATGTTTTTTAATAGCCCTCAATCATAGAAATATCTCAAATGGCTTAACATGGCCACAGTTGAGAAATATTAATGACATCCTCTAATCTTGAACCCCAGGAGGGCAAGGAAAATCTCCAAAAACCCAAACAGATTCCTAAATAAATCAGTTAGTGTTCCTTATTTATGTTTCTTGTTCCTTTATTTATTTTCCTCTCCATCACAGGACCCTTCTCTGTTGAATGGGAAAGTTACTTTACATCATGCTAAAGCTGGAGCTGTCTTGGCCAGACAAGGAGACCAGGTAACTTATCCCAATGCAAATACGGTATTATTGTGAGTAAAATAATGACAAGCACAGACAACTAAATCATATAATGTTTGCTTTCCCTTCCCTGTCTTCGCTCTCCAAGGATGTGAGTCTGCACTTTGTTCTGTCCGGATGCCTGCATGTCTATCAGCGGATGATAAATAAGCAAGAAGCCGTCTGCCTGTTTGTGACCCACCCAGGGGAGATGGTGGGACAGCTCGCCGTGCTTACTGGAGAGCCTCTTATTTTCACCATCAAGGCCATTCGAGACTGTACTTACCTCAAGATATCAAAATCTGATTTCTATGAGTGAGTGTTTTTGCAGATGTCACATTTGAAAGCAAGCAAATTGGTCTCCTGAAAGTATCCTGCCTGATGAAGTCCTTACAAAGAAGCACAGTCGTTACTGCAACAATATATATGATAATTGAACTATGATTAAAAGCTTTCACTTTCTTTTGCATCTTCATTATATAATTTCACTGCTCAGGATTATGAGGGAGCAGCCCAGTGTGGTGTTGAGCGCAGCGCACACTGTGGCCATCCGGATGTCCCCATTTGTCAGACAGATGGACTTTGCTATTGACTGGATGGCTGTGGAAGCGGGTAGAGCCCTCTACAGGTACTCCACTCCATCTTTTACTGGATTACATGCATTATTTTCATGGTTTATTCAATTACATAAGTGTAATTAGACCTTATGTGTTTTGTGTCTACACACATACAGACAGGACGATCAGTCAGACTGTACGTATATTGTTCTGAATGGACGTCTGCGTTCGGTTATCCGCAAGGCAAATGGCAAGAAAGAACTCGTGGGGGAATATGGAAGAGGAGACCTTATCGGAGTGGTGAGAGTTTTCCTTGCACTGTACATTTGAATAATGAACAGAGTGGATATAAAAAGTGTACACACCCCTGTTGGAATACCAGGTGTTGTAACATAAGTTACTGTAAATCTAGTCAGTTGCACACTTAGCCAGTGGCACAACTATGATCAATACCTGTTTGCCATTTGTGAATTTGAACTTCCTAGAAGACAATTTTCATAGCTGTTGACATTTTTGTTTCCTTTAACCAAAATAACACTAACCTCAATATGCTTAAGGTGGAGGCATTGACCAGACAGCCACGAGCCACCACTGTCCATGCTGTAAGAGACACTGAATTGGTAAAGCTGCCTGAAGGAACACTCAACAACATCAAAAGAAGATATCCTCAGGTAAAAATAGATTTGGCTCGTGGTTAACCTTTTCTCCAGTTGTACTCATGTGATTCTGAGGCTCACTGTTTGTTCAGGTGGTGACGAGGCTGATCCACCTATTAGGACAGAAAATTCTGGGAAACCTCCAGCAGGGTCGCGGTCCATTCTCAGGTAAAGGGCTCACGCTGAGAATTATAAAGTGTGATTGGTTCTTTGTTGCAGTGAATGCCACTTCTGATCCTCCCCACCCTTCACATTTCTCCCTTGGCTCACTTGCAGGCTCAACCTTGAGTCTACCCAGTATGACCACCAGTGCTGATGTAACCAATCCTGCTAGCAACCTCTCCACAGTAGCTGTGCTGCCAGTATGTGATGACGTGCCAATCAATGCGTTCAATCTGGAGCTCAGTCATGCCCTCAGTGCCATTGGTAGACCTCAGTTTGATCCCATTCCTACTGGATGATTATTTGGATGTTTCTGGTTTATTATGTTATATTTATTACCATAAAGGGCCAACTTTGCTGTTGACCAGTGACATAATCAGAGAGCGGCTTGGAGCATCCGCTTTGGACAGGTCAGCATCTTCTCATTCGTATCTTAATTGGCCTGGGTTAATCCTAATATAATTACTACGGCCCAATGATTCCTCCTGGCAGTATTGCCTTTCCTCTTATGTGGATTACAGTAACTAATGATAGTCTTTATTCCGATCCATCAGCATCCATGAGTACCGCTTGTCCGGCTGGCTGGCCCAACAGGAGGACATCAATCGAATTGTCTTGTATCAGACTGACAACAGCATGACCCCATGGACTCAGCGGTGCATTCGGCAGGCAGACTGCATCCTTATTGTTGGCCTGGGAGACCAGGAACCTACCGTTGGAGAGGTTAGTGTCACAAGAAGAGCAGAGTATTTGTACTAAGTCAGTGAATCTTTCACCTGATATTAGAAATTCAAATCCTCTTGTTATATTTTTCCCCAGTTGGAGCAGATGCTGGAGAACACCGCAGTCCGTGCATTGAAACAGCTGATCCTTCTTCACAGAGAGGATAGTCCAGGTCCTTCCAGGACAGTCGAGTGGCTAAACATGCGTAGCTGGTGCTCGGGGCATCTTCACCTGAAGTGTCCTCGCAGGGTCTTTTCCAGACGTAGCCCCGGCAAACTGGTACTAAAACCAACTAGATCCCCTTACAGTAGTATATGTCACATGTTGTGATTTTGTTACTTCACTGTTGTCACACATGTCTTTTGTGTTTTGTAGAGAGAAGTTTATGAAAAGGTTTTTGAGAAAACAGCAGATAGACACAGTGATTTTTCTCGGCTGGCCCGAGAGCTAACCGGAAACAGTATCGCCCTTGTGCTGGGAGGAGGCGGAGCAAGGTGAGTCAGGCAGAGGTGATGTGCATCATCCTACTGTATCTGATGTCAATTTGTTTGTCCTCTGTAGAGGTTGTTCTCACGTGGGTCTCATTAAAGCCATGGAAGAAGCAGGGATTCCCATTGACATCATTGGCGGAACATCCATTGGATCATTCATTGGTGCGTTGTACGCTGAAGAGAGGAGTGCCGTTAGAACTAAGCAGAGAGCCAGAGAGTGGTCAAAGGTGCGTTACTTGTATTTTTCTCATTCAAGAATTGTAACCAGAAAGGATGCATTGGATTTATTGTCATTTTTATTGTATCGTAATTCGTTCACTGTAGTAAGTTTAATTTGATCTGTTTACCATAGCCCCATTTATTTACACAGTCCGCACTTTTGCTCTCAAAATGAGCCACTAAATTTAATTAGATTTTTGTGATCAATTTTTTTGCAGGTTGGTTGTTTTTTTTCCAAAGATAAAAATTGTGGAATGGTTTAAGTGCTATGACTTTTGGTATTTTAATAGGCCATGAACTCAGTATTCAAAACAGTGCTGGACCTGACCTATCCCATCACCTCCATGTTTTCTGGCTCTGCATTCAATACCAGCATCTACAAAGTTTTTCAGGACAAACAAGCTGAGGTGATTTGCAGTGTACAGCACTTGAATACATTAATATTAGAGTGGGGAAATTTTTACTTTATGCTTATGGCATCATTTATGTCTTCAGGATTTGTGGTTGCCGTATTTTAACGTCACCACAGATATCACCGCATCCGCCATGCGTGTTCATCAAGATGGTAAGTGACGGCTGATTCAATTTGGAGCGACAGCAGAATTGAGGCAATTTAGGGCAACCAATGATTTTCTTTCTAACTACACTCAGCAATAGGATGCACAACTTCTTCAACATAGTGCTAAAATACCACTTTCAAAAGAACTTTGAAAAGTACAGTAATTAGACTCAATGTCAGTCCCAAGTGGAATAATGTACTGTATTTATTAGTTATCTGCCGAAGTAACAATAACTCTTTAATTTATATGGAATAAGCTTAGTGTGACTGGCATGCTCTCGATTTTATACCCAATTGTGGCACACTCCAAACAAAAATGTAAATTGAATTATTGTAAAAGATACTGGTACAGATAGATGGTGCAAAACATTTCCAAGATGCTGTTTGTAGAGCGCCACAAAATATAATTTATTCAGACACGTAGACAAAAGTAATATTTGGATGTGTGCACTTGAGAATATGCATCATCACTAACAGTACTGTAGTTCGCTGCCCTCTTCACCCCACAAATCCAATGTACTACTATAAATGATTGCCACTGTGCTAGTTTATATTTCTTATTCTAGTTTTCAGGGCTTTTTTTTTGTAAAGTTGAGTTTTACCATAAAGCAATCTGGATATGAGGGGTTTACAGGACAGAGTGCTTCGGGGCAATATTTTTTCTAATACTAAAATAATTCTTTGCATCGTGGCATGTGTATTAACAGCTGAAGCAAAGCCTTTACCTCTCTGTCTCACTGTTCACGTTTACTACTTGACCATTTCCTATTATTTCAACTTTTTTAATTTGTTTGTTAATTGCTTAATTTCCTTCCCATTTTCATTTGATCAGCTGAATTATCAAAGTGGCTATTTTGTCATTGCTGTGTTTTGAAGTCAGTACATACAGACATCACAGAGCTGCGCATCGAATTTTCGGAGCAGAACTAACCTATTCAGTCCCCCTCAATGCCTTTTAGTTCTCCCATGTCCATGTCAGTATGTAGGATCCAGAACACTCCATTCCATCCTTTTCCCTCTAAAATCATCTCTTTCACTCATTTAACTTCATATAGTGCTTTCTCTAGTTAAACTAGTGTGTCTTTGCCTAACCTTGCAGTAGTCGGTTATTTCGTGTTTAGGTTTCTTTTTTGGGGGGCTGGGGTGTCTCAGAGTGTCATAATTCTCCATTTCATTTATTTTTTTTGTTTGATTAGATTTTTTAATGGAACGCAGATATTTTGAAGCTCATCACAAACACAATCTTATCAAGTTACAGTTTTCTCCATGCGTTACTGTTTGAAAATTGTAGTGCAAGGCCCAGTGATAGTGAAGTGTTAGACTTCCACTTCCGTTCCTCTTCTTCATGTTCTCCTTCCTATTTTCTTTCTCACGCACTACTGTACTCATGTTTCTCTTTTCTTGCTTGCTATCTAACATCGCTAATATTATTTCCAATCAACACTTGGGATTCAATTCCCCGTGCTCTATTAGTGTAGTATGGACTGACTTAGGTTTTATTGCTCTGTTAATAGTCACAGAGTGTAACAGTGTTATTGTGTTATCATTGAGAGTGAAAACATTTACTGTTTTATAGCCTAAATTAGATATTGTAGAGTGAATCAACACATTGCCATTCATTCATGTCCATGGCATCTCTCTGTGTTCTCCTTTTACACTTTCTCTCCTCTTCTCTTTTCCCCCTGCTACTTTGAGTCCAACCCATATTTGACGTGTTCCTCCTCCATGTCAATTTCCTGACAGGTTGCGTCTGGCAGTATGTTAGAGCCAGCGCGTCCTACACCCCCTATTTACCTCCCCTCTGCGACCCCAAGGATGGCCACTTGCTTGTGGATGGTTGCTATGTAAACAATGTCCCAGGTCAGAACTTAAAATGCCCGCACACCAAAACCTCCTCCCTCACCCTCATAGTCGATAAATAGTTGCTCGGCTATCGTCTCCCTCTCTATTCCCGTTCCTAACTAACCCCATCCTGACCAGCTAGACATGGGGAGCCCATGGTTTGGAAGGAAAGACCAATTTTATTGATGTGTCTTTTAAATTGTGCCCACCTCACTATAATCCTGGTATCAGTAATCGCTAATCGTACGTCTCCTCCTCTTCAATTAGCTCTCCAATTTACATACTTCTATGAAAAAAAATTCTCTTAAATTTTATGGGCATCTATGGGTCATAGTTGCATGATCTTTTGGCTGCTTCTGGCCTTCAGTGTATGCTTTGAACTTTCTTATACATCTCTGGATTTGGACTGATAATGCCAGTGCTTATATGTATCGAGCACTGCAGTTTTCAAAGCAGTGAGGACTAGCATCAGTTTGAGAAGATAAGATCATTTTAAATTTGCTAAGCTTTGACTGACTTGTCGAGTTCTGGTTCCCTGAGAGAGGCTGCATGGTCTTAGGCTAGCAAGAAACCCCACCGTGCACCAACACCCAAACACCTGAGCTTTTTTCTTCTTTGTGTTTTGTAACTTAACTGCTGAGATATATTTCTGATGGGAGCCTTGTTGTCCTGCATATCGAAAAAAAAAAAATAGCTTTGGTATTGACATAAGACTTGGAATATGTGCAGCACAGCATCCTAAATGGTTAGCACGTCTGTTTTGCACTTCTGAGGTCCGGGTTAAGATTTGGGCCCTCCTGGATTCCCTGCTGCCCGGGTTTTCTCCTGGTACTCTGCCTTTCTTCCACATTCCCAAAGCATTCATGTTAGGTTCATTGAAGACTCTAAATTGTCCAGTGAATGTGATGGAAAATAATTGTTTGCCGACACTGTGCACTGTAATAGTCTGGCGACCAATCCCTGGTTTTCCCTGCGTCTCACAGGAAATCAGGTGGGATAAGCGGCCCAAGCTCGGCCATGACCTCTGATGAAGATGGGTGCTTTAGAAAATTGATATAGGGATGGTTAAAAGTTCATGCCCATTGTACAATGCCGCTTTTAATTGACCGGTAGATATTTGCTTTGATATTTAGGAATAGTCAGCAACTTTTGGAATGTCTTGTGTTAATGTTATAATGAAGCTAACGTTTTGTATAAGTATAGTTTTGCAATGTGGTTATATCACATTGTTTTGGCTTGGAGAACCGCACCTGTCATTGGGCTGAAATGTGTCTGTGTGTTTTCCCCATGAGGAGGTCTTTTGTTGTCACACTTTCATTTCAATTCATCTCTCCGTTCATCTTCACCTGAAGGAGCATGTTGATTCGCTCCTTCAGCAAACCTTCTTCTCCCTGGCTTTGCTTGCGTCCATGTGCATGCCAGTTCTGGACATGTTGATTCAGTGAATATATTTACCTAAATGTGCTTGGTCTCTTGCTTTATGTTTTTTACTTCTATTGTTTCTCCACGTATTTGGGAATAAGTGTTCTGGATCCTGCCGTTGCCCATTTATGACCACAAAATGTACAAATTGAAAATGACCATTAGGTCAGACAAGAGAACCCTGAAGAACCCTTTACTCCATGCAAAGTTGCAACCTGGCGCATCTCTGCTGTGCTCCTTATCCTTCCAACCCATGCATCTCGCTGTCTGCTACTGCCCCCTGCTGGCACTAAGATGTACTGCAGAATTAGGCAGGCTGGTTGTTCCCTGGCACAATCTTCAAACTTGTCGCAAAACAACTTTGGTTTCTTTGCAGCAACACATTTAGACCAACTATTTAGTTCACATTTATTGTTGCTTGGATAAGTCTAAAAGTAAATGTGCTATTGTTGAGACAGTTTGGAGATTTGTGCCGTCTTGATGCTCTGTGATGGCTGCCATTTGCCTTTTACCTGCCGCACAAGTCACAATGGGTCTGCGTGCTCGGTAATGAGGTTCGCTTTGGTGTGCAACAGAGTGTAAAGGCGGGCAGAACTACAATCCCAAACTTTGCAGCGATCGGCTCATTCTCGGTGACTGATCTCTGCATACATAGTGTTGGGATTGAGATCTGCATCAACACTAACATAAATCACCTAGCAGAAATTGAGATGTTATCCCCCCTTCCTCCTCCCTACTTCCTACTTCGTCCTCGGTGTGCCAGGCTCTCTGTGGCGCTATGTGCGGGCGAGCATGACCCTATCCGGGTACCTGCCGCCTCTCTGCGACCCCAAAGATGGGAACTTGCTTATGGATGGTGGCTACATCAACAACCTGCCAGGCAAGTAAAAGGTGGTGCCCTCTGTCAAAATATCCACCAAGCCCGTGGCCCGGAAGGATGCGTTTAAAGTGCACTGAGGGAAGCCTGTTTGGTCATTTACTGTCAATAATGTGCACAGATGGGTGAGTATGACATTGTTTCTTTTAATGGGAGGCAGGCCGCCATGATCAGAAAGGGTACGTTCACATCCACATGTCAGTTATGTCAAGCAAACCAATTTTTCAATGGGTCCAATCCAGACTGCTGAAAGTACAAGTCAACTATAGTTTAATGTTCCATTAGTATCATGAAATACATTTTAGAAGGACAACTTAGTTTTTATCTGGGTATAAAGTTGTCATTCTTTTTCGGCTAGTACTGTTCTGATCCAAGATCCTCCACAAAATGGATCTTTGCCCATTTTGAATACATTGCCTCGCTCGTCTCAAGCATGTCATAGTTTGTGTTATCAAGTGACAGGCTGCTGCTGTGGTTGTGTGTGACTGTGAACGCACCCTCGATTTAAAAATTGAAGAAAAACACTCCCCTAAAACGTCTTCGAGGACTTTATGTCTGCTCTTTGGTCATTGCACGTTTTTACCAATAAAAAGTAAAGCGGTGCTATGTAAGTATTTCTTTGGATCTGATGTCTGTTTCATGAGCCAGTGTCAGAATTTTGGAAAGTGTGGGAGGTTTGAAATTGGTTTCATTTATCTCTTTTTATATTTCGACATCTAGTCCAGTTAATGTAATTGTAAGCTTGAAAAAAAAAAAAAAAAGATTTTCCATCTTTTACTGGCTGACACTAGTTCACTGACATCAGGTCATTGTGCTCAGAGTTGAAATGTACATCCCTCTTAGAACAGAGCAAGGCAGTGCAAAATGTGCTCTGCTATTTCGACATTTATTTTGGAAAACTGCCATGGGACATTAGTCAATCAATCACAGGTTCATGTATGGAAACTATTACTCAGCACAACTTGTATTTGTCTTGCTCTGTTCTTTGCATTTGTCCCCATTCCAACCAGAGGAAAGACCGAGGAAAGTTGAGGTTGTTGGTCTGCAAATCATTGTTTAAAGACATACATTACAGCTACGGGTGTCAGCTGTGTCGAGTTTCTGAAGTCCAGTATGTTATGCAGATGAAAATACTTTTTCGAGATTCTGTGAGTAGCCACATTTCACAAAGCTCCATGCTGCAAATCTTTGTTTGGAATAGGACTCCTATCTCATCTTCTACCCATCGTTGTCACGGAAGCTTGTGAAATATGGCGCTCCGTGGATTCAAAAATTGATCCAACAGACTTGCAGTCTTGTAAAATCAGCAGCCCTTTATTACTAAACTATTGGGCTGTCCTCTCCCTGATAAGTTTGATCAATCAAGAGTATTTATTGCTCATTTGACACTGGATCAGAGCTTTGCACTTTGTCTTTAAATCGGCATAACACCACCACAATGTTGAGACCCATTTTTTTAACACTTGCCAGTTCATGAAAAAGATGACAATTATTTCTTTATATATATTATAAAGATATATATTATCTTTATACAGTACTCTGTGCATTAATTTTACCAGATTAGTTAGTCAACAGTTGCCCTTAAATTCCCTGCCGACAAACCTTTTGGTGGTGTTAGTTTGTTTACTTTGGGACTCATAAAAGTGGCTTGTATTGAAGGAATCTTTATCTTTTATCTTTGGCTCGATTCTGGTGTTTGTGTTGTGGACATCGCAGCGGATATTGCGAGGAACATGGGCGCCAAAACAGTCATTGCCATCGACGTGGGCAGTCAGGATGAGACGGACCTCTGTAACTATGGCGACTCTCTGTCTGGCTGGTGGTTGCTGTGGAAACGAATCAATCCTTGGGCTGAAAAAGTCAAGGTCCGTCCAGGTTGGCAGCATGAGCGCCATGACCACGATGAATGCAAAACTTTCATTCAGTGTGTTTGTGTGGCCATGAACTACTTTTATGTCATTTTTAGTCTTATTGTGTTGTAATTGTAATCTTCCTAACCGTGTCCAGGTCCCAGACATGGCAGAGATTCAGTCTCGGCTTGCCTATGTGTCTTGTGTGCGGCAACTCGAGGTGGTCAAGAAAAGTGCTTATTGCGAGTACATAAGACCGCCCATCGATCGATTCAAGACCATGGACTTTGGCAAGTTTGACGAGATTTATGTGAGTCGCTTAATTAAACTTTGCTCTTTCAGTTTATGTATGGAAAGGCACGTTGACACATCCTGGACACCTGTTTAGACACCCTCGTATAAATATAATGTATGTCCCGGTGGCTCTACTTTTGTTGTCACCGATTTTTCTAAATCATCTCCAATCATAGCTATTAGGCATTTTAACTGAAGCATTTCTCTTTCCTTTGTTCCAAACATCTCCTGTCGATTTTGTTGTGTTTCAGGATGTGGGTTTCCAGCACGGTAAGCTGGTGTTCACTGGCTGGGCCCGAGGTGACATCATTCAAAACATGCTAAGGGACCACCGATCGGCCGACTACAACGACAGCAAAAGAGTTGATGTGAGAGCCACGAGTACAATTATAAGATACTCTACTTGATTGTCTCAATGCTCAGAATCAAGCAACCCTTAAACAAAAAGGGTGCTATTATATATGAGAACGCTCAGAATTTTTAGGATAGGAGAATATTTAGGAATACTAGTAATAGTCTGCATTTTTTAATGACTGCAAATATTCAGCATGAATAAATGATAGAAAATGTGTCTTCCAGTCATGCACGTGTCAAGGAGCCGACTTCACAGACCTTGCAGAGATTGTATCCAGGATCGAGCCAGTCCAAAACTACGTTTCTGCTGAGGGTGAAGAATTCATTCTTTATCACATTATTTTTACTGCCTTTCTTCCATATTTGTGACAAGACTTTGCACAGTTCACCTTCAAGATCTCATTAGCTTTAACTGGTTTAATAAATAAGGCCTTACACCAAACATCTTTTATTGGAACACAGCAGAACACGTCCCTGACATTGGATGGATGTCGGCGGGTGCAGCCACTCTATAATTTATTGCGGTAATATCTCTTCTAAATCTTTCCCCTCAGCGGAGGAGTCGGACTGTCTGACAGAGTATGAGGAGGATGGGATGGACACTGTGAGAGAAGAAGAAAGACAGGAGGAGGAAGATGAGGCAGAAGACCCAGAGGACCAGTCCCCTGGAGAGTGGGGACCAAATGGAATCTTCCAGAGTGTGAGTACAATCAAAATGGCCAAAAGATGAGTGCTTCTGCATGATGTAGCGTGCTCTGGATGTACAGCGGGAGAAAGACGTATGTGAAGCCTATGGAATTTCTTAAACTCAGGCAGAAAATAGTAATCTAATTGGAGCCACAGTCGTACTCCATAAAAATAACTTTGTTTTACTGTGCAGGATGAGGAGAAATCTGTGAGGCAGCGTAGGAAATTCACCAGTGACGCCTCAGAAATCTCAGACTGCTGACAACAAGAGGAAGATTTTGAAGTGGATCATCAAGGGCCAAAAAACAACTCAATGTGCTCCACCCCAGTTTTTTCAGGAACTCCTTCTAGTGTTTGTTTGCTCTTGAAGTCATCCTCTAAGCTGTCTGTCATTCTTTCACTGTCAGTCACGCTGATCCAACAAGAAGGGGCTTTCTCTTGTCTGTCCTGCAAGGAAAGATGGATTTTAAAGGGGCCCTCTGACTTCATGTACTTTTTTCCTCAAACCCCAAAGGGACGCCAATAACCAAGCCCACACAGGAGTGCAGTGTTTGGCCGTCAAATGGCCAGAAGAACACTACAATGCATGCCTCCAGAGTATTAAGAGAGACTCTGCGTGATGCCTGAATATTGAAATAGTAGCAAGACACTGGAAAGTGGATGTCACCAAACTTTAGGAAGGATTAACGCTAATATTGACAACTTGACTTTTCGAGTTGCATTAGGAGAGCTGGTAAGAATCAATCAGGAGGATGACAGATGCCTATTGGAAATCAAAGATGAGAAGGACTTCAGATTGTTTTAAAATGTGTCTTTTAAGGGAGTAGAAGAAAATAAAAAGAGCGCTAACTTAGTGTTATTTTAATTTAATTTATTTTAGAGTAATGCACAATGGCAGCTTGCTTTTGGGAGGGAAGAGATGAGCCAATGAATGTGTGATGGAACTTTGGATCAATGCAGCTGCTTTCAGTGATGGGTGACTGCTAGTTTCAAACTACAGAAGCAGCCATGCAGCCGACGTTCCATCCCAGTGCCCCTTTTGCCATAAAGTTTTCCATTTTCACTGTACAGAAAAGCAATGCCACCTCTCCCACCAGTTCATGGTCACCCTGGAACAGATGTGATGTCACACGGTATGGCCCCACGTTGAACTTACTTGGTCACAGTCACGACTCAAAAACAAATTCCCATATGTCACTGGAACGATATGGACTTTGTTGTGGTAATATTCATACGTTTACACCAGGTTGTACATTTCTGATGCTTAGGTACAAAATCAACATTCAAACAGTTGTACTGTTTATTTGCCAGTTCAGATTTTTTTTTTAAGGGTTGAATTTAATAGATTAACTACTGGATTGGAATGTTTTTTGTTGTTGTTGAATTTCCTTAATTTATGGTGGGGGTTTTACTTAACTTGGAATGGTAACTGAAATAATGATCGGATTCCTTTCTGATCATATGCTTGGTTTTCTTTCATTGTCCACATCAAGAACCCAAAGCAGTAAACATGAGGACAAAGATAAAAAAAAAATTATACACATTGGAAAATAAATATGTATGATGCCACATTGCAATTTATTTTTTACTTCATGTTTCCATTTCCCCATTTATGGATGTTGATGTCTTAAATGTAAGGTACTTGCTTGCAGAGAACCTTTCTTCATATAATGCACAAGAGTTCAACTCCGTGGCAATCTCTAGGGGGAAGAGGCAGGTGAGTTTTCCATTCATTTATTTATTCTTTTGGTATATTGCAGAAAAGCTAAGCAAAATATATAATTTGTCTTTATAATGGTAAATTTAAATAATCTATATTCTCATTTCCATGATTCACGAAGAGCAGAAATCATTCATACAAGTAATTGTTACCTCGGTATTAAGAGTGATCCATGTCAGCCGACATGAAGGCACTCGGCATCAACCACAAGATGGCCATGGACCGTTCCCGGAGGAAGAAAGCCATATCAAGAACCCAGTCCAACCCAGCGGCTCCTGGAAAACGGACTTTAAAGCGATGATGATGATGATTAAGAGTGATGAAAAGTAATTTGTTCAGAGATAACATTTGAGAACGTGTGAGAACACTGCAGGTGGAGGTTGATACAACGTGAGAATTCTTCCAGGTGCTTTGGCTTCAACTCAACAACTCTTGACTGTTATCCTAATGCATATCATTTTTAAAACGAGTCTTTGGAGAAAAATGTTCAATTTGAATTACCGTTTGCAATGGTTTTGGATGTGCATACAATATTCAATTCAGAGTTTTGGCGGGTTGGCTCTCCTGTGATACATCAACTGTCACCAATATGTGGCGCGTTCCATTTTGAGCTGATATTTTCTTTTTTCGTCCACTAAAAGACAGGAATCTGTGTGGGTGGAAACACATGGTGGGTCCTGTCCAGATGTTCTCGAGTATATTTGGAGACGCCTGTTCCTGTGTGACTGTTTGAAAGCCTCTGAACATGAACGTTACCTGTGTTTTGGCAATCCTCGGCCTGCTCCTTGCGGCTGCCAGTGCCCAGAAATCCAAACCATGTGGTGAGTCGGCTCTTGACACTGCGCTATATAGAAAATAAACTGGTTTTATACAAAGTGAGAACTGTTATTTCATGTCATTGTAATATACAGTGGGGCTGCCACTATCAATTAGTATTTTTAAAGTTGATTATTCTATTGATTATTTCATAGATTATTCAGATACTTTTTTTATTCACATTCTTGGATTACTTTTTATTAGCCAATTAGTTTTGTTTATCTGATCATGTTTAGTGCTCTGATTAAAAAATAATTAAACTAAACTATTAAGCAATATAACACAAGATGGATTAAAATAAATGCAGATTTTTACAGATGTTTTATTTAGATTAAACACAAAAGATAAATTAGTCTGTTTTCATGAATGACTAAAGAAATCAGAGAATTATTACTAAAACATTTGATATAGTTCTCATTGAGTTCATTTGGGTGTAATGTTTTTAATTTTCTATCATGTTTTTAGTGCTTTTTTGTAAAGCCAAAATGCAGCCATTTATTTACATATGTGTGTTTTGTACACACCACTGTTTTTTCACCGTATATTTCAATATTTCCTTTGGCATAGATTCTCCACCCCTGATGAGTGGAGGTGTCTCTGTGGTAAGTCAGACAGTTGCATTTTCCACCCTAATCTACTTACACAGGCAAAATATACAGTACGTATTCTGCATACATTTTCCCTTTAGTATCCAGTAAGATGTCAATTGTTTTCCAGATGGGTTTCAGTGGTTCCGTCATGTCTTCAGGAACGATCACATATGATGCTTTTGGTCAGAAGATTCGGGTTAGAAACTTTGGCATGGCTGGAAATACAACCTTTGCTGTGGACCAACTGATGCTGTTTCAAAAGGTAGTCAAAGTATAAATAAAACAAATTCATCAACTATAATAAATCAATCAAATGATAAAACTAGCCAAAAGCTAAACTGAAGAGATTTCTATAAATCTTCGCCAGTGGTTTTGTGAGCTCGAAATATAAGTCACAGGTGTATTTTGATTTTTTTTTATAAGAGTACATACAACCTTGAACGGTTTAATGACAATCTAATGTAAGGGTTATAAAAAATGCTATCACAAGAACAAGGTCACTATCAAGTGAGGATGTTTTATACGTGGATGTTTGCATTTTTCTTTCTTCTTGAATTCACATTTCATTCACATAATTTGGAATGTCCCACACACTAATCTGATGTCTTCAGTGTGTGTAATAAGAGTCTTTTTTTTTTTATGTTTTCCCCAATGCTGGTGAGATTTTTCTCTAAGCCTTTCAATTTAATATTTATCACTTTACAGTAAACATTGAATTTTAAATATTTATTAAAAGTCAAGATGTTATTTTGTAGAAACTCTATTATGAGATCGACTGGAGCAAACTGTCTTGCAAGAAGAGACCCCTGAGCACAGATTTCATTCCCATGCAAGTGCCCGATGATGCCACCTGGATGGGTCAGGCCATTTTGGGCTCCTCCTCCTCATGGGGAATGGGTGTGCTGATCAACAACTGGTATGGAGAGCTGCCCGGCAATGGTGAGAAGAAACACTGATGGATCAAAAAACATGTCTGTCCATTAACAGCATGGTTCAGAAGATTTTGACAATATACACAAGGGTGTTACTTTTAGAATCCAAAATTTGCAATAGGTTTGTTTATAGGTGGGAAATATTTGCAAATATTGTGTGATAAAGCAAAAACACATGATTAAGAAGCATAAATATTAAGAATTGCAATGCCTGTAGTCCTTAATAAGGCAACTGCCCTTAACCCTCACAACTGCATATCTTCATAAATTCAGGCACCTATATGAGTGTCTTCACGGAGACTGGCTGCATCCCCATGACCTTCACAAGCTACACACCATCAAATGGATGGACCTTTGTCAGGTATAAGCTGGCATGCCATAGCAAATGTTTTTAAAGAACCATTTCTATTATAAAATTTTGCGTACCCATGTCCTGAAGTTTCTGTGTGAAAATGACATGCAACCATATAACTGAATTTCCTTTTCCAGCACTTACAATTGGGTACTTGGCATCAGCAATCCCATGGACCTCTACCCGCCTTACTTCTGTGCAAAGGCTCAGCTGGAGGATTCTGAAACACCTCACAACATGTTTACTGCCTTGGAGTCTCTAGCCAGGAGCACCAAGGACATGAAGTAAAACATCAGGTGTTACCCCTCATTCAAAAGTGGAACAACTCATGCATGCCCTTAAATGCAATTAAATTCTGACATCACATTTGTGCCTATACAGAAAGCTGTTTGATTTGCTGTTGAAAAAGTCATTCAGTGCCACTTTGCACTTCGTGTGTAATTTTAAGCAAGACGATCCTTTAAATGCCTTTTTTCTATGAATAGAAATCAACTAAAATACATACTACTAATTATTCAAATGACATCATGCAACATATGTATTTTATACAACGGTCAAATAATTCAAACAAATAGCAATGTGTCCCATAATACTGCAGTACTTCTGTCCTCCAGCAGAGAGAAGCAGCATTCTTTTTGCCTTCAGGAGCCACTTTTGACTTATTTTTTTGTTTTGTTTTCGGAAAATAACACAACCACTTTGTGATACAAAGAGACTATTTTAGAAGTGTTCACCCATTAACATGACCTATAACCTGTACTACTCAGCAGATTTAAAAAAAAAAAATGAGGGAGGAAGTAAAAAAAGAACAACTTAGATCATTTGGTTGCACAAGTGTGCACACCCTCTTAGAACTGGTTGTGTTCAGAATTAACCAAGAAAGTCATCGTTTAAAGTGCCTCTGATTCACCTCAAATGAAGTTCAGATTTCCTACGGGGCTTTTTTCTGACGTTTTCATATCTTAGAGCCCAGCCACAGTCTGCAGAGAGCTACCTACGTCAATGCGCTGCAGGAACCTCTGTCAGGATTCGGGCAGATTAGTGATGTCAGAAAAGCTGAATTTCATTTGGTGTTAATCTAGCACTTTAAATGGTGACAATTGTGTGCTGGTTCAAATTTGCCATGACTTTAAATGTGATTGGTTAATTTTGAACACAGTCACATCTTCAGGAAGAGAGTGTGAGTACTTGTGCAACCACATTCATTCTGTTGTTTATTTCTACTTCCCCAGTCAAAATATTAAATTTTGTTCAATTGAGGTGCACAGGCTATACAATCGGTCACATTGTTAGTGGAATTTTCTTGAAAGGATTTATCGTGGTCAAGTTATGTGGCACTTGAACTAGGGTAACTGTAGACTTAATATCCACTCTATATACTTTTGAATTAACCTAAAACAACATAATTTCTCATTTCTATATTTTTTTTCATATGATTTTATTCAAGTGTTCCTGCATCAATTGATCTTCCACTAAAGTGCGCCAATGAGTTTTGTTGAGCACTTTTTAATTCTGCAGCGCTTGAATCAACTAATTTTAAAGTCCTAATAAAATAATACATAGAAATAAACATGTGATGCCACCAATAATGATGTAATTACATATTTAAAATCAGTGTCAGATGCAACTGAGCTGAAATGTTAGAGGAGAGGCTGCATGCACATTTGCAATTTTGTGCTTCACTGCATGTCAGTGGCTAGATGAAGCAATTTTCAACTCTGGTGCCTTAAAACTCGTCAATGTTTCACATGAACACCGCTGAACTAAAGCTCACTTAATGGAAATAATGGAAGGCATAAGCACCCAAAAATTAGGTGAACACTGTGAACTACTTTACGCTTTGTTTCTTGCGGCGACTTATGCTGGCTGAAATACTACATTGCTGTAAATAATCAATTATGTTGAAGGCCTTGGCATTGCGTAATTTGACTGTGTTGTATCGGTGTGGCATGATTGCGAATGTAAGTTGTTGCGTTGATTACATGCTTCCTCATCCATGGCTGAGGTTTCATCAGAAGTGGACGGTTGCACATTAGTGCACACTGTCATCTTGTGTTGGGCATTTGGCTGCAGTAATTTTGAGCTTCCATCGTCTGAAATTTTACCTGTAGAGCTTCGTCCATTTGAAGATACTGTAGCTGGTACAAATATGAGTCACCGATACAATGTTTACCAATCTGAATTGAGCTTACGACTACCAGAAAGTAAAAATTGATGACATTGGTTTGTGGATGACATTTAAAGATGAACCTAAAATGCAGTACAATATTTTCAGGTGAAGTCAATTTGCCCTGGTCTTTTTGCACAAATTGCAGTTATCTAACATGGTGCGTGGTAGGATGCAACCATTTCCTTCTTGAAAAGAGGAGGAGGGAAGAGGGTCTGAGTGTGGGAGTAAATTTGAAAATAGTTATTAATATTATATTGTAATATATATATTATATTATTATATAATATTATATATTATAATATTAATATATAATATAATATATTATATATTATAAAATTTATATATACTATGGAGACAATATATGATAAAAAATATAATAAAATACTGAATTTAGCATTAATAGATTTATTGGCAGGTGGCTCCGGCTAAACAGTGCCCCTACTTCCTCACAAGATTTGCAATTGATCCCCCCCCATAATGTCATCCATAAAAATGGCCTTCCAAGTCAGCTTGTGGCAAGGTGGTGTGAAGGCTGCATCGTATGCACTTGGCAAGTCTGTACTCACTCATTGGAGTCGCCATTGACTGCTCAAAATTTATCACCGTCTCCTCACAGTGTAGCACATTTTGTATAAAGAGTGTGAATGCATCATCTATTGATTCAACTTGAAGGATTCCACTGAATCAAATACATTACACTCAATATTCAGTACGACAGCATAATGAGACGCAGTAAAAGAACGCTACGGAAAAAGAACCCTTTTTCAATGATGATAATTACTGTTGATGTGTATTATTATGACCCCTAGAAATGTTCATCTTTGTTAAAGCGGTTTGGGATACTACTCTTGCACTAGGTTGTGTTATATTGTGCAAGTGTAGCTAAGTCAGTGTACTAAAATCTATTCTTTCACCACAGCAGATCACAAATGGCTCAGAGTGCTGGAACCCTAATTAAACGCATTAGAGTGTGACAAGTCTAGTCCATATGTACTAGGCATGCACAAATGAAGGGATCTAATGTTACAGGTTTGAATGTACGAAATTAAAGAGTGAGATGAAGGGGTTACAATGATTCCCCCGTGTGCACGTGATGCCATTTCTCCTGATGTGCTGGCCCAGTGTGAGTCACCATCACATGCTATTCAGCAGAGGATGTCAGGCTTCAGGGGTCAGGCGACAATTATCCTCTTTACGCTAATGAGAAAACCTGACGTTCCTCCTCGTCACGCTCGTCCACCTCCTCCTTTTCCCTCCTTTGTCTTCCTATGTCACTCGCATGGCTTTGTGCTTGATCTGTTTGAATCTCTGAAAGGTTGCTGAACACATCCAAGTCATTTCATGTCAGTGTTTGATTCTTTGAATTTTGAGATTCTTGATGATCCCTCACCCCTTGATCTCCTTCTTTGGGTTTTGGAACATAGATTAGGAATCTCCCTGTTCTGCCTTCCTACCTTGTACTCGGATCAAAAACACACAAGAGGTGTGTATGTGACTTGTAGCATTTAACACAGATTATTTTTGATTGTATTTTTTGTAAATCACATACTTTTCACATACAGTTACCACATTTTCCACACTATAAAGTGCACCGGATTATAAGGCGCACCTTCAATGAATGGCCCATTTTACTTTCAACTTTCTCCATATATAAGATATATACATTTGGCCCGCAGGCCGGACTTTGGACACACCTGCTGTAGTGGCTCAATATTGGTCCATATATAAGGCGCACCTGATTATAAGGCGCACTGTCAGCTTTTGAGAAAATTGGAGGTTTTTAGGTTATTATTGTGCGGAAAATACGGTAGTTGTTTTTCATAAAGTCTGGTTTTGCCGGTGTAATTTGTACTTTTTGACTGCCGACATCGCCTCATAACACAAAGGGCATCCCACTTTTTCTTCTTGAAGTACATATGTCCAATTTGCTTGAGACTACCTTCCATTTGCATCAATGTGACTTTTCCTGGACATTTGGGGATCATTTGCATTTCTCAGTCTCACTTGTTGAGCTGCAGGTAACACAATTAGCATGTATTGTCAAAAAATGAATGACCATGCACTGTTTAGAGTTATTTTAGGACAATCACGTCTTGTGGCTCACAGGCCACATTTGGCCCAAAGTCCTTGAATCAGACATGTGGCCTCTCTAAAGAGTAAATCATCTCAGTTTTTTTTCAAAGACTGTGTAACTCAACAAATGTAGAGGCCTCCTTCAACTTGTTTCTGACAGCCAACCATCTAGCAATTTTACTTCTGTCGAATCTCATTAGCACAGTCGACGCGCTTTTTTCCCAGCTCCAACGGTCTGGTAACTACCTGCCCATCATCCCCAGCAACAAACCGCAGCTGTGGAGCATAGCCGATGATTTAACAGCTCAAGTGTCACATATTTCCCCAAGAGAGTTCCAATGAAAGTGCATATTGGAAAACTGGTGGACAGAAACAGGATTCAAAAAGAATGCAAATGTTGATGTGTGCCTGCATTTTCAATTTCTAACACATTATGTCGCCTTGGGCAAAGAACTGTTTTTCTTTATTATGGTACTCTTTGCACTTAATTAAATAGAAATAGAATTTTGCTTTCAACTCGAAAATGCAATTTCTGAACAAATTATGTGTGAATGTTGAAATGCTGAATGTGAAAATTGAACGCACATGTAATTAGTGAGCATTCAATTGAATGAATTTGAGAAAATGAAAACAAGAATACATCATCTCTTAAGTATAAATGAATAGAATTAGATGAAAACAAGATTACTGAAAACTGCCCATGTCAGAAATCAAACCAGTGCCTCCCATGAGCAAGTCATCTGCATTAGTCAACGCGCCACCAAGGACTTGCTGGAAAACAAGGTTGTAAAGTTTCTAATTAGGGTTAGGGTTTCAAATTAGGGCTTCAAACTGGCATTAGGGTTTCAAAATGGTTTCAAATTAGGGTTAGGTTTTCAAAGTAGGGTTTCTATTAACCACAACAGACATCTTGTGGTGACTGGTGAAATTACAACTCAAAACTAAAGTTGACCCCATTATAGTTGCAGTTGTGCACATACAGGTTTGCGTATTTGCAGATTTTTCTTTCTTGGTTTGCTGGGATCCCCCCCCCCATTTCAACACACACATCCATCCCTACCTTCAAGTATTGACACTAATGTTAAAACAAGGCAGTGATCAGATGTACAGTTGCGCTTTAATGGCTTTGCATAACTCAGGAGACATGCTACATTATGCATTTGTAAATTAAGCTCTCCCATAGCGACAGTCGATAAAAATGAGATGTGAAAGCTTCAGGTGAAGATGCCAAGCCATAAAGATCGGAGCTCTATCATTTGTCTTTTTTGTCATTGTCAGATCAACATCACTCATACTATCTGAAATGATCAATTGATATGTCTTTATTTTGAACATATTTAAAACCATGAAAAGAGGGAAAATAAATAAATAAAATTAAGTACAATAAATAACACTTTAAAGTCCTATATTTAAGTCAGAAAATACACAAAAAAAACAGCAAAGAAAAAAACAGCATAGAATGCTCGAAAAGGAGTAGGAGGAAGCAGAGCTTTTTAGATTCCCATCTTTTTCTCACTTAATCCATTAAACTAACAATTCAACATATAAATCAATAAAACAGAACACAAGTAGACAAAGTTGCAGACTTAGTTTTCTGTCTCTGACAACTCCAGAGAACAAACGGATTGTTTACTGCTCTATAGTTCTTATAGGAGCATTTCTCCACATGGCTCCAACAGCTGAGTGGGATTTTAGGCAGAAGTTGAAATAGGATTAGCAGCATTTTTTCCAGATACGCATGGCCAAATGTAGCATGCTGTCAACGGATGAAAATCTGGTGACAGGCTCTCTCGCTCTCTCTCATCCCCAAAATGTGGATATTTGCAATTCCATTTTACAAAAGTAAATGGGAAACACGGTGCATGTTGTATATTTTTACTTAATGGTCTTTATTTTTTTGAAAATTTGTTTTATTTGCCATTGGAAAGATATTGTAAAAATTGAAAAATAATAGTAAATTCCTATTTGCCGCTGTGGCAGAATTGTCTTGTTCACTGGTTCACTAACAAATACCATTTAAATGTTTGTGAACAATCAGTTTTAAATCATGTTGATGAGCTGTTCTCTATTATAACAAGCCTGTGTATTATGAGAATGATGTCAATCCTTTTATTTGAGAATAAGATTAGTGTTGCTTTAAAAACTTTAATGTTTTGGCTTTGTCTGCAAAGATTTCTCTATAGCTATAATACAGACAATGTAATAAATAGATTAAATTCTAAGTCTCTGCTCACTGTCTGGAGCAATAAAGTTGTTAGTCAAGAATCTAGCGTATTCACTTTAAGTGGAAAAAAAAATCATGATGATTATATAACACCACAGCTTCTAAATAACTCATAGTATTAGTGACATAACACACGCAGCTACGCAAACATGCTGGAACTATTTTTAATTCCTGGCGAGCTCTTAGAATTGTCGAGTTTGTGGGAATTTTGAGCAGGCTCCACTGATTTACGATATCCCAGGAAGTTGAGCGAGCATGTTTTATTTGCGTTTGTTATATTATCAGCACATTGGTGTGTGTAAGTGAGAAAGACGGGTGCATTGCTTTGCATTAAGACGATGATGCTGATACACGATCATTTCTAAATTGTGACATGATGCAAAACATATTTCCAATCTATTCGAGCTGATTTTTTTTTAATGCCGTGGCTGCATCTGTCCAGTGACCAATGACCATTTTAAAGGCAGGATGTGGAGGCGGTCACATAGGGCCATCAGCTCAATCAGTTTTGCAAACATTTGGGAGGTTAATTGCTTGCTACTGTAAGTTCACTCTCGAGGCGCCTCGGGTGCTACAAAATATGGAAAACCTACACTTTCATAATACTGTAGTTCTGTTTAAGCAAGTTAATACGATTAAACCAAGGCATATATTTAATATGACTCTCAAGGCATACTATAGAGCAAGAATGTCAGACAAAAAGGATAGGCAAGTTACCTTCTGCCATTTAATGGAAGAGCATTTAATTGTTCTGCCTGTCACCAAACATCTCTGACATAGATACATATATGATCAAATATGTAGGCCAACTGTAGTATATAATAGATTTTTGGAACACCTAATTTTGTACGGCAATCTTTCATTTACTTAGGAAGATCCAGTTAAGTACTCTTATATTGAGCTTGAATGTGTTGTCTTATCCTTTTATTTAAAAACAAAACAGAACCTGAAATGAAGTGATAAAAACCAATTATTTTCTCATCCCTCCTCACATCAGTATTCTAATGATCTCAGAGGTTGTGTTTGGATTCTGTGTGTTTTGTTTATGACATAACAGCAGCTAGATAACAAACAAGCTTAACATATAAATCATTTTCTACCTCATTTGCGAGACATTTTTCTTCACTAGCCAACAAAACCCCTCATTGACACTTGTGTCACAAGCGGACCTTCAGTCCAGGATTTATGAACATGCAGAGCTTGCCTTCATTTACATCCCAAGGAGTCGGCTTAGAATATTGTATGGATCTCATCTTATCTTGTTAAACAGACCAACATGCCAGCACGACATCGTGCATACTTACAGTAGATCCAATTCTCTCATTAATGCCTGCTTATGTGTGTATGTGTGCTTGTTAGCATTCACACGTCTCAACACCTGCAACCTCAACATTCCTGGAGCAGCAATGCGTACAAACAAGAGCATAGCGCAAGATTGGATTCTCTATAGTAACAGCGATTATTATGGGAGCTCTGCTGGAGTTCTTCTCTTCTACTTGTTTGTAATTATGCAGCATCTCTTCCAGTAGACCTCTGTGGTGCCTGCCCAGCATGTTGCGGCACAATTGGTACAACACTCCAATAACCGTATGAATAAAATGATCCTTTGCCAATCTGTTCTATGTGATGAACCACAATTTGGTGGGGAACACATGAACCTATCATGTTTCTGAAATGTAAGCACAGGAAGAACGTTGAAACTCCCCACAGAAAAGCCAGAGTCAAGATTTGAACTCAAATACCATAGCTGGTATTTGAAAGTTTAGCACATTTTTGCTGAGTGCATATTTTCTCTAATAGCTTTAAAAAGGTCACTCGTGAAGCAACATGGCTGACGTCATATGGAATAAACTCGCTTGATGAGCCGTTTCAACACATTATGGCAACATTTAGGAATTCATCATGCGAGCACTGATAACAGACAAAATAATCATGACTCTGCGGCACTGTTAGCAAAATGCTTCTTCCAACACACCACCTCTCGTGTTGCGTTCAGTATAGTATAACATGCACAGCCAAGACTTCATTTGCCTCCCATTGGTGGATCCTGTCAGACATAAAACACAATGGTGTGCAAGCATTATCATTAGCCTGTGTGTTTTGTTGATTTATTTGTCATTACTCTGCGGACAGTGACTTCACTCTGGTAACGACAGATCCGGCCTGACATCCGTTAAGGCAGATCTCGTTATGTCAATGCTACAAATCCAGTGTCTATTTGTTTAAAGCAAATGTATTTGGAAGCTTTTTGTTCATGTGTGAAAATTCCGTCTTAGCTGGGCTTGGCAACGCAAACAACTGCTTCATTCTCTACTCATTTATGCAACCAAGTTAGTCAGTCTGCTGTGAAACATCTTTCTAATGAAGTCTTTGACATTTTAAGTATGTACAGCCATCATTATAATATTGACTACACCGACAAAAGATTCACAACCATTAATTTAGCATCCCAAATACTAACTAATCCCATAAAATATTAAGTCCCAATTAAATGTAGTATAATCATCCATCAATTTTCTATAGTACTTGTCCACATTAGGGTCATGACGTAAGAGTGTCAAATTCATTAAAGGCTAGCATTTCAGCCCAGCCGTCAATAAAAGAAGTGCAGAGTGGTTATTGCTTTTTCAATTCGGTTGAATGTTTGGAAATATTGACATTCACTGCCATTGGCTGGCAACCAGTCCAAAGTTACCTGGGATACACTCCAACTCAGCCCCAAACATAGTGAGGATTTATAAAAAAAAAAAAAGATATAAAGTCATCCCTCATTACATTAAAATAAAGCTAAAATGTTTGCGTCGATGAATCTCGTGGTTTTGAGCTCATTCATATTCATTCATATGAGGGAAAAAAAAGCAACACTAGTGGCAAAATGCCCAACCGGGTTAACATGTTAAGTACATGCTGTAGGATATTTTGTTGTGTGATATCTCATAAGTAGCAATTATATCATCAGTTTGCACCCCCCGTACACACACACGCACACACACACCCACACCCCTTTCATATGCACCGTCCCTGCTATATAGTTCATAACACTCAAGGAGCACAAACAAATGGAATTACATTCTCCATGGTACCTCAACATCCGGTAAATAGTCCTGTGCCAACGTGACCAAAAGCGTTCCATTACTTACAGCCAACATAATGGATCCAGCCCATCAGTGTCAACGCCCCCCCCCCATTATCCACTCCTTAGTTCTCATAGTCATTTTAAGTTGTGTTTTGGTGTGCTTGTTTGTTCTGTCCGTGCAGCGGTGTTGCTGAAATAGCTCAACGTGTTAATGGGGAAGGGAGCTCAGGTTAAGAACGGCTGCCTCCATTATGTTAAATTACATGACATTGCTGAGGCTCTCAGCTGCTTATGTGCACATGTGTCATTACCGCCGTACATTATGATTTGATCCGTGTTTCCAACTGGCTGTTTTCCTACTCTGCTGTAATTCCGGTCGCATTTGCTGTTAAATAGGTCACGACAGAATACTATATTTTGTTGTCCAGTACTTACATATAAAACATAATGCCCTTTGTGCCTTGATCATTCAACCTCTGCTGAAGCTTGCTGTTTGGAAAGTCCTTTAAGCAAATTTATAGCACTTCAATATCTGTAACCCACAACTTAAAAGTTGGGCATCAGTGCAAACCTGCAGGTGTGTTTGCACCCAACTTTTCAAAGTGCTTCATCTTTGAGTCTTTTTATAATATTGTGAAAAATATGCACACAGGGGGCCAAGCGTGTCACCAGCTGCTACACGGCTAAGAAGATACAAGTGCTGGTTAATTATATCTCATGTGTTTATGTAAAACACTCATTGGTTGCACCAGAATCACAAATTTGGCAACAAGTGTTTCCTAAACAGCAGCGAGTTATTCAACACATGTGGCAGTAAGGAGATGTCAATTTGCACATATTTCAGCGAGATGCTTGATCTTTGCATATAAACTAATTATTTTGCTCACTCATTTGCTTGTCTTTCTCCCAAGTGCTGCTATTACATGAAAAAGAAACAAGACCCTGTAATAAAATAGCATTTCCACAGAGTGCATATAAATGTGGTGGGCTTTGAATTGCTAATGATGTTAAATAAATGCACACAGATACCATGAGAAGGTTCACAAAGCATTTAAATTATTATTAGAAATATATATGTGTGTAGGTGTGTATGTAAACTGACCGACTGAAATGCTGAAGTACATTTGCGAGCACAATGTCAGAATCCGTGCCTTGGCCCAAATAAGCTTTGGGAACACTACATTAGACACGATTGTTTTTCTGGCATGTAAATGGGTAGTGCCTGACGGTGTGTATGACATAAAAAGTGACAGTCTCACAGTGGAAAGCTCTGTGTGCTCTCAATCTGATCTGCCGTCACCACTCAGCTGGATTCCAGCCTTCCAAATGCCCAACATGCTGGTTACAGATGCTTGATGCAGAATCTTGGCAGCCCGATGACACGGATTTAAGTGACTCTCGATCCAGACACAGATGGTGCTGTTTTGCTTTGAAAGAGTCGCGACTCGGACATGACCGCCCATCTTGTCAGCAACCGTGTGTTTGTTATCTGGCATGAGGAACGAGAGAAAGAAGGAGGCGGTCAACATTGACGGATGCTTTCAATTAGGCCTATTGAGAAGTGTCTTCTCGTCAGGGCCACCATAATCTTGTTGAATAGTTTGCTGTCAAGGTGTTGGGAATGATGCCACCGTGCCCTCACACTGATCACCTTGGCAAAACAAGAAGAGATAATGAGCTCCACTGCATCTTAAAGCTACTACATGCTCGACAATCTAAATGAAGAACCACTGTCAGATATGAGCTTTTTCTCAGTCATACATTTCAAGAGTGCTGAGGTTGAACAAGTGATGGATTGTGACATTCAGCAGCCAATTTGCGCCCAAAGTGGTTTCAAGGTAGAGAAACGCGTGACCCTATTCAGGATGGATGTATGCTGAGGTCAAGTCCCGTTCGTCTGCGTTAGCTGTCAGTGTTACCGCAGGCCATTTTGTAATGGTGGAATATTGTTCTCTTTCTACAACATACGCAGGAGTATAGCTCGACAGAAAGAATCACAGATGACACAAAGGGCCTCGCTGCTGGTTGTATTCTTGAACTTCAGACTTTTGAGCAGTGTTTTTAGTAGCTAATATCCGAGGGACTTCAATGGGAATATTCTGTTTGGGGTAATGACATAGCTATATTTTAAAATTTGCTCTATGAGATTGACTCATGGAAAACATTTTGTTAGTATTTTAAGTATTGTTAAAATAAATTCTATTCTGATACTTTTTCATGGCATGTGCATCAGGAATACAAAAGATACATTTCTTGCCATTTCAAAATGAAAGCAATGTCAATATGCATTTTTTGTAGGAATAGAGGGTTTAACTATATTATTTGAAATAATCATCAGAACAGAGAGACAATGAGCTCTCCTCCTTTCCTGTTTGATGCACATCTACTTCCCAGATGAGTGAAAAATAATGAATAGGTGGAGAGTGCGTCATTCCATCAGGTTCTTGTATCTGCAAGGAATAGACGCTTTCAAGATGAGGGCAGACTCTTTGCCTGCAAGTTTAAAAAGGCTTTCTGTTTTGTTATTCCTACTTGCACACTTTGTCCTTACACGCTGCATACAAAATATTGTAATACTTTCACTATTGCAGAAGTTTTTGATGCAAATGTGCTTGTTGCAGACCAGCAATGCTGAAATGGATTGTGTTGGCTAGTTAGGAGCACATTCCTGAATGAGACAAATGGTTCAAAAGCAACGAATGTAATGGTTTACTATTTAATCATTAAAGTGTATCAGAAATATTTTTTGGCTCTTAAATCTGCTGGTGCTGTGACATGCTGTGATGTATTGACTGGCGCTGCAGTCTTCATTTTAGTCCCCGACTTGCCCTTTCTTAAACTCCTAACAAATAGTGCCGTCTATAGGAGTCACAAAATACAACTAGGTCATAAGGCAAATTTGAAGTTTCATTTTTCCATCACCATGATATAACATCTGTGAGAAACTCTTTTCTGGATAATTCTAAAGAAAGGCCTGACTCGCCGGTCTTGTAATCACTGGTCGTCAAGGTCGAAGCCCCAACTCGATTGTTCCCTGAAACATTCGATTGGTGTTTAGAAATGAAGCGATGACGCTTCATTGAATGTTTATAACTCCGAGCCACTCGAATCAACCCATTTGATTGGTTTGTTTTTTCCTGACATTGCAAAAGGAGAACGTTTGCATGTTGTCAATGGCGATTTGTGTCTGGATCATTTAAGCTTATATAATGAACTTTTCACGCTCCCACACTCAAAAGATGAAGGTTACAGATCGTACTAGAAATAGTCTTTGGGCTTTTTTTTTTTTCCTTACACAACTGTGTGTGAAATGCATTCAAACTCCCTCTGCTGGATTGAAAAATTTTTCAAAGACACGCAAAATCTGTCAGTGATGTGTTTGTTGCTGTCTGTGATGAAAAAAAGATTGCTACTTGGGTTTGCATGAAAGCAAGTTTTCTAATAACCCAAATGGAAATGATGCTGCTCTAAGGGCTTATTTGCTGGAAATAATACATCAACAGGACAGCAACACGAGTGGAGCTCTAATGTGACTGTCTAAAAGCAATGCCGCACACAAAATAATGGTTCAAAAGTCCCTCCGCTCGCCGCAGTCTGTTTCCAGGTGACGGTAACTAAGCATTGCAGTGTCTGGCACACGTAAGCGAGAAACTATCGATGGCATATTTTGTTCAGAAAGTTCAGGGTCAAACATGGGATACGGTCAGCATTGTGGGAGATATCGTAAATATGATTATATGCCATTTTCTACCTCTGAAAGCAGCCTTGTTCATGTAAATACTATAAAAGTGAGAAGTGCATGGTCGTTCTGCCAAACAGCACCTCTGCTGCTCCACAGAAATGTGACAACAAATGTCACATGTGCTGATGGTTGTGGCTCAGTAATTTTCACCTTTGACCCCCCCACGCCGTTTTGCAAGCTTCTATTCCGTCAACATTGTACTCCAACTTTTTATTTCATGACACTGACTAAATTGTGATGCAAATCCACTCTATGATTGCTTTCTTTTCTATGTTATCTTGCCTACCGCTGAAAAAGAAAATTGCACATTTTACATTATTGCTGGCCATTTTACTGGGCAGATTGAGAATTTTCTGATTGATGCCCTCGTGGGGTAAGGCAGCTCGCTTTGGAGATGATGTTTTTTAGAACACTGTTTTGATTCATAGCTTGTATTTTCCAAACAGTAAAACCCGAGGATGGATTCAAGGACGCTGTCTCGTTTTGTTACGATATGATGAAACAGAGACAAAATCTTTGAGGAGTGCGGCACCTCATGAACATTTAATTTATTATGCCAATTACACAAGTAGGTTCCTCTCAAGAATAATATGTGTTAAGACCCTTTGACAAAAAAGATATTCTCACTCTGAAATTGGACAATGTTTGAATGAAACATTAGGAAATCATGATAGGCTTGAGTCAAGAGATTCATTTTATTATTATTTTATCATTATATTGGCGTTTCTATTATGAAAACTTAGTTTGCTAGAGAAAAAGAAATGAGGGCAGATTTTGAATCAACAAAAATATCATTTTGAAAAGTTTGCTTGCATGTCAACAGCCTGAGCATGCTTTAATGTGTGCCCTGGAAGAAAAGACGAAAGCTGATTCCTCTTGAAACAGGATGTTTCTTGGTGTGTCAGTCAACGTGGAGATCAACACCCATCCTCATTATCCATCTCTTTTCTTCCTCCCTCCCTCGCTTCTCCATACTCTTTGCTTTCATTTATTCATTCTTTCTCTCGATCCATTTCCCAACCTCCCCACTTTACTCCATATTCCATTTGTCCACGTAGCAGGGGGATACAATGAGCCTTTCCCTCTCGAATATCCTTGGCTGCTTTGTCAAGGATTTCAGTGGGGGCTGAACCTGTGTGTTCAGTTTAAGATTATACGAAGATCCAGGTCAATTCCACTTTTTTCACTCATATGTACCGTGTATAACCAATGCAAGTGTAGTTTGGGTACTCAGGTCATGCTCATCTGACCTACCTGTAAATGTCATCTAAATGTGACACACATAATTGTTCAGCAAAACAAACAAACAAAAGAAAAAATAATATTTCATAAATAAATATGTCAGTACTTGGTGCATTACACAGCCATTTTCAACCTTTTGAAAAAGTGAAAATACTTTTGTGAAAAATGTTGTTTTGAACATAAATGTCTAACCACTTTTGCCAAGTGGCATTTACCTTCACAGATCCCATTTAATCGAGTCTTCCTTTCAAAAAGGTAGCAACATGCTGAATTTTTAAATGGTTTCTTAGCAACAAGGGAGGCTCAATTTGCTAAATTTACTCCAGTCTCCCTACTTTTCCCACCTGCGCTCCAAACTGTCCAAAGGTGTGAATGTGACTGTGAATTGTTGTTTATTTATGTTCCCTGTGATTGATTGGTGGACCAGTCCAGGTTCCTCCTGCCCAAAGTCAGCTGGGATAGTCTCCAGCCCACCTACAACCGTAATGAGAAAAAATGCATGCATGGGTGGATAAAATCAAATGCTATACGACAAACCCAACCAGTTTCTATTAACTTTATGACATATTATAGCTTCAGAACATAACATACATGATGTGTTTCCGAACAGGACACCCAGTTAAGAACACAACATTGTGTTCCTTCTAAATTCTCATGAGAATATGCTGTATACAAAGAGAATGTATGCCAGTAGTCACATCAATCTGTTGTTTGTCTCCAGAGCCCTTATCAACATCTCAGTTGGAAGGAATTATTCTTACAGTTGTTGATATTATTGGTTCCAATAGCTTGAATTATTTACTATTGCACAAGCTAATAAAATATGAAATAGCAAACACTTGAGGTCAATGTTTTCCTTGTAAAGATACACAGAGGAATAGTGGGTCAACTACAGTCAAAGGCAGAATATTAATTTCATAACATTTGTTTTGAACTGCCCAGAGAGGAAATTGATTTTATTTCCTGCCGTCGTCACCTTCCCACAACCCCTCTATGTTCCCATCTCTCGTGTCAGCGAGCTAACCGTGCCCGTAAAGTTGACTCAAGAGGAGAAGTTCAAATAGAATTAGCCCCGTTCTGCCTCATTAGACGTTATCCCAATAATCCAGCTTTCCTTGCTACGCTGTCCAGTCAGGCTTCCCACTTGTGCAGATATAGGTAACCATGGAGAAGTCTCCTTGTCCTTCAGTGTGCCTCAGGCAAGACATCTGCTGGATTTTATTTCTGTAAACAGACCATTGCAGATCATTGAAATATACTATAAAGCAAGTCTTTGGCTTACGTGAAACAGATGCTTTTTGAAGCTTCATTTAAATACGGTAAACAGGTGCAATTATGAATTGTTAACAGTATCAACACAAATTTGTTGGGTTCTTTAGATCGTTACAGTGTATTGGATAAATGACAGGCAGTAGTTTTATCATCAAAATCTGGCTTCCTGGACAGATGAGGTCAATATGATGCATTTGGAGGTTGGCAATTACATTCAATAGTTACGGCTGCTTGGTTGGCTTATAAACTTTTTCCATCAAAAATATTGTTTATAGTGTAGCTGCTTCTTAAATGAGTGCCGTTTATATTTTGTATTTATATACTTTATATAAAATATTTCCAAATATTTTACAACCAATAAAGTTGCCAGTGCGTGTAGAAGCTCAAACTTCTTCTCTGTTTGGTCTGCACTGTGTGATCATAACGAAACTGGAGTAAACAATCATGAGCACAGTGCAAGCATGGTTGAGTGACACAGAGTCCGTCTTGCCAAACATTGATAACTTCTTCATTAACACAGTGGCTACTGTTAAAGCCACAATGTGACTGACAGCGTGTGCTTCTTTGTGCCATTTATCTTCTTGTGTTTACTTTGCTTAACATCACTCAGCTGGTCAGAAGCTTTAACACAATTCCCATGGAAGCTTGCCAGCAAAGATGGAGGTTGGAGTTAATGTGCTATTAGTCTGCAAGATTTTACTCCATTTCTCTTCCAGCACATTCCAGTGTATGAGTGTGTCTTTTTTTTTTTTTTTTTTTGTAATTGAACTTTTCCTTCCACCGAGCAGCTTCTCTGACATGCAAGTAGACAATTTTCACAACACGTCACAACACTCATTTCGTCTCTCATAGGTTGAAGCCACTCATTTTCCCAGTGGTCCTCTCAATCACTTGACACTTTCAGAAATTACAACGGGTGACGCGGTGAAGATGTGTCACCCTTTCTGTCTTTTTACCTCTTACACAACCTTACTGTTAAACTGTGTTTTGAGGGTAGAGAGTCACTTCCTCATACTTTGGACTGCCTTTGACTTTCTGCCTTTCTGATTATAAGTGGTGTGTATTAGAGGATTGATACAAAATACATATAAATACATTTGTTTCTATTTAAAAAATAAATCAAAGGTGGTCATCCACCTCTGAGAATGCCAACTGTTGTCTGATGCTGAAAGCTATGCTTATTTTAGGCTTAAGATAGTTTAGAACAAGGATAGGAGACTACCAGGCGGAGGATGCTAAATAACCTCTGAGGGAGGATTCAGTTAGGTAATCTCAAGTGCTCAACTATCTCATGCAGCATAAATTATCGTCATGTAGAAGTCAAAACATATCCGTGGATTAAAGTTGGAAACTGAATAAATAAATGTTGTCGAAATGATGTAGAAAACAATGCAACGAGCTACAGCATGAAAAAAGATGACATGACTTGGAAAAAATATCTCTCCAGGGTGGAATTTTGAAGTATTTTCACGAGTATACTACAAGTCTATATTTAATTTCTACTTCTCTCTACTCTTAAAATATTGTCAGATTGTTTGGTGTACATAGATTTAAGTGTTTAACAAACACAAGGCAGCACTAAAGTGCCGTGTATAACTAAATGTGGTGCAAACTTTCAAGGCTACAAAATTATTCACGCAGTTCTGTTTTGATGAACCTAATGAATCCTGTGTACACGTGAATTTAAACACTAAGCGTGATTTAATTAAGCGGCAGAGCACACAATCCATCTGCTCGCACAAACACTGGGAGCATATCCCTAAACATTCAAACAGATGTTGTAAAAAATTGAAAAAAAAAAATAAGGCAGCTATGCCAGTCACTACATTTTTTTTTCCCCATTTTATTTTGTTTTATACTTTAAAAAATGAATTTGGAGTTTTCATTGAAATTACTTCACCAGCATGAGGATGAGCATGTGGTGGTGTCGTGGTTGAGGGGAGACATGGTGGAGTGGCTTCATAAACATGATAAGTACGTTTATAATTTTGAGACGTGAATTACAAGAAGAGCTGCGTAATATGCTGTCTGCCAGATGCCAACATGGCGTGAATGCATGGATGGAGCATCAAATAAAATGTGCCCTTCTAGATTCCATCTGGAACAAATTTTGCCGCTTGTTACGTTATTTATAATTGCAAACATGCCTTTAATGGCTTTACAAGTGTATTTAGTGTTTAAAAATTAGAGAATGTCTTGAAAGTATAATTTGAATATCGGACAATTAATCATGGACAACTAAGCAAATCCCCTGATTTAAAAAAGTCATTGTTTTAAAGCATGAAGTGTTGCTTAATTATTTCTCTAGAGGCAAACGCAGAGTTTAATATCTAGAATGATAATCGTACTCTGCTGCTCATTTCAAATAACCCTGCACAAATAATTAAATCCAAAGAATAGTAAGTTGAATATCAATCTTCTCTTCATACTTGTCTGCTTGGCTTCACAAATGCATAAATTGCAACCCTCCGTGTGACGTCAAAGCAATCAAGAGGTGTTTATTGACAGGAGGCTGGGGAAAGTTGCTATTCAAGCAGCCTCACAAGGGCGACATTGTTATGGAAACCGGCTCACATAAATACAGCAAAAAGGTATGGAAATGCTCTTCCTGCCACGAGAAGGCTCTTTGTGCAAACACTTTGAATCTAACTTTTGATTCATCTGAATATTAGTGCCTTTTTAGTCCTCCAAAATCAATTTTCAAACTGAGAGGAAGGCAGACCGATTGACTGTTTTCCTGTATTAAATCCGTGAGAAGCACTGCTAACAAAGAAATAGAATATATATGTTAACATTTTAATCAAAAACTATCAAAACAATGAGAAAAATTAGCTTGTCATGGCCAAAAGAGCCATTGAGAAAGAGATTGTGTTGCGACACACCTCAACCTTGCCTTGCAAAGGTTAACAAGGCCACAGAGCAGTTGGACATGATCTCATGCAGGCCACATCTGATGTACTATACGGGAGGATTACACTCATGAAGGCTTAGTCATCTGTCACATTTACGCTCATTAACCCTTGGCCCCTGACCCAGGTCCAGTCTTGAACTTGCATAAGGATGAGATGTTAAAGGACGCCGGAGGAAGGACTGTCACTCAAAGGCCTGAAGAGAAGGATTGATCAGAACTCGGAGGACCCCAGTCAGAGACTCAGGTGTGTCTCAATCACACTTTACAACCTGTCATCAGTCATTTCTTTTGTTTGTACTCAACGTCATGGTACCCACATGAAATGACTGATGACCTGACTGTCTAACATCAAGTCACCACCGGAAATTTCAGAAAGTCAAACTCATTTTTATCGTGACTTCATTTCATATAAATGATGCCATTTTATTATTACAAAATAGGATTATTCGTAAAACTGGATTGGTATTATTAACAATAATAATGTCAAGAAGAAAAATGCTTGTATTATCTGTTCAAAGTGGAAATGTGGAATTTTGGTACCAATTTTCTACCCAAACGAAAAGAACAAATCCATTTGGCCCAAAAAATGAAGTATAGTATGCGCTTTATTGACTTTAGTGGGGCACATAAAATGATGTGCTGAGTCCTTGCATTTCACACCTGTGCTCTAAATTGTCCATAGATGTGAATTTGAGTGAATGGTTGTCTGTCTCCATATGTGCTCTGTGCTTTATGGTCAAGAAGGCTTGTGGACCAGCTAGAAAATCTCTCAGGATGAGTTGGCATCAGTATAAACGTTGACACATAGTTTGCAGAATCTTTCATGCATCCATGCTAAAGTTACAATTGATAGAAAGAAGAATGCCACAAGCTAAAATTATGCAACACATGGGTGATAATGTACGTAACCCTGTTGACTATTGTTAATGTAAGGCATGTGTTTTTTTAAATGAGATTAACCATGCATGAATGGATCCTTCTAATATGGAAATGGTATAGTGTGACCTGAATATTAACTAGATATTCGCAGCTCACAGCTTTTCTTGCCACCAGCACACTCTTAAAACTACGGGTCAAAACTAACACAAACTGGGCTCCAAAACATAAAGAACCAATGCTTGTTTATTTGTGCCAGCACATTATGTTGAGGTCTGAGTGTTTCGAGAGTTCGGATTCCCATTGGTACTTGTCGGCATGTGCATCAAACTATGAGTGCTAATTTGCAAAATGATACAGGATCAAGACAAACGGAAGCAGACTCACCAAGCGCCTTTAAAGCTTTTTTATTCAGAATGATTCTTCTGCATGACAAGTAACTTCTGTGTTTTGAGTGATTGCATCCATTTAGTGGCACAACATTACCAACGAGACAGACGAACCCCTGGTAATAATCAGCGATGAATAATCCACACTGCAGTAATGACATCCGAGGCTTGTGATGATTTTTTTTTAAACAGCTAAGTCATAGGAATATAATAAGCCCCACAAAATTCAAATTAGACCTGAATTAGCTGGCATTTGATGCCATTACTAGAGGGCACAAGCACTATGCTGAAGTATTGGAGTTGCTCACTTGTTCAAGTAGGCATGCAGTAAAATTATATTCAGACTATTATTATGTGATAATAACTCAAATATGAATATTTGATGAAAGGCTCCACAAGGGAACTACAACAAGCATATTTGCCCTTCCATACTATTTGTTGATTTTAGTTAATATTCAGCGAATTTTGCCAGTGGAAAAAAAGGCTAAATGAAAATGTGACGCTTGGTGAGTTTTGAGCAGCAACAATGTGGATGTTATTGTAGTTTCCAGTGCAACTCATCAAACTCAGAGCAGTTTCTAATATTTTTATGATCGATTTAGAAAACTGCAAAGAAAGGTTAGCAGAAACACCTGACTGTACAATGTAGCTGTCAGATGAATGCTGTTAAAGTTAATGCTTCTCTGATAGTGTCAATCAAAATGAGCCTTTACATTTGATCTCAAATCATCCGTCATCATTGAAATGAATAGGAACGCTACCATTCTATTTCAGCACTCCGACCACCCCACCACCCAAATATATATATATTTTATTAAATCATTATTTTTTTCTTATTTTATTTTAAAATTGTACTTTATAAATACATGGAGTCATACCATCATTAAGCAGAATGTAAATAATGAAAGTTGTGCATCATAATTTAATTGCTGCAATCCAATTAATTTTGTGCCTCCTTTTGTGGCTCGTATCTCGAAAAACTCATGGTCAGGTGACAGGTCACTTGTTTTTGTTTTATAGATAGTTCTTGCAACTGTTATGGTAAAATATAAACACATTTGAGCTGAGTTGAGCTATTGGATTTAGACAGGCGTGTGTCGTAAGACGTGTCTGAATTAATTGGACAATTTGTAAAATACTCTGAAGCAGTCAACGTCGGAATAAAAAAAGAAATTCAATGAATTTGGACTGGGAGCACGTTTCACCCAAGGGGTTTGAATGCTAGCATCCTCACACCTTATTAGGAGCCTGTGCATGGACGCCTAGCAAGGTTAATGCACTGTGACGAGGTCTTATCCGATACGCATTTCCATTGGGTCGATGTTCTCTCGTCCTTCGCTGGCCACACAAATTCATGAACTCACAACAAGAGAGTATTCAAGAGTAAGAAAAAGAAGGAAAGAAAAAGGAGCCCATCTGGTGTCCTGAAGAGGCAATAGTCACAGTGCCACCAAGTTAAATGTGAGGCCAATTCCCATATATTCTTCTTTCTTCACATTAGAACTCTGGAGTTTAGACAGTGTTCTGCTCTGATTCTTTGACTCACATAAGAGCAATGAACAACACTAATGTTAAATGGGCTACTTTAGCTGTTGGGTCATTGACCTTTCTAGTGTTATGCTAACAAGTTGTCTTAATGATAATCAAAAAATGTTATCTGAATGAAAAGACATGACTAAACAGTGTGTGTTATACTTTGCCTCATTAGCGCTGCATTCATTTGCAATGCTGGAAACGACAACGAACAAGCTCCCATGACACCAGGCTATTGAATAAAGTTTAATAACTTAAAACTGTTTGGACTGGCTGCAAAACCCTTTCACATCAAATGGAACCTCCAAAGTCGACCGCAATCTAAAAAATGACTTATTCTAACTGCTGAAATTGAATCGACTTGATTCTTAGCTGCCATACAAGTGTAAAAATAAGTTCACCACTTATAAAGGGCAACAAGAATTTGCGTGGTCACCCAGGCAAACATGCATAGGCCGGATCAACGCATGTGTTTGAGAGGTGAGCCTTTTTACATTCCACATTACTACATTGCAGACATCTCTCTGAGGCAGGAAGTGTCATCAACATTATGAAGGCCCTGGGCAAATTACATTGACATGGTAGCACACAGAAGCTGAAACCTGATTGGGCAAATGAATAAAACAGCTATGTAGCCAAGACACATGAAGCTAATAGATATAATAAAATAAAATAAATGTGATATCATCAATGGCCAGTGTATTGATGATGGTTAAACCAACAGAGAAAGCTTTGAAGGCTCTGACTGCATGTCACTGAGTGGCTCAAATATGTCAATTTCAAATGGTGTTGAATTTTTGGGAACGCTCCGTATTTCATGCATTCCGGCAGCCTCCACTGGGAACACAATCTAATAATGATTGCCGCGCACAATGGGACGCTGCAATCGTGGCGGAACATAGTGTGACAGTACAAATCTGTCAGATGCAAAACCAATGTCTTTCTTTTGTTAAACGTGACCAATTGTGTTTCTCGTTTTGACAATCATCTCCGTCTATTCTCCTGGGGAATAGGCGAGTAATGACATTCTCCCGCCGTACATGACTACTGAACGAATGAGGGTATTTGCAAAGCGCAGCTCGGCACGTGATTAAATATTTCATTTGGCAAACAAAATTATGGAATGAAACTGTAGTGTAGAAAAGCAGAAAAGAGGAGCCAATACTACACTGGGGGTTTAGAGCACCTGCCTGCAGGCAAGTCCACAATGTGACTTCAATATTTCATCATTAAGCATCGAAAAACATTCAAACATGCCGTTAGAACTCATTTATGTGATGGCTTTTGAAGGTTTCCAGGGCTTCTTCCTATTGAGAACAAAGGAATTCAAGTAAGAGAGTAATAAAACCCTCTGCAGGGTGGATGCACATATAGAGAGCAAAAAGAGAATTAATGAAAGAGCCAAACAGCTGGTAAAAGAGAGCAACCGCATGTAGTCAAAAGTTTTGGTTAAGTGGAGAAAAGAGAACAAAGTACGATACAGATACAAATAACTCGAGTAGCCAGGCACGCCTGAAAAGACCTTTTTTTTTAATGAAAATAATAATAATTCAACACCAAATAACAATGAGTTATTGGTGTTTTGCTACTAATATTTAGCTTGGAGGTCTATGTTTTAACTCAATTTGGGTGACTTTTGCTATTACATTATTTCATGCACATACTAATTTTACACATCTGCCTCCTTTCATCAACTGAGAAAAAAAATGAATATTATTAGTGGATTTTTGTACTTTATCTTGAATCCATACAATATGCTCTTCCTTTTTGAAGAAGTAAAAAAAAGGAAGAGAAATGCGCGCAATGCGGGGAGAACTTTGACAAGCGTTAGTATATTAATGCTTAGCACATTCTGCAGGGGTGGGGCGTCGAACCCTAAATCTAGGGTGTTCGAGCGCAGCGCCGGAGCCACTCGCCAAACGTGGTAAACTTGGCGATCACCCCGCTTTCACTTCGAGTCATTCGTATCCGTTTAGTACTTCGTTCCGCGCCCGTTGGGTAAGTACAAAATAGTGTTGTCTCGTGGGTGAACGATTCGTTCGAAAGAACAGATTTTGTTTCAGTGAACAAGAGTGAACGAATCACTTCCTAAAGTGATTGGTTCTTTTTTCAGTTCATATGACTTCAACCAGTAGGTGTCGGTAATGCGCATTGAAACTAGTGCCACCTTGCCGTAAAACAAAACGAAGAAGAAAATGACGTAACTTCCCGTTCACGAACGAGTCGTGAATTGTATTTCCCGTTAATCAACTGAACGTATCTGTGAGTGAACGCGTCAGTGATTTGCATTTTCAGTTCATCGCGAGAACGGATCAGTGAGGGAACGAATCCTGACTTTCCCGTTCGCGAACGAGCCAATGGGTCAACTGCCTTCCTTCCCCCCGTGCATCAACGAATCAGTCAGTGAACGTGTTGCGTCTCCCTCCTGGCGTGAACTATGTAAGCCAGAATGTCGATTTACGATTTGCCAAGGAAAGAAAGAACCACTCACTGAAACACCACTTCTTTTATGCGCGTTTTCTCCAAGCTAACGGCGAACTTTATTGCATGAAGGGATGCGCCGTTATGCAACAACGGGGAGATGATGCCTCTCTTTGGGTAATCTTGATTTTATAACACTTATGGTTGTTTTTAAATAACGTGTATGCATATATACGCCTAAATATTGTTATCCAATATATCTACTCCAATTTCACATTAGATTGCTGGTTTGAAATGTACTTTTATTATTATTATTATTTCAATAAACATTAAAACCTGTTAAAACTTGTCTGGTGTGTTATTCCTTGTTTTTATTTTTTTGGGCATGAAAACAAAAATCTGACATTTGGCTAACTGCTTTATATGACAATATGTAATATATATATATATATATATATATATATATATATATATATATATATATATAAACAGCCAATCAGAAAGTGGGGGTGAGGGCGGGTGTGGGACTTTTCACTTTCACTTAAGCTTTTTCCCTAATGTAGTGGCCTCTGATTCGGTACACCTCATGGACACTTCAATCAGTACACTACAAGAGGTAAAAAAAAAAAAAAAAGAATAAATAAATAAAGGGTTAATTGCACAATAAAACCACATTGGTATATATTCTCACATCTGCGATCGAACCAAAGCCTTACCGAGCAAGAGCCTGTGTCACTAACCAGTCGGCTATTTCGACCTGGCAGCCCTAGGCCGTCAGCACTCTTTTGTTGTAATGATGTGCAGTCCAGTTTTTAAGTGAACTGAATCTTAAGAATCGGTTCACTCAAAATTTTTGTTCAAAATAATTGTTCACAGAATGGTTCGCTACATTTTCTTATTTATTTATTCTTTTTTTATGTGATTGTGATTCCCTCGTTAAGTGCACCTGCGTGAAAAGTTTTAGCTCCTGCAGAACGTGAAATGAGCTAAAACTTTTCACGCAGGTGCGTTTAACGAGGGTAACTTGGAAAACATATTGGAACGCGGCCCCGAGGACTGGAGCTTGACACCTGTGACCTTTAACCATGATATTTCCCTAATAAAGTGGCCTGTTATTAGGTACACTTGAAAATGGCGGTGTACCTAATGAAGTGTCCGTGTTATTTCCTCGTTAAGCCCACCTGCGTGAAAAGTTTTAGCTCCTGCAGAACGTGAAATGAGCTAAAACTTTTCACGCAGGTGCGCTTAACGAGGGTAACTTGGAAAACATATTGGAACGCGGCCCCGAGGACTGGAGCTTGACACCTGTGACCTTTAACCATGATATTTCCCTAATAAAGTGGCCTGTTATTAGGTACACTTGAAAATGGCGGTGTACCTAATGAAGTGTCCGTGTTATTTCCTCGTTAAGCGCACCTGCGTGAAAAGTTTTAGCTCCTGCAGAACGTGAAATGAGCTAAAACTTTTCACGCAGGTGCGCTTAACGAGGGTAACTTGGAAAACATATTGGAACGCGGCCCCGAGGACTGGAGCTTGACACCTGTGACCTTTAACCATGATATTTCCCTAATAAAGTGGCCTGTTATTAGGTACACTTGAAAATGGCGGTGTACCTAATGGAGTGTCTGTGTGATCCCCTCGTTAAGTGCACCTGCGTGAAAAGTTTTAGCTACTGCAGAACGTGAAAGGAGCTAAAACTTTTCACGCAGGTGCGCTTAACGAGGGTCACTCGAAAAACATGTTGGAACGCGGCCCTTCGAGGACTGGAAGTCGGCACCCCTGGTTTAAGTGAAAAGTGCCACACCCGCCCTCACCCCCACTTTCTGATTGGCTGTTTGATCAGTGACGTCACTTGGACACTCCATTAGGTACACCGCCATTTTCAAGTGTACCTAATAACAAGCCAGTTCATTAGGAAAAAATCATGGCCAAAGCTTAACTGAAAGTGAAAAGTGCCACACCCACCCTCACCCCCACTCTCTGATTGGCTGTTTGATCTGTGATGTACACCACCATTTTCAGGTGTATCTAATAACTTTATGCATTTTTTGTACGTGTCAAGAATGTGTATTTGACTACTTGCTCTTTATTTTGGGGGACACCAACACATATTACACAACGTAAAACACATATACATAGTGTCATAAAAATCAATTAACCAAATGTCAGATTTTTGTTTTCATGCCCCAAAAAATAAAAACAAGGAATAAAACACCAGACAAGTTTTAACAGGTTTTAATGTTTATTAAAATAATAATAATAATAAAAGTAAATTTCAAACCAGCAATCTAATGTGAAATTGCAGTAGATATATTGGATAACAATATTTAGGCGTATGTATGCATACACGTTATTTAAAAACTACTAACGGCGCATCCCTTCATGCAATAAAGTTAGCCGTTAGCTTGGAGAAAATGCGCATACAAGAAGTGGTGTTTCAGTGAGTGGTTCTTTCTTTCCTTGGCAAATCGTAAGTCTACATTCTGGCTTACATAGTTCACGCCAGGAGGGAGACGCAACACGTTCACTGACTGATCCGTTGATACACGGGAAGGCAGTTCATTAACTCGTTCGCGAACGGGAAAGTCAGGATTCGTTCCCTCACTGATCCGTTCTCGCGATGAACTGGAAATGTAAATCACTGACGCTTTCACTCACAGATACGTTCAGTTGATGAACGGGAAATGCAATTCAAGACTCGTTAGTGAACAGGAAGTTACGTCATTTTCTTCTTCGTTTTGTTTTACGGCGAGGTGGCACCAGCTTCAATGCGCGTTACTGACGTCTACCGGTTGAAGTCATATGAACTGACAAAAGAATCAATCACTTTAGGAAGTGATTCGTTCACTCTCGTTCACTAATAGAAAAATCGTTATTTTGAACGAATTGTTCACTCACGAGCCAACACTACTCTACAGTGTCGAGCGCACGGAACATACGCACGCACACACAGCACAGAGCAGGCGATAAAAAGTGCAGTGGGACACCATGGAAAAGTATTGAACAGGGATGAAAAGAATAGTTTTCTTAATTGTTTTATTTTTAATGTTTTTATTCATTTTTGTTTTGTGGGTTAAAATGTTTTATATATTGTGCTCCTGAGTTAATGTTGCTAATTACTTTGAATTGAATATTATTTATTGCTGTTATTTAATTTAATATGATGTATGTTTATTATTATTATTTTATCGTATTTTTTCCAGCATAAAATGGCAGTTGGTCAAGAATGTTTATAGTTTAAATAATTATAATTTCTTTTTAATTTCAGGCAAAGTGATGCACATTGAATCTGTTCTGTTACAGACTAAAAAACTATGTTATTAATAGTTATTCCTTATTGTAAGTTGATCTTTCTTTTTTATTTATATCTTGTTTTCTTTAATGTCAATAACATGGGGGGCGCGAAATGTTTTCTTCTCCCTAGGGGGGTCATCACAGAAGATTATCGAGAAGCACTGCAATCGTGTCATACTTCAGTTACATGTTGAAGCTGTATTATTTTGCACTTCAGTTTATTTTGAACAAAGAGCAAAACTCAGAGTCATTTTTAACTTGAACTTTGGTTAATTTATTACCACATCAAAGTGAATTATTTGTGTGTTTTTTTTAAAACTTCAATACTCTATTGCAGAGACAAAACAAGGTGGAGGGACCTCAGGCAACAGAGAAGTTAGCAACATTAATGCCTTACTGGTAAATTTCGCACCTCATATACTGGACAACACCAGAACACTTACAGCATGAGGGTCATTTCTATAATGCTCTTCCTATTTGTTTCTCGTGTTTTGTAGTTATATATTAACCGATTCAATTCATATCTTTGTCATTTGTTCTGCCTCACTGGCAGTTTGAGGTGACCTATGTTCAAGTTCAATCAAGCATGGTGTTTATTTTAGTCAACTTTACAGTCATTGATTGTGCAACTGAAGTGAATTGTACTTTTGGTCCACTTAGAGGTAAAGCAAAATGAAGCAGATAGCAGAAAGGAGTTGCCTCACCTAGGAGACATACATCTCGTGGTCAATACAGCATAACTGCATTCAAATTGGAGCAGTGTGTCATGACTTGCACAGCCAGTGTGACGCTGAGATGTCATCTCAGCTCCGCCGACCGCGTTACGTAATGAGAGCTTCCATCTTACTCTGGCAGAGTTGATACCAATTCCCTGTTGTCTTTGCGTTAATGAATTGCACTAAATGCCAGTAGCCGCTGCTGGCAAAGGCGCTGAAGGTTAAGGACGGCCACCCTTAAAGCGTTCGTGAATCTGATCTTGTCCATTAGCCCACAAGCGGAGGCAGAAAATCAATGGAGGAAAAAAAGAGGCTACCTCATGGGGAGTACTGGGAACAAGAGAAGAGGAACATGAATGGCGAAAAGAATAATGTGTCAAAGAAATTTCAACCATCAATTTGTGTGATTGCTAGTTTGGGGAATCAATAAGCGTAAACTTGTACCTAGCCATTTCAAACTCCCACTCACCCTGACCATGATGATTTCCAGAGCTGGATGTTCCCATAGAACATCTGTTGAATATTCACCTCCAGGCAGACGCCTTCGCATGCATAGGAGGGCAGATAAGACTGATTGAAAAAGGCCAAGCATCTAATTGGGTTTGTCCCTCCTCAATATATGACTTCTTTGTACTGAGGAGGAAACTTGACATTGCCTTGGGGTGTCTCTGTCACAGATATCCTTGCATAATCATCCACCGTCCCCTGCTCAATTTTGATGCTTCATTGAACCACCTCTACATGTGGACTGTATTCGATACCAAGTCTAACACATAGCAACAAGTCATAAAAGCACATCAATAGTGTCCAAACAAGCTGAAAGTCATGATACACTATGTACGCTCACAACTTTATTTTTATGCAGTATCTACCCTATCATCATTTCGTCTATGTTCATAGCAACAGAAGATAGCTGTCTGGAAAATAAAAGTGTGACATCATCTTTTCATCCGAACTGTTCACCAACCTTTGCTCTGTCATATTTTTTTGACGGTCATGAATTTATATATACTATGATTATATATTATTTCGATAATCACCATTTAATTTATTATTACGTGACATTTTTAAATTAAAGAATAAAATGATGCGCATGTTAACATCCATACCTTTATTTTCAGGGATTTTAGAATATGTTTGCATGTGGATAACAAGAAGCATATTCTGCTTGCATGTCAAGTTAGAAGCCTGTTTTTTAACAAATCTGCGGAAGTAAAGGCTGCCCACACAAAAATACAATGAGCCATTTTCTGTTTTTTTGGCTGGCAAGAACACGATGCTATTCCAGCAGGATTCAGATTTGTGAAAAGTCATGCGGCTCCCTTTCCCCACTCTCCATTTCCAAGTGTTTTCCTCAGTCAAGAGGAAAATGCCACACATTGATGAAATAGCTGCTTATCCCATTAGAGCAAGGCAGCAACCTGTGTACTATTTCAAACTCTGTGCATCTTGACAACTATTCCATTTGTTCCATTTGACATGAAAGGTGTTCTATTAGTGTCGTGTGCAGAATGGGGGTAGGGAGAAGCTAATACTGGCGGAAACACCAAATGGGTAAAATCCCCCACTGGGAGCAATACATGGAATACAATACATAAGGTACATGCAGATTTCACAGCAGTCAAGGTGTCACATGATAAAGTGCTTGCTGCAAATTAGATTTTTTTTAAAACTCATATTAGCTTTGGAAATCTACAGAGATCAAGGCTAATGCGGAGTTACTACAATGTTAAATAATATTGTTAACACATTGCCTGGATGCATCAAACAATTGTCTGCCTGTGGGACACAAATCACATTAACCAAAACCATAACCCGCATGAAGAATATGTGTTAAATTGCTCTCTGAATCAGCATGCAAAGCTTTTCACTGTTACTGTTGTAATATATGCAGGAGTGTGACCAGTCGCGGGACCCTAATTGTACATTTGTATGCACGCAGAATTAACATTTGTGTCTTCATCAAATTTGAGTGAAGCGGTAATGTCCTATTTCTCCTCCGAACAGACTGAACCCAAGCCAACATTAGCCTACACTAATATCTTCCTCCAACCACTGTTGTTCTTTATCTTGCCGTGTGAGAAAAATCATTTTAAAAAGTCATTTAAAAAAATATATTGTCTATGATAGCAATACAAGTTTCCTAAAGCAAAATGTATTCATGAAAAATATCTTCCCATCTTCATAAAGCATATGAACCACATATATAAAAAAAATATTATTTTTGAATACAGAAGTTCAGGATTTGTTGGTATACTGTGGTATAGGTGATGCCTTACTGGAGGAAAGAGAAAATCTTACATCTCACCTGATGATCTTTCCTGGCATGCTAATGTGCCGTAGGAAACTAGTTGGCAATCCCTCATTTATATTGAAGATAAAAAGTGCTCATAAAAGCTGATAGTTGATGATTTGAACCTCCAAATCATATGAGGTGTTGTTACATACTTCAAGGCATCACATTGTAGATGACGCACACGTACAGCCTGTGCTCCTCACCAACACTTATACCAACAATGGCCCATTGTTTGATGACTGACAGGCCTCCCTCTGGAAAAACATTCTCATCTCTCAGTCATGTAAGACAAGGACATGCATAATCCATGTTTTTTTTTAAAGTCATCTAATCTAGAAACAAACAAAAATGATCATTTACTCTTTTCCATCTGCACTTTCATCTTAATTGTGCCATTACAAGATGGGTTTCTTGGTATTGTGGCTCCTCTGTGTGGCATGGAAATACTGAGTTCATCATCCCCTGCAAAATAGCATCGTAATGGGAGCATGGAGGAAGTACCTCTGGGAGCACCCTCAAATTGCACACAAGGTTCCTGCAATTGAATTTCCTTCAGGTGACCCCGTAGGTTTCCTGTCCTGCAAATGCGTTGGCGCCATTACCTGCCATCTGCCCGATGCACCTGCTCTGACAGAGTGAGAGTGCTTCTTTCTGGGCGCCTGCGTCTGACACCGTGCGTGTGTGTGCATCTATATGCACCATATGTGCGGTGGTGGCAAATAAAGTACAAATTAATTTGTTACTGTCCTTTAAAGGCTGTTGTAAGAATGCCAATAGGTGGTACACAGGTTAATCAGACCATCTGCCATGTCGTGGAAAAGCATTTTAATGTTCTGCCTTAAGTGGAATGGGCTAATTTCCCTGTTTCATACCTGATGATTTCTCACAGGGCACGTCGTTCGCAATAAGTGCTTTTGCCATATATTTGTGTTGAACTCATGACAAAGGTCATGTTTTGTTTTTATTCAACTATTTATTCTAATTTGTGTCAAAACGGAAATGACATTTTATTTCAGTTTGTATTTTTTTATTTGAAATGAAAATGACACCTTTTGGAATATTACAGATTACATGTGACCTGATCGATGTCAATAAATGGCCTTTAAAATGAAAATTTAAAAAGGATTTGTGGCCCTCTATTTACCACTGTTGGGTAGCTAGTAAGATGTATTTATTTCCATGGTCAATTTATTAAATTAAATTGTTAAATCTGTACTTTTAGTTTGCTGTTTAATGCACCTGCCCTGACAGTGTGAATGTGCGTGTTTGTGTGTGTGGTGTGTGTATGAGCAGGCAACATGTCAATTATCACTATCGGCAGCGGCCACATCCTGGTGCCTCATATTTCTCCAGCAAGTTCCCACTTAATCAAGAGGTCATTTGGAAAGAGAGCTCACCAGATTCCAGTTGGAGGAAGAGGGGAAAGAGATGAGGACAGCAGGGTAATGACTGGAAAGGAGAGGACAAAGAAGGGGGGGGGAGAGAACAGAGTTGGGGAAAACGCAAGGAGGAATTAATGAAGGAGGTGAAAGGCAAGCAAAAATACAAATGGAGCGGAAGAAGTGATACGGGAGGTGGGGGGGGGTCACAAGGAGAAAAGTCATGATGGTGAGAGAGGAGGCGATGTGGCCAGGAGGATGAGCGGGGGAGAGCAGCTCCAGAATAATCTTTGCTGTTTATGCTTTCATTCCCTCAGAGGAAGCTTAAATCCTGTGAGAACCGACTACTGTGGATCCTTGTAGCACGAGCACGCGCGCACACACTAATGTCGACAACGTTCACAACTCAGCAGGGGTCGAAGCGTTATAAATAAGGGTGCTCAGTCAAAGTCCATTCTGATCCTCCGTGACAGGTTTGTTGGAAGCTGTTTGATGAAGAAACTACTCCCGTTGTCAAGATCCTGATGATGGATGATGGCGTTCATGCAAACAAATCCACAGTAAACGCAGATGACTGAGGCACGCACGTTTGAGTGTCAAGTCACGTAATTGTTGATAAATACATATCTGTCCATGTGCTGGGAACAAGTCAACTCGTTCGTCATCATGCAAGAGAGATTGATGTCTATGTTTCCCTCACATCACTCCCACATGGCCCCGACAATTCCCCAAGAAACAAACAAGGACCCAAAAAACGTGACGGGAGTGAGCGACTGTGCCAGATGTTTGGTTTTCCCCAAAGCTCAGCTCGCACTTTGTTTTCTCACTCAGCGGTCCAGCACTGACTGGATTTTTGCATGAAAAAACTGAAATGATTGCAGCATCAGTATTCAGCAGCAGGTCTTTTCTTGGCCTCTATCTACATCTCTGCTGCTCTTACATAGCCACGCTGTCTCCTCTTTCACTTTTCAATTTATTAATCCCTGAAAGAATTTTCGTTACTGCTTTTAGAATCTCTTTAAAATCCATTTAGAAGTCGTAAGAAAGGAGAATAGAAACAGAATACGTTTGAGCTGAAGGACAAAAGCCTAGAAGAGTGAATGGAAGTATTGACCAGTGGAATATTTTCTTATATCAAAAGATTCAATCATGTCTGGAAAAAAAAGCATTTAAAAAGCACACTTTAAGGGTACACGGACTTTAGGAGAGTCATGGTGAAGTGACTGTTATAATGTTACCTGGAATGCCATTTCAAGTTACGCAGAGCGAGTCGATGTCTCCCGACGTCACTGAAATGAAGAACTGTGACAGCGCAATAGCCTTGCTCGTTATTAATATAAAATATTAAAAATACCCAGTGCCTTTTATGCCACTACAGGCAATTTTTAAAAATTCTAACCACATCCAAAATGGATGCATGGGTGGATGGGTATTATGAAATTTGATGGTCATTTTATGTAAACACTGAAGTTGAATCAAATGTGAAATGTTAGCCAGTGGCAGCTTTGCATTTGCATCATCCAGCCATTACGTGTATACGTATATTAAAGTGATCATTATTGTTATCATTCTTGGTATTATTTGTTGTGGTTAAAATTATGATTGGAATTTTTTTATGTACATGTTTTGTTTTATGTTTCACAGTGTCAGTTTCTCCCCATTTATTTATTTATTTATTTATTTATTTATTTATCTATTTATTTATTTATTTATTTATTTATTTATTCTCTTTAAAGCACAGATTTTAATCTCTTTAAGATCTTTGATTATTACTCCCCGCAGTAAATGAGGGTAAAAAAAGTGAAATAAAATAAAGTCATTTTAAAACAGCATGACTTGAATGTACTGCTAATGCATACTAAGGTCATGTTTATTGTTTACTTATGACTTTGGACCTCGGAAGTTCCAAGTTGGAGATTTCCTTGTTCTGAGCAGCTTGGAATGCAGCTTGGATGGACCAAGGCCATTTATTTCCCACGCGCCCACCTGATCTCTCTCGAGCGATTTTGTTTTATTCGTAATGCGCTATGCCCGAGGGGACAGTAAACTCGACTCTTCTTTAGAAGCCGTTCACTAAGTTGTTGTTTGGTTTGGTACTGAGGAAAATGAAGGCTGTCAGGGAAGCGCAGATGCGCTGGCACTCACTTGGCGTGACAGACCACGAGCAGCTGTTATTTTTTAATTATGCACAATGTTGGGCTATTGTCTGCTTCCAAAACCCATTTGCTTCCATCCGCTCCACTGATTCATGCACACATCACTTGTCTGCTGCATTCATAGTGGCTGGGAGCGTACCGGAGAGAACGCTAGTGGTTTTCTTCCATTTGTTTTTGAAGCCACATAACCCATTTTAGCCATAAATGTTGACCATCATGTCCATTTACCATGGCTGAGCTTCAGCCTAATTTACCACTGGCATTGATATGAAAGATGAGTCGTGTCCCGCGGAAATCAAATTATTCTTATTGATGGGAAGAGGTGGACTCACAATATATGGGATAGTAAGCGGACTTCTCGATAAGAGGAGGTTGCTCACAATGCATTTTGGGTTGCTGGTGATATATTCAGGAATTAGCGGGCTTCAGCGTGAAGAGGCTCCAAGATTTTGTCGTGCAATTGGAGTGGAAGCCTTTGGCATAAAAATGAGATGGACTTTGTGTTCCCACCAAAGCAGTTTGTGTACTCAATCGAAAGGTCACCCACTCGCTCGCAGATACATAAAACACACCTGCGGCCTGTGCACCTCAACCCCTTTGGCGGTGCTCTCAATTAGCGCTTTGTTTTCACAAGATCAAATCAGGCCGAGTGCTTTGCTGCTTCTGCTGCTGCTGCTCTTTGTCATGCACACTCCCTCTGCTGTCATCTGCTTTGGCTACTGTCTTCCGTCTGCCCTTACAGTATGCTCCGTGCAGACTGAAGATGAAATATTACTTTGCCCCGGCTGCAATTCTCGCATGAGTTTCGTCACGGCATAAAAAAAAAAAATTAAAAAAAAAATGCTTTGTTCACGTCATGCCACAACAGCTGAGAGGAGGGTTCTCTTCTGACAGGAAAAAAATAGAACATCAAAAAGACCCTGTTAACCTCAGTTGACTTTACCTCTCTCTAACGCATAAGTTTTGTTGTCACTTGTGGAAACTGCAACAAGCCTGGGTTGACCAAGTGAAGAGTAGAAGCTACGAATCTCTTTTTAAACGTAGGGAGTAAAAGTGAAAAGTTGCCAGAAAAGGAAATTATAGATACCTGGAAAATATACAGCCATTTATACTCTTGTTACTTGCCACCACTGAATCCCAAGACCATTTCTTCTAGATGCCGTCCAGGAAACCCCCAGGAGGGATGGGAGGAGAACACCCACGCAGTCTGAGCCTGCTCACTGTGTTTGCTCTGATAATTTGATGAATGCTGAAAGACAAACATTTGGACGATTCACGTTGTTTCTTCGCAGAATTATTAGTTGAATGATTGTTGAAGTGGTAGCAGTACCTCACAGTTGTGGAGATTGCAGTTCAACTTTTGGCTCTAGCTCTCTTTGTGCTTGCGTGGGTTTCCTCTCAGTGCTCATTGTTCCTCCCACATTCCCAAAACATATGTAATATTTGATTAATTCATGACTAAACTATCCTTAGGTGGGCGTGTGGGATTGTTTTGTGTCCATATGTGTCCTGCAATCTACTAGCAATCATTCCAAAGCTACCCGGTCCTTGGAAAAATGTCCATATTTAAAGACGAGTTATTGGATTTTTAGTCACAGTAATTCTTAGACTGAGGCTTACTTTTTACAAGACTGCAGCTAGATTCATCAGGCATTTTATTCTTATATGCAAATTTTTCCCATCATTCTCAGTCACATTTTCAATGGTGTTTCCTCTTTGTTCACACTGGTGTCATGAATGTTTGTTTGAAGTTTCCTCTTTCTGATTTTATTAGAGCTCATTTGTTGATTGTTGGTTGTGTTACATCACCAATAAACATAGGTAGGTAAACTAATCTTCAACAGATGAGATTCGTGAATAATCAGACTGTAAATTCTAGTGAAATATCAACACTATTTGTATTTGCAGGAAAAATAATTATATGGTAACAATTCCATATATACATTTATTAAGTGTCCAATCAGATTGCTCTGATATTGTCACTATATTGCTTACAGTGCAAAGAGTTGACCATTGACCACAGTAAGAGCGGATGGCTCGGAATTATTCAAACGAGAAACGAGAGGCTACTCGTCCATGTATAGAAAGATTGCTTCAGATGTGTGATAGCTGTTAAGTGGATGACACCAGATAAGACCTCAGTTAAACAGGTTCCCTAAGTATGCATAATTGTGCTATTAACACATGATGTCTGACCACAGATCATTACTCACAATAGAACGTGTGCATGCCAGGTGGATGAAGTGAAGAAGAGTAATCAAAACGTAGCATAGTTAGAGTGATATATATCTCATTTAGACTGTTACGTATTTCCACAAATGATCTTAATGCTGAGTTCCATGCTTCATTTAAAGGAGAGTTGTTATTCTGTGTTACAATGGTGAACATGTAAACGCATCATAGTAACTTTAGTTTTTGGTTTTATTTGAAATTTTGACAAGCAGAAGCACTCTGGTGAAGGTTACTGTATATACTAAGATGACTACTTTAAACTCTTGTGTTCTCAATCTGAAGGAAGCAATATGTTGCTAAGTGCGTGTTCAGATGGGCAACCTTCATTTTGAGAATAGTTTTGCCACAATTTTTGTGCTCCGAAATGGGGGAAAAAAATTCTGTCAGGTTACGCACAGGAAGCTATTCTTAAATATTCTGTGTCAATCAAACATTGTGACGTGATTGTAGGAGAGCAAGATTAGGTTTTGTCCTTTTCGGTGTAAAAGCTTTGTCAGCTTGGTTTTGTCTGTACTTTGTCTTACAAATTGTTTTCATCATCTTTCTTCACATCTTTGCCACAGTACAGAACAAAAAAGGTTCTGTAAACTGTACAGTGATATGGAAATGTGGAATTATTATTATTATTATTATTATTATTGTTATTATTACCTGATCTGTCCTGTAGGCTTGAGTGAGCCATCTGAAAGAGGAAGAGTTATGAAAACAGCACAATATCAGGTTACACATTACTGGAAGCTATTGAGCAACATAATGGCTTATGATGGTTCACACAATAACTACATTGCTTTGAAAAGGCTCCATTTGGACAAACGCATCACTTAGTGAGGGACCATTGGAGAACAAGTCAGCACAAACACAAATGATTCTGCATGGAGCAACAGAAATTGGCACAGGGATGTCGGATGATTTTTTTTTAAAAAGCACATACTTGGAGAAAATTAACTTTTCAATTTCTTCTGTACAAATATGTCTCTGGAGTGTCCTCCCAGTTATTAAGTGCGGAATTACACAACCAAATAATTTGGAGGTAAAGAGCTGACATTTTGTTTTGACATAAGATAAGCAGATTACACAGAAGCACTATTGTTTTCAAAGGCAACAGCTAAACAGAGGTGGAGTGTTGTGGGATGCAGATTAGCATGACCTTGGGCTGGGTTTAGGGTTTTATAGGGAGTGTCAGACACAGAACAGCACTGTAAAATCAACTATTCTTAAGAGGGTTGTTTAGAAATGGTGCCCTAATTCTCAATCAATCAATCAATCAATCAATCAATCAATCAAGCAATCAATCAATCAATCAATCAATCAATCAATCAGTAATGCGACTAATTTGATAAATTAATAATCACAAACTCAATCCAACTATAAATACTGTAAAATTCATATTGCGCAAGCTTTGATATGACACACTTAAAAAAATATCGCAAAAATCTGACATGCTGTGGGCAAAAGTATGTCAACTCAACTTAAAATTTGCTTTTGACCAGCGTAATTTACCACATTTGATAAAAACCCTTTAACAAAATAAAATGGGAAAAAAATTAATCACTGTGAAAACTTTCTGGATGCTCTGTGCAATTGTTCAAAACATCCTGCGAAGAGAAATAAAGAAAGATTAATACAGTCCTAAGAGACATGAAATAAAAGAATCATCTTCTGTATGAATCTTTAAAGCATGACAAACATATCGCTAGGGTATTTACCAAATAGCCGCGGCCATGACGTAAGAACTGCAACGAGTAAGTGCTTAGATGTAAACTCCTTCAAACGCCTACCAGTCCACCCATCAGCATGCACTAGACAAACCATTACAGACACAAGAGCTTTCCACCTGTGCTGCCCTCTCCTCCACGCTGGCCCTGCTGCTCTCACCCTGACCATCTTCTATTCTTCTGGGCTGTCCATCATCTGTGGAGAGAGCGGGCTTTTTATCACACAGGTCCAGAAGAGCCATGAAAGAGAGCCCTTATGTGTGGTCATTACAGAGCCACACAGTGCACCACCATGCTCTGAATGGGATGCTGTTGTTTTTTTTTTCAATATCTTTCACCTAATTAAAAGTTCTGATGTAACTCCTCGCCATCATCAGCAACCAAAAGAGCCCTTGACACCTAAATGATGACAGACAAGCGCTGTGAGGTTGTGTACGTCCAATAGAAAAAAAAATGTTTTGTATTTATGTTGATTACATTCTTAAGGTCAGGGCATTTTGACTTCATAAGGTTCTAACTTGTGAAGTTGAGATGTTTCTAGAAAATCTATGATCAGATTATTTTTGTAAATTGTAGCACTTTCAATGTCTTGTGGACGTATTTGTTTTACTGTTAAGTACATTCCAGAAGAGTGGAAACCCTAAAATATATTTGGCCAAGGCTCCAGGGCAAACAGAGCAACTGTTTAATATAAAGAGCCATTTCTAGCATCTAAAAGGGTCAACCACCAAAAACAGAAACAGTCCCTGGACTGACATAAATTCCCTTTATCCTCTTGTGATATTGAGCAAAAATCACTGCTGCAAAGTAGGCTGTTACATTTGACAAACTTAAAGAGTAGTTTTATAATTGGCTTGAAGATGTGTGGCAATTGCCTATACAATATCTCTAAATTTATTTCTTCTGCTCTTTCAGGCAGTGTGCTTTCTGAATGAATGATTTACCTGAAGCTGATGGGAATTTTTTCGATAAGCGACATCTTTTTTATGCAATTTGCACATCACCATGCTCTCCTGCACACTTCTAACTTGCAGTTTTGAATACACAAAACATTTTCATACTTCAGGGTATAAGCAAGGGTCGGGATAAATTAAAGAATTTACCCAGGTGAGGGAAATCCAATCATCATCAAAATTCAGAAAATTGTTTGTTTAATGAAAACTGGTTGAGGGTGTACTTATTCAACTGTGTATAGAATATCTATTGTCGGGATTTACATCTTTTTATATGCATAAGTGAAAAATTAATTCAAGCCTTTACATTCTACACTTGAATCCGGTGACATCAAGTATCCAAGCAGGAGGACGTGACATGAAAGCAGTGGATGTAGCAAGTTACCATGGAGACACTTCAAAATCATTTGATTGAATAAAAGTAAACAAGAGGTGCAACTTTACAGCGCTGCTTTCTTGCTGCCAGAAGCCGACTGTGATCTCTCCTCATGCCCCGATGCCTTTTCTATTACTGTCACCCTGGGAGTTGCCTGCATTCACTTGAGAACCCCTCTCTTTACTTCCGCGCTGTAATCATAAAATTCTCATCCACATTGCTCTCAAAATGTTTCGGGCATAGAACCGACCTATTTGGAAAAATTGGGCTCCCGTTCTTCCAACTTTGAAAACATTTTCAAACAGGGACATGAAAGCCAGCAACATGTCCCTCCTTCGGCCAAAATGAATTGCCTGGCAGGTCCAATAATCACGTTGCATCGTGCAGCCTGGTCTCTGGGCTCATCAGAGCTGATTGCTCTCGATCATAATGAGCTCCTGGAAAATACATTTGTCTAGACAAATTATTTTCCAGGGAAATATCTGTTGGCCCTGCATTGTTTTGCGGGTCCAATCATACCCAGAGGCTTGACAGCTAATCAGCTCCTCTTAATGAGACTGGAATCCCATTTGAAATGATAGCTCAGAGACACTTTAAAAGTCTCGGAAAAAAAAGAGCCGACGGCTAGCGATAATGTTGCTTGTCCCTAAAACCTGGACGGATGGTGCTGGTCACATGGACTGCAACGAACCACCTGTGAAATTGCCATATTCAAGTGGGACTAATAAGTAGGAAAAAAACAAGAGTGAGTCATCGGTGACGCTGTAAATAGTCATATTGAAGCCATCCCAAATGGGTGGATGTCACTCTGAAAAACACATGCGCGCCAGTTTGCTGTATGTGGGTGCCACACTTAACACTCATTATCACTGCGTCCTTTTCACCCCAACACCTACGGAGCGTTTGCACACAGCCGACACGCCCATCCTCCCACATCCCGCGCCCAAAGAATTGAAATCATCCTTTGCTTTCAGATGTTACAAATGAAACTTTTGTGCCTTGTCTCATTCTCGGGTACAAATGAGCGGCTCTCCCCGAAGTCTGCCGCTCCTGTTGACACTTTGTCGCTGTCTATTTGAATTGTAGCCTTCTGGTGACAGATGTGACATAATGATCCATGCTTCGATTCGATTCCCAGAGGCGACATGTGCGTACGCATGCGCGCGTGGCTGTGTATGGAGGTGGAGGGAATCTTCTGACTTCAACAGCTGCCTTCCTCCAATAGACTCTCAGTAAGTAATCACTGTTACTTGGTGATGAGTGGGTTACAATGATGCACACAGATACGTAGTGGGAGAAAGGGAGCAAAGACAAACAAAATTGACACATATATCATGTTGCTCAACTGTTTTTTTCCCCCGCACTTTTAAATGAGTCCAAACAAACAAAAAGGTGCGTGCATATGCTTTGAAGGCAATAACATATCAAATGTATGATTGCTCTTACCTAAAGCGATATATGAAAACAGGTAACGTGAGCATTCTAATTGACAGAAAATATATGAGCAGGCAATACAAGTCACATAGTCTAGCTGAAATAATGATATGGATGACATAGGTGACCCTATCAAAATTGGCCACAAAGGTGACGTGCAACATGAGGGGAATAGATGATGTGAATTCCACATCTGACCCAAGGAAAAATAAGGGGCAAGGGAGGCAGGAAAAATCTGACAGCTGTGACCCAGGCAAAAAAGCTGATGGGGGGAAAAAAACTAGAAGTGATGTGCATGATTATTGTAGGAGGGCAAAATAGGCAACAAAGGTGGCACAGACCGTATGGTGGAAATATTACAAGGAGTATAAGTGACATGGGTGACCCAAAGAGAGTTAAACCCAATTAAGTTACCAAAGACTACAATGTTTGGTGATCTGCATATTTCTGAAAGAAATCCCTTGCTCAAGGGCACCACAACAGTAGCCAGCAAGTAGATTTGCACCTCCACAAAAGTTTTGCCAAGTGCACCATTTCGAAGGACTACACCGATCATGTCGGCCAAATGCTAAGCAGAGCGTGTGAGAGTGTTAGATTAAGATAAGCGCCATGTCAGAGTCTTCAGCGAAGTAGTCGATAGGGTCAGGGCTGGTGGCTGTTGTGTGCAATGTCTCTGCTACATGCGCCACATGAGCAGATCAGCACCCAAATCAATGCGTGTAATTCGGTGGCTTGTGACCAAGAGTTCTTTTTGTTGGTGGAAAATATAATCTTCTCTTGTGCTGTCTAGCCTCTGGGCTAGTAGTAGCTTGCTTACGTCTCAATGCAACACATGTCATGGGCACGCAGTGCGGCAGGGAACGCATATGTCTGCTTTAAAGTTAAAGTTCAGATGCTCTCTGCTCCTGTGACAATACAGTGAACTTGTCAAGCCAGTGAAGCATCTGCCAACTGTTTACATGTTCAAACACACATTCCCCCACTCCCCTCTCCTTCACATTTTCACAGGCCCGCATGTTTAAATGATGTAGACGTGCAGGAAGACACTCCGCACATGGCAAGCCACTAGACGGATTAGCAGACAAACTCTCAGAAGCATCATTGATCTTCCTGAGCCTCGTTAAAAAGCCTGCGCCGAGCAGACGGAACACTTTCACTTACACTCCCTCTGCTGGGAAAAGTGAAATTCTCTGAATTCACTGTGCCTCTTTTGTTTTACCCACTACCCGACTCTTTATGCTTGACTGAGCGCGCTGTGAAAAGGGAGACACATTCTGGTTTGACAAGCTTGTTACTTTGTGACATTTACACCACAACACAAACGTGAAAATGAACCATTACCTCTGTGATTTCTTGCTTCTTAGTGCTTCACACATGCACTGGATTCATAAGCTCTAAACCCTGAAGCCTCCAAGATAATGAGAAATGTTATTTACTGTGGAGAATCGGATATATGAAACAAAACAACCTCCATCTAAAGCCAGACAATTCAGGCCCAGAGATTATTTACACATGTTGAATTCGGGCTCATTAAATAGGCTCCTTTCTAATTGTTTATAAAGGTCAGACTCACTGGTGGTTTACTTTTTTCTCTTAGATTTTGGTGGAAAGGTCAATCAATTTACATTAATTCATTAAAGTTGACCTCTTCTTTACCACATGATTGAGATTAGACCATAGCTTCCATTCTCAGATCTGTCGAATCATTTATTGGAATAAATTCAGACTCTGTTTGTGTGCGTGCGTGTGTGTGCGTACATCCGTTGATGCAGATGACATCACCAAATTGATATCACAAGTTAATGTGCAGCCTAGAAACAGTTTCAGGAAATGGGTTTTATTCAAGTGCCACCATTTTCCCAATATTTTGATCACCGTCATCAACACTACACAGTATTCATATCATACAAAATGGCACAATACATATCCATGGCAATATCCAGACAGGTTTTCTACATCAAATTATAGCAAAATAAAACAATTCCATTGACTTAGATGTTTTAGTAAAAAAAATAAAAATAAGGAGACATTTACCTACAATAAATTGACTGCTGAGCGCTATGCTGTCTGTGTCTGTGCTGAAGCTCTTGTGGAAGATGATTTTCAAATCAAAAGGAATCAAGCGAATGGTGCATGGAAAGCTCGGTTTGCAAAAGCCTCTTGGGTAGTGGCGTAAGCTGGGGGCAGGGAGAGGGTGTTTAGTGAAGAAAAAAAATGGAGTAAGAAGGGGGGCAACATTTGACGAAAAAATATATATCTTGTACAGTCATAGAAGTACAGATCATATTATTTCAGATAGTAATTAGCATGCTCCCCATTTAAGACTCCCCATCAGACATGATGGTAGCCAGTGGTGAGGTCTTTGAAGACGGGACCGACCATAAATTTCCCTTTTTTTTTTTTTTTTTTCACAGCACATGTTTTGGCTCATTGAATTCCCAAACATGAGCTTTAATTTCTAAAAGGTCAGCATTAGATTGGTGGAAGCGAGCCATACCAGAGGGCCAGATTTGCCTGAGCGCTGGCAACCAACGTTACGCCACTGCTCTCCAAGCAGTCATACCAGAGGCATATTCATCATGTCAGTTATGAATGGAGAAAAAAAAAAGTATTTACAAGAGCTACAGGTCATCATCCATATCGTCTAGCGTCCCTCTTGCACAATATTTTTTTGAAGGACCTGCGGAAGTCATTATTGAAGATGGTGTAAATGATGGGGTTCAGCGCGCTGTTGCAATAGCCGAACCAGAAGAAGAACTTGAAGAGGGTGTCGGGGACGGGGCACGACTTGCACAGCGTCATCAGCATGTACGTGAAGAAGAAGGGGAACCAACAGATGACGAACACGCCGATGACCACCGCCAGGACAAAGGTGAAGCGTTTCTCTCGGTTCTGCCGGCCCTTCCAGCGGCTTCCTTTAGAGCTCTTCTTCTGCACCTCGCTGTCCCCTGGCTTAATTTTACTTCTGCCCTTGGAGGCTTTCTTCTTCAGAGAGCAGGGATTGTTGACTTTGTGGTCAGAAGAGGACGATTCCTCAATGTCCACACCGTTGACCTCGCCTTCTTTGCCTGCGATTCCTTCCTTCAGCTCAATGTCCTCATGCTCCTTCAGCTTCTCGGCCTCAGCCTCGGCCACTCCGTTCTCCTTCTGGTTGGAGGTTGCGACGGCATTTGACTTATCTATCCGCTTGCGGTCCCCCGGGGGCGCTCGTGTCCTCTTTTTGGCGATTTGGTAGATCCTGACGTAGACCAGCACCATGATGACACAGGGGAGGAAGAAGGAGCCGATGCAGGAGGAGATGACGTACCACTTTTCATTGTTGATCTTGCAAACGGGGCCCTCTGTGCTGTTTTCCTTCTCCATGGTGATTAGCGGCGGGAAGGAGATAACGGCTGCGATGACCCAAACGATGAAGATGATGCACTTGATGCGGCGCGGCGTCCTCTTCAGATTGTACTCGATGGCCTGCGTGATGGACCAGTAGCGATCCAAACTGATGGCACAGAGGTGTGCGATGGAGGCGGTGCAGAAAAGAACGTCTAGGGCCAGGTAGATCTCACACCATACCTCGCCAAAGTACCAATATCCCATGATCTCATTGGCCAAGGAGAAGGGCATCACCAGGGTGGCCACTAAAATGTCCGCCGACGCCAGAGATACCAGGAAAAGGTTCTGCGGTGCCCTCAGAGCCCGGCTTGTAAACACAGCGATGACCACCAGTACATTTCCAAACACAGTGAGCAGTATTATGATGCTCACCAGTGCCGAGAGTGGCAGGGAGACTTGCAGGCTCAACGGGCTCACCCCCGGCACCGTGTGGTTGGTGGCGTTGTCGAACCCCATGGAGGCAGATTGTCCCGCTTCCTGCGCGATTACTGCCCGGTTGACAAATATCATCCACAAGAAAGCACGCAGCTAGATACTCAACATGGGAGCGAGAGGAAATGAATCAGTCCTTTGGGGACAGGCTGCTCTCTCTCTCATGGTGCACTGACTGGTCACTGAGAAGGAGTTTTGTCCATCTGAAAATGTGAAGTTGAATCAGTTTCGATTAGTACTAGCTTACATTTATACTATCATAATCCATCATCATTATTTTTTTGTTACATGCATTGATAATTGTCAAGGCGAGGGCACCCCTTCCCTCTTCCAATAATGAATAGGGATGTGCTTAATTGGATTGAACTCATTGGTCGCATTGGTCAAGGGAACCTTGACAGGTCCCAGGAGCACACTAGTCACACCATTTCATTTGTTGTTTTAATAAAGCTATATTGAGCATGCCCTAACAAACAAATATATTATATTCCATTACAGAAATATATTTATTTATTAGGGCAGAACATCAGACACACTGTTGGCCTAAAAAACAACAGTGTGTCTGATGTTAATAGTGATCTGTGATACAAGATTCCGGAAACATGCTATTTTGGTTTTATGACTGAAATAACAATTGAAAACTACAAAAACATATGTAAGTAAGGATAAGAACACAGGGAAAATAAACGTTTCTCTAGGCTAAAGCGTACATTATCATAAGTGTGAGCATAAAACGGTGTATTTTTTTAGGAATATATAAAATTGCTTTATATAAAATGACTTGATATGATAATGATGACGTCAACGCCAACATTGAAAATTGCATATAAAGTGCAAACAATGTTACCTGAGGCAGCAGTGATCCTCTGGGTGGCTGAGTGACATTAACAACTGTCGGCGTGTAACTTCTTGAAACGGATCATTAGGAAGCCAAGAAGATCCATCCACGAGCCGGATACAAAGTCCGTCCTGCTCGGACAGCCTTCCACGGGCGTGCGGCATGTACTCGCACTCAGCCTGAGTGGAGCCAATAAAGCGCTAATCATGTTCGTATTGCGTTATTACGCTAAGCGGCCGCTTCCGAGCTACAGTGTGCGTGCGTTGTTCTCCAAGTGCGCGTAACCGGGCGCCACTCCCTCGCTTTATAGCCCGCACGCTGTAAGAAGTGAACCGCTGACCACCGTGCGCCACGCAGCTCCGCGCAACATGCAGGCGCGTCGACGTGTGCCGGTGCCAAGAGTAGCTGCAAGACTTCCGATTATTTTGATTAGCTTTATCACCGCGCCCACGAAGCAGGGGGGATCAATATTAATAATGGAGCCTTTGCTCTTTGGTGTGGAGGTACATGGCAAAATTGTAATCTTCACAAATTGAATTAAGGGGGTCAATCCGTCGTGATCTACTGAAGTGAACCTTTGTGGTCATTTTGTTCAAGGACAGGGTTCCCCAAAATTTAGGTCTGGAATCTAATTTGACCAGGCACCGTTTTTATTTAAATGGACTGAAATTGTAATTGATCAGCCTTTTAGCATGGGCGTTTGTATTATGGTGAATATTTAGATTTTAATTGTTATTTTTTTCCCAATGTGCTTCAACAAGGATCAATTAACGGCAAATGTGGGCTATTCAAGGACCCGTCTGGTCCCAATACCCCATGAATAGCGGGGGTCAACTGTGTTGTAAAGAAACAAGTTGTTTAAATAGCTTGGTTCATCTGATCAGATCAGTGATTAGTTTGTATTTTTTATTAAACTTGTTATTTTGGCAATAATTTAAATAAGATCAGCATGAACATTTGAATCTTTCAATAGAAGAAAGAGTGGTGGCAAAGCAGAAGATATTTGGTCTGTGTGATGTATGACACAACAAAAAGTCATTCAAATCAATAAGCCATCCATTAGCCACAATTAGGGAAGTCCAAAGCAATAAAAAAGCAGATGTTTTCTTATCCAGCAGGAACTAATAATATCATGTATAAAAGAAATCCGTTTAAGTTAGAGCTAGAATAAATTGGCAACAGAATTTGTTTTGATCGTTTGCATCGTTGTGCATATTCTTCCACATGTATTGTGATTGTAAGGCTGCACTTGACTGGTGACCAGTCCAAGATATCCCCCGCCTCTTGCCAGGAACAATCTCCAGCTCATTTCAGACTCCCCCCAAAAAACCATGGCTAGATGGGGTAGACTTTTCAAAGCCAGCTCCACAGCCTTTCGGCATAGACATTTTTTGCAGTGTGCAGCTGGTTGCCTAGCAGCAGTCATCAGCTCCAGTGTTTTATCATTAGTCTTTAGACACCTTCCATTTGTGACAAGTGCACCACATGCAAGAAACACTGAGCTCATCCCAGTTGTGTAATTGTAGACAAAACTTGAGAGATACTCACTTGGCAAGTGTGGAGGGTTACAAGCACGCGGAAGCCGTCAATCTTCTTCGCATCTGTGTTACCTTGACGTCAAGATTTCTGTCCATCAGGTTTTGCTGATGTGTATCTGCTGAAAGCAAGAGATAAACTCTAAGTGAGGCATGAAAAGGCAAATATCTTCAAACCTGAATAACAACAGCAAAAAAAACAAACACACTGGGTTTAGTATTGACAATAGCTCTAAAACACACACAAACTCTATAAAATACATATTGTATTGTTATAACGTCAAAGACAGAAGATACACATCCACGATACAACAAACCTGAATGGAATTAAAAATGTGTGACTGATTGATGATCAATAAAATATGTTACACTGCCTTTGTTATTGCCTGCCAAATAAAAACTGATATGTGAGCCATTTTGGGGGTGACACATCTTCCCTCCTCACCTACCAGACATGACAGGCAGATGGAGAGAACCAATTTTTTCCCAAACTCCCACACTGGAAGTGAAGTTCTTATTGCCACCAAGTTACACACTTGAGATCCCCTCAGGGTCATAAGATGGGAAATGAAACTTCTTGAGAAACTAAGGGAGAGCTACATTACTCATGAATGCGGTCAGCTCGTCTTCGACTCGTCTCCAGAAAACTGCATCCAATATTTGTCAGAAGATAAAATGAAGTTGGTTTTATGTAGTCGAGTCCAGACAGTGAAACGTGAACGATCGAACACAATCATTTCACAGGTCTTGTGCTGTGTATTATTAGGAACCTGGGAGTGTTCATTTACGAAATTGGCACAGAATCAAAACAAACTGCTATTGCAACATGTTCTTTTGGGACGTGTACTCACGGTCGCGAGTCAACTAATACATATTTAATATATTTCCAGTTAGTTTTCTCATCCTTCATGATAGCTTGCCGTTATCCCCTTCAAGGGAAAAATGTTTCATTCCAGATCCAGCCTTTATACGCTCAATGAGAAAATTAAAGGCACAGCGTTTGACTTGACCACACTGCAGTGTGTGCCGCTCAGTGGTGTGTGCCCAAGATATACTGCAGGCACCGGACCATGACACTTCAGTGACAGGAGGCATGAAAGCGTTTAATAACATGCAGGAAATATTATTTGATATACAGTAGCTGTATTTAGTTGGTTTCGTTGAGAGGTTCTGGGTTGAAAGCTCATGTTTACATGTTCTTACAGTGCCAGTGGCCGGATGTGATGACGTGCTAACAATTTTGAACATGAGTACATGAGTATATTTTTCAGGTGTCTTTAGAATTTATATTCCGGATGATGTTTTACTTGTACTTCCCCTATTTAATAACACAAATATATACTTTCTCCTCCACAGACGCAAAACAATGTAGAAATGACATCAGTGCGGTAGATTATTTTAGGAATTTGACTACCGTATTTTCCGGACTATAAGGCACACCTAAAAACCTCCAATTTTCTCAAAAGCCTACAGTGCGCCTTATAATCAGGTGCGCCTTATATATGGACCAATCTTGAGCCACTACAGCAGGCGTGTCCAAAGTCCGGCCCGCGGGCCAAATGTATATATCTTATATATGGACAAAGTTTTAAAATGGGCCATTCATTGAAGGTGCGCCTTATAATCCGGTGCGCCTTATATATGGCCATAGTTTTAAAATGGGCCATTCATTGAAGGTGCGCCTTATAATCTGGTGCGCTTTATAGTGCGGAGAATACGGTAATTTCAATTGTGGGGACACTTTGGGTAGTTTGGCCGGGCTGAATTCCTGCCACATTCCAAAAACATGCATGATAGGTCACTATGGAGTTGAAAATTGCGAATAATTGTCAATGTGAACGTTAATTGTTGGTTATCAATTGACAATGTACACGGCTGGCGATCGGCCTAGGTTGTACTCACTCAAAAGACAGCTGGGATAGACCCCTGCTCTAATGCGCCCCAAATGAAGATACACTGAATAGAAAATGGATGGATGGATGGATGGTTTCACAGTGATAATTTCCTTGTGGCTCACAAAACAGTGCCTGGTGCACAGCATATGCGCCCTGTGATTCGCTGCAGGGGACCTGTCCAGGGTACACCCTTGCCTCCTGCCCAAGCAGCTGGTATGGGCTCCTGCAGCTCACCAAATCAACCCTATATGACGACAGGCACTAAGGAAAATGAATATATTGTATAATAATATTGCCAGTATTTTAGCTTCATTGCAGGCTGTCACACGTGCCTTAGAGCAGCTGATGTGCACTCACTATTTTGGGATAAACATCCGTCTGGTGTGACGCTGCTTGATGCATGGAGGTACAGATGAAGTGATACAGTGACATCTGTCGTCTCCTCCAAGTGCCTTCCAGGCAGCGTCATCCTCAAACAGCAATCTGTGGGGACATGTAATTTTTTTTATTATTATTTAATGAGTCCCTAAATTGACCAGTAGGGGGTAGCCTTGTACAGAATTAACCTCATGTTTCATTATTTGACTCACTAACTTAAACCATCATATATTCTTTGTGGGTTTTGTTAGTTTGTTTGAATCTACAATGATGAATAAATACTGTTGGCTGGTACGAATGTCATATTTATTCTTGTAGCCATTCAGAACATTACTCCACCTAAATTGCACCAGGATTATTTTACAACACACGCTGTGTATGGATTTGTGTGTGTGTGTGGGGGGGGGGGGGGGGGGGGGGGGGGGGCGTATTGGTCTTTTTATTTTTTTTATAGTTTTACCAAAAATTAGACTATTTTGAATAATCATGGAACAGTGCGGCGTAAGATGCTGCTGTTACTCCTCTTGCTGGACAAAATTGGTGATTTTGAATTATTTCACTTTCCTCTTCTTCACTCTTTTGATCATATCAATTTAATTTTCTTTCATTTTAACTTGAATTTTGGAGTTATTAGAAATATTATATTTTGAGTCGAATATTCTGAATTATATTGACGGTAAATTTTCATCAAATTTTTGGCGCCCCCTGGAGTTCACGGGGCCCTTGGCATCTCCCTACAGAGGTTGACTGCTTGCAAAAATGTGTACAGAAACATTATCCTATAATGCTTAAAATATTCTGTGACATGCAATTTCCACCAAATATTTGGGACTAACGTAACACATTATAATGAGGGGAAAAAAACACCAACTTGAAAATGCTTTGTAGGTTTTTCCTTCACTGACCCCAGGCATGTTGGGAAAAGTGCTGCTACATTTTGCATTGCAGGACCACGAATTGTGGGGCCAGTATTTCTTCTTGTGCTTCTAAAATGCAATCAAACGGCAGTTTGGCCACTACTCTGTAATGCCTGCTGACACTTGCTGGTAATATGATCTAAAGCCTTGTAAAAAGAACACCAGGCCTCTCCCCTGCCATCTTTAACGATAAATTACATATTGGGAAGGGACCATTGAATGGTCAGTATGAACAAAAGGGACAGTCAAAACAAATGCATCATTACACATTTACCATCTAGTCCTGATTGTGGTGGAGTTTGGTAACCCCCAGAAAACCATACCATACCCATAATGCACACACACATATATATATATATATATATATATATATATATATATATATATATATATATAAAGATGAATTTAGCATGAATGAATTTAGTAAAAGCAATTACTACAGAGGAAAAGGAACAACTACATCTAGATGTTTGTCAAGTACCCTTGAGAACAGCATAATAAACACGAACAATTAATGTATATAAGGATTAACATGATGATTTCACAATGCTTTGACATAGAAAAGTGGAACATTTGCAGCCATATACCAGATGGCCACTAAAACACGAGTGAGCTGTATGCGAGAAGCCTGCTTAATATGCACGCTTTAAAATGATCTGTTAAATCTCCAACATGCCTGCATTCTGAAATAGCAGGATGAGGACAAATGGTCCGTAATGCTTGCATTATTCATCATCCTAAACAGCAAGAGAGCAGTCCTCAAAGTGAACTATTATAAATTGCTGATTAGGATTAGGATGAACATGCAGTGGTCCAAAAGACATTTTATTTGTCTTCTCAACTCACATATTGAGTCTACTGATCAACACCCCAACTTGAGATGAAATGTAAAATCGGGTCATGTGCAGCTAGCATGCCGCAAATCTAATAGCTGCTTGAGGTGCTGTATTGTGTATTTTCAAAACAACACGAACAGTACGACTAACTATTAAGCACATACTGGTACATTATTTTATTTTTTTTCCTGATGATGATACTATCTTGAGAATACAAGATTAATCAACACCTTTTTCCACTCAAATGTAGAAAAGGAATTGGGTGTCACCCAATTCCTTTTCTACATTTGTAGTCTTCTTGTGTAGTTTTTGTTTGGCTGCATTTAAACTGCAAAGACTGACATTATATTAAGCATTAGAGTATTATTAGAGGAGTATTTTCACACCTCATGCTGTTTAGGGACAACCACACATTTCAGTTTGATTCAATGTACGCGTGATATGGAAGTTTTTGTGTAGTACTAGGATTCATCACATGTACAAAATTTTAGGTTTGATTACCATTGTTGGCATTTTTTAATGTACAGTCACTTGAAATAATACTAAGTGAATACACATATTTAGAAAAGAAAACATTCAATGATATAAAATAAACACGCTGAGCATTTCACTCGCCATGAAGAAAGAAGCAGGATATGCAAACTTTTACAGTTCACGAGAGTAAGTTTCTTTTAACATTGACCGGATAAAACCTCCTCAAAAGACAAGTCAATTGTTACTCTAAGCCTGCAAAACACAATTCTTTCCAAGTGATGCAAACTTCCAAGATAAACTTACAGATCAATTACTTCTTAATGAAAGAAAATGCCCCCATTGAAAAATAACCGATGAGAGGCTACTGCGTTTGTGTTAAACAGAGGATGCCAATGTTTTTATTCCAAAAAAGTGCATAAGAGCAGCAGCATTACTGGGACAGTGTGGGACAAAATATCATATTAAAAACAAATTAAATTAGACGGGAACTTTTTTTTAATGATACAAATTAAGGATAATATATATATATATATAAAGGTGTCAAGGGATTACCTGCCAATGATTTATTATCAAACCTTTTTTTTTTGAGGCTCTGATACACTTGCCAAGTGAAGTCCTTTAAAAATGTTTGATATGTTGGTCGATGATCGAGTGGATGACAGCTATGCAGCCCAACACTGAAGAGAATATCAAACAAGTAAACAAAACTAAAATTGCACTCAAGGCAACAACCAGAATTTGTATACATTATATAAAAACATCTCCTATCATTTACCCCATCACCTGTTTCTTTTGATCACATGACAACAGGTGGGGGCGGAGTCAAACGGCACCACCCACACTGAAAAGAAGTCCAACTTGCTTTTTTTGATTGGTATTTCTCATATGTATACATGACTACTAGCTCTACATTTGACAACTACTGCTGCTATTTCTTACAAGAAAAAAAATCTCCAATTGCCCTATTTCATAACCGATGATGGCGCTGAAATAGATTCCTCCAATAGCAACACCAAGGTGAAAACAGCAGTAATGAAAAGAACATTTTGAAATAATTTATGTCTTTGTATTCTCATGTTCAATAGTGTTTAGAAATGAACCACTGGATCACTCTAAACATAGGCACAGTTTAAAAAAAAAAAAAAAAAGATTTTTAAAAAATTGTTGAAAAAAAAGACAGACAAGAAAATAAACAAGAATAAAGTACAAAAAAAAAAAGTATAAACACGCCATCATTAGACCTTTGTTCTCTGTGGTCAAGAAGTAATTAACACAAGTAATCATCACAAGAGAGTGAGGTTGATGTCTAAATACAAAAGAAAAATGACACCTTTAAATTATGGCAGCAGCAGTAAATGTTACGACCCAAAGACTTGTTTTGTTTGTTTTTGCATATAGCTGTATCCTTGCTCACATAGTAGATTCTTGTAATTACTGTAAATACGTACATTGGCAATGGGAGCACGCTTTATATGATTCAAAGACTTGCCACTTAGCTCACAGTTACTCAATATAGAAATTCATGTACTATCTTCAGTTTTGGCAAAGAGATGGGAATATTTTCCTCCCGTACAATTCGGAATGGGAAGATGAGTGTGAGTGATGAGGGGGTCCAAGAATAATTGTTATTAAGTGGAGCAATGCAGAGTCTCAAACGTGTCTCTTTTTGTCTGCACAAAAATGGTGAGAGAAAGTCTCCTTCTGCGTCCATCTCCTCTGCTTCCTTCCCAAACAACACTGACGCCTTGACTTCTTTACAGTGTATGATACACGGAATGGGGTGGGCGGGCAGGCATGTGTGTGGGCTCTGTCCTCAGACTATGGCACGGTACGGTCCCTGCATCTTGAGGAACTGGATGATGAAGGAGGGGCCCCCGGCCACAATCTGGGGCGGCAGGTGGCTGAGGGGACAGTTTTCGATGCTCATAATGGACAGCTTGCTGCACAGGGCCAGCTCAAAGGGCAGGCTGTGCAGATTGGGGTTGTCGTTGAGGTACAATTCCTCCAGGTTCTCCAGTGTGCCTGAGGAGGAAGACCAGTGGAAGCCTTCATGTTAACATAGATCTGAATCGGTGCAATTTACCAGGGCAAAAAGGAAAAGAAACCACAAAATGATCATAATAAATAATAGCAATAAAAGTGGAAATCAACTGCCAGTATGAAAGTCTCAAGACTTTTCTTGTCACTACATACTTGCAGTTTCTAACAAGCCAGGGTTTTACCTGTCAATGTAAAAAAAAATAAAAAAAACACAAAAAGTAGGGTATTCAAATGCCAGATTTGTGTGATGAATCAGTTTACTTTTTCCACCATAAATTGGACCCATAACATGTACAACATAACTGTAAAACAAAATGACATATTTTCAAAGGTGAGTAAAAAAACAAAAAAACAAAACTGAGATTATGCAGTTTCATACGTATGCACACCCACATAACTTGGTATGATGCTGTGTTCAAAATTAACCAAAGACTTTCGAATTCCTAATAAACAGAAGTAAGCACACAGGACACCATCAAAAAAGACTAATACCAAATAAAGTTCAGACGTTCCAGTAGAATTTTTCTGACGTATTTGCAGTCACATCTTCCTGCTAAAGCAAGCGCCTGCAGAAAGCTTTTACAGCAGAGGAATCTTATTGTTCACATTTAAAAGGCATTAAATTGGAGGTACAATAATTAATCCACAAGTAATCAAGAACTATTTTTGAGAATCAATCAGTTATTTAGAGAACTTGTTCCATTTAACCTGTTTGCAAATGTTTGCTTTTATTTTGACCAATTTTATTTGTGATAAAGAGATGGAAATTGAAAAATGTTTCTCGTACGACTCATAGCTCCATTAACAAAGTAATGGGCAGGGTCACTGATTACTAGAATGGTCCTTAGTTTCAAACCAACATTACATATATCATGGAACACATTCAACACCGTCATCATCAAGTGGAGAAAATCTGGCACAACAATCAAATGACAAAGAACTGGACGTGCATCCAAAATTGATGACAAGATGAGAAGAAAACTGGTTAGGATAGCTGCCAAGAAGCAGACGGCCACATTCTAGGAGCGGCAGCAATTTGTTTCACATACTGACTGTTTAGTGCTTTATGACAACAATCTTTTATTATAAGTCACAACCATAAAAAAAAAAAAATAAAAAAAAACACTTTCCAAAGGTATGCTAAACTGCAAATTGCAAAAACAACACGCCTCACCAAAATGGAAATTCGTTGACCAAAGTGTGCTGGTGTGATGACAACTAATGTTATGTATAACTGCAACAAGATATTAAATTGCAGCAACTCTTTACAGAAGGCTTTCTCTGACTGACTGCCCATAACATTAGTTTGACAGAAAGCTCCATTTTACAGGCCCGCCCCTACTTGTTTAAAGCATTTGTTTGTTGCATATACAGTAAAAGAAAAGCGTGTTGGAGCTAGTAATGTCTCCTTTCTTGCAGCCAGAATCTCAACTAAGTACTTTGAATGTCACAACATATCAAATGTCTGCCTCGTTATTGCACTTTTAAGCTACTGATACAAAATGTCACTGATGTTTCTAACAGTAACCATAGTTTGAAGCAAAAATCCTGATAACAAAACTGAACAGTGGATTTTGCAAATGGCTTTGCCACTGCTAAGTACAAATAAATCAATAGAGCTTCGGACGTCACTTGACTATTGTCTTTAACGGAGCCACATTGGCAGTAAAGGAGCGCCAGTAAGCCAATATCTAACAATAGAGCGTAGCCATAAAAGTAATATTTATCCGTCAACATTCTGTCCAAGTGAATTCATATTTCACTTTGGTTTTAGAAAGAACATTGACAACAACAGACCAGGGTAAAAGCATTAAGCCCAAAAAGACACAGACACGTCTTCAGCCAAGTCCACTAAGTGTATCTTAAGCCACTACTAGCCATAGCTCCCGCCTCCCCCTTGTTAATCTTGTTTTAGCTTAAACTCAACAGTAACAGGGCTCACCACGCCCAATCAACCAGCGGCGGGGTCAAAAGTGGGACAAATTGTGGACTGTTAAGCTCTTGAACCCTTCTGGTTAACTATTGTTAATCAAGGGTGTCACACTGAAATCTACAAGGTGGCAAAAAAAAAATGCATAGAGTGGCAACCTAAATATAAAAGAAAGAAAATGAAATTTTTACCAATCTCCTCAGGGAGATGTTGCAGCAGGTTCTCCCCCAACCCCAGATGAGTCAAGTTGGTAAGGTGGCCAATGCCTCTGGGTAATGTTGTCAGCTGGTTATTTGTCAACACCAATTTCTGATGGATTTAGAGTGCAGGACAGTTACAAAGTAGAAAAGACTAAAAGACTCAAGGTCGTGTGTGAATGCTACTCAAACAGAACCATTTGTTTGCAAAACTTGCCTGTAAATCCTTGAGATATGCAATTTCATTCGGGAGACATTCCAACTTGTTTTCCTCCAAATCAAGCTCCCGAAGCTTTCTCAAATTGCCGATACCATGTGGTAACTTCTTCAGAAGATTATTGGACAAAATTAATACCTGCAAACCAGGAAGAAAGTGTCAAATGCAATTTACTCATGGAATTTAGAGCTGTACAGATGACTCAATATACTTCTGTGCAGTGGCAAAGCTAGGGGGGCACTGCCGCCCTGAAATATGTTTGGACCCCGAGGCCCAGGACCATATAATTGATTTTTGGGTATTTTCTGAATATGCTTATTTACTTTTTTCTGTATTATTATTATAATTATATATTCCCACCCACCGTCAGAAATGGAAGAAAAAATGAATTATCAGCATTTTCAGAAAACTGCTTTGAGTTTGTTTTTAAAAAAAAAAAAAGGGGGGGGGTGGTTTGCGGGTCGGACCTCCTTGCTCTCAACCCATGGAAAAAATCCTGGCGACGCCAATGCCCCTGTTCTCCTCTGAGTGAGCATAGTTTCTTGGCTACTGAAGCCAATGGAAACCCCTCAACCAATAATCCAGAGAGAGAGAAGGGAAACGCTATGCTGGTTTTCGCGTGTAAATGTTCTCCTTCCCCCCCAATTTAGCAAAATATGTTTTGAGGTCTAAAAAAAATCACATTGTCACGCTTTTCAAATAAGGTGCAGCCTAATAATTTACTGCCTTACCTTACCCTTTATACTTAGCATTTGTTTAACACACCTTTTTCAAATCAAGTTTCGAATAGGCCATAAACATGTTTTTGGACACGTACAAAGCCTTTTCTGGCTGTAACTCAAATCATTAGCTGTGGCATCGAGTGCATCTAGGGCTCACCTCTAGAGACACCAGACGGCAGATATCCTCTGATATCTTCGTCAGCTGATTGGTGGCTAGGTTTAGCTCCACCATGCTGGCCCATGTGCCAAAGTCCAACGGCAGAGAAGTTAACTGGTTGTCCTGAGGAATACAATGGCGTACGTTTATAAGATGCGAGACATCTGAGAGGGTCAATACAAGAATCCGTTAGCCGACGCCAGAATCAATTCTTACAGACTTAAATTCAAATGGTCCCCACTGCTGATGGGTCTGTAAACAATATCTCCACAAAAGCCAATTCAGACTTCACAATTACTGTTCACACAGGTTGGGGGGAAAAAACACATCAGGATTAAATTTCATCATAATTCGGAACTGCTTAGCCTTCTTGGAAGAAAGGTAGAGATTATAATACATCTTTATATCTCGTCGTGATTACCTTTTTATGACGGGGTGACAGTACAGTAACTCTGTCTTAACATGCAGCCAAGCCTCACAAAATACTGAAAAAAAAACAAGACTGGGGACTTTCCACTAGATTTACATTTCACACAACTTGTGAATTGAATATATCGAAATGATATATACGAGTCCAAGTTTTATTCTCCACTCTACAAGGTTCAATAGAATCTATAGTGTTTTATGACTTTCTAAAGAAGAAAAACTAAAAGAGCAAAAGATCTTGGGGTAGTTATTACCTATTACGTCTATAAAACAGAACCTGACATCAGGCGCTGTGGGCACAGTAAATTGGTCATGCTGAAAGGAATTGAAGGCGATTTCAAAACATGTACCTTCATGTTAAGCTTGGTTAAAACATTGGCCTTGAGGAAGATTCCAAAAGGGATCTTGTTTATGCGGTTGTGCTCCATGTTGAGCGAGTCGATGGTTGAGAACTGGGATGGTCCACCCACAGGGTATGACTGAAAGCAGTTCCTTGCTAGTGTCAGGCTGGTCAGTTTGACCAAACTCGAGAGGAGACCCTGATTAATTACAAAGAGAGGCACAACAGAAGCCAATTGTGATCAAAAAGAATCTGGAAGTAGCTTTCATTTGAACTGGACATCCTTTGAAACATAAGTTGGTTGGTCAACTCTACTGTATGTGCTCCAAGAGAGTATTAGTTTGCTAAACTTACATTACATTGCTTTCGTAAAAAACATTTGGAAAAACATGCTTTTTGCTGACCAAGTTACAGTTTCGACTTACCTCTGGTAACACTGAAATGTTATTGTTTTCAAGATTTAGCTCTTCCAGTTCTCGACATTTGGCTAATGATCTGGGAATGGCTGACAATCTATTGTATCTCAAACCCAGGCGGTTTATGCTGGCAAGGTTTCCTGAAACAAAAGATTTCCTATTAACATCACAGACAATGCAATGCTGATTTGTAAAAAGCATACCTATAGTCTCTGGGAGGTCTAAGAGCTCATTGTGCTGCAAATCTAGGTTGGTTATTTGTGTGCAATTCCCAATCTCCTTCGGTAAGTGCTCCAACTGATTATGGGCAACATCCAGAGTACCGAGGTTGCGAAGTTCCCCTGGAAAAAGAATAAACAAAGAACAGCGGCCCTGCGTAAATACGTAAACACGGCAACAGGCGACCTGATCTAGAAAGAAAAGGCCATCCACGTTTGACCCACCTATTTCTGCGGGAAGCTGCTTGATCTTGTTCTCCCGGATGCTGACCATCGTGAGCTTGGAAAGGTTCCGGATGTCTTTCTCAACCGTGGTGATACGGTTGAAGCGTAGATAGAGTATGCCCAGCGACGTCAGTCGGTAGACCACCGGCGGGATCTCCCTCAGCTTGTTGTGCCGGAGATCAAGCATACGAAGATTTTTAAGGGAGTCCAGTGAGTCGGGCAAGCTGGTCAAGGAGTTCTCGTTTAAGGCCAAAGTGATCAGGCCTGAGAGGCAGCCCACTTCAGACGGTAGGCTCTGGAGCTTGTTGCTGTATAGGTAGAGTTCAGCCAGCTGTGTCAGCTCCTTGATGGAGGTGGGCAACATGTGAATAGACCGCTTGGAGAGATCCAGTCTCATGGAATTTTCCTCCCGGCACTTGTTAAGCTCCTTAATCACCTCGGCATTGCTGGACTTCTTGCGTGTACCTGGTGCTGGGTTTGGCCGCTTGATCGTATTGTCAACTGAGAAGGCAACACCCGGTGTTGAGCTGCTGGTGTCCTTCTTACCTTCTTTGGTTTCTTTCCCTTTGGTCTTGGTTTCTTTGCCCCCATCCTTAAGTGGACCCGCAAGAGCCTTGGCCTCCTTTTCCCTTTCTTTGCCACCCAAACCGCTCTTATGGTCCTTTTCTTTTGAATCTTTTTCTTTGCCTAAAGTACTACTCATGTCGACGTTATCGGGTGTCCTGCAGAGTTGCTCATGAGTTTCTTGTCAAGTTACTTATTCAGGGGGAAAAAGGGATGCGGAAAATTGAGCAGGTTTTTAAAGAGAACATCACTCTGCAGGAGCACACACTTCTTATTCTCCTAGGGAAAAGAAGATTTCGTAACACTTTTAAAATGTTGTTCCTTGGTTAAAATGCCAGTGAGTTAAAACTCTGTTGAAGAATCTGGACTGTGGCATCCGTGGGCCACATTCTCAAGCGTTGAAGCTGCATACAATCGCGGGACTTTTAGGTAAAACTTGTGGAATTCTTTCAGGCTCAAAGGGTCATCAAGGTCTTTGTAATCCCTCTGTTGAAGAAAAACGTAACAATTAGCAGTGAGTTTGAGCTTTTGCTGTTCAATAGTTCAAATTAAGCATGGCCTCTGTGTAAGGGGAACGTTGGAAAGTCAAGCGTGAAGTGTGAAGGTTCACAAGTCTGCTGGCCTGTTGTACTTAAAGGAATTGTACCTGTACGACGAGCACTTTTCAGACACTAATGACCTATTACGGTTGCACATCTTTTTATCTGTTTGTAGAATGCTTTGTTGCTGTATGAAAGCACACACAGTCACGGCCATATCCCTTTACTGGATTCTTTATAAATGCAGATGTGGGAGTATGTCACATATGTGCAACTTAAGTCAGTCTAAAGTCATAATAGTCAAGTTTCAAGCAAGTCCCAAGTTAACACATACTGTGTGGTAGAAAGGGGAGGGGGGAAAAAAAAAAATCAAACAAGATGAGCTGCCACAAAATTTCAAGCAAGTTGGGTCAAGTCATTACTGAGTTCAAAGCAAGTCCTAAGTCAAGTCAAAATATCTTGCTCAGTCAGTCACATATACTGGAGTTATATTTTTTCACTAAAGCGAACAAAAAAGTACATTCTCTCTACAAAGTCAAAAAACAATAATTTAAGAGCAAAAAATTATACTTAATTCAAAAGAATGCACACTATTTTATTACTGTCATTGTTAGTGTGACCATAAATCTTGAAATATGCCGAATGTGGGACAGCGAACGCGTACAATCGTCAGATTTAAAAATAATAATAATACATACATACGTACGTTGTTTTTGGTGTATTCTTTTGTTCTCCAAATCTAAGTACTGTGTGTAACTGGGTGAATGAGAAACATTTAAAAACAAAATTGTTCTTGTGACAGGTTTGGTGAGGTGTCAGTACATAACATTGAGCACACAAATGGAAGTTGTAACAGTCAAAGCAAATCTGTTGACTCTCACGTCACCTTTCTGTGACTAAATAAACATAACTCAGCGGTTGTTGCCATTACAGATGCCTGGAGCCCCACCTCAACTTGCATTTTGCGATTTCTAATTGTCAGTACGTAATCCGTAACATGAAGTGCAGGATGGTGGTGTTTGTGGTGGACTGTGTTCGTTTAGTCTCAGAGAGTGGATAAAGCTGCTTGGTATATGCTAAGCCGCGGCAAAGAGAGAGACATGTTTGGATGAGGATCAGACCAAGTGTAAAGGTTACCATTGCTGAGACTAATCTTTAGAAGTGGCCTTCAAAGCACTGAGCCCCCACAACAAGAGGTCGTATGACCTTCAGGGGAAACCACAACACCCCTTACATAGCCCAAAGTTTGACAGACCCTTTCAGAAAAGAAACATTAAATCATCAATCAAAGGGCTAACGCGTACTGCACGGTTTGAGGCAGGTGTGTCTGTCCCTGTGTAAAATAGTGAACATAAAATGAGAAATGCCAGATCCCCCCATTGTCATCCAGTCCAAACTGAACAAGAAACTTCCTTTTATGGTTAGGGTTCCTTATCCCAGCATCATGAGAACATGCTTTGACGTTGCACACAGCATACGAGTTACTGTTAGATTCATGTTGTTTTAGGCAAGATGAAATGTGCAAATTACTAATACGTTATTATCTTTTTAACACGCATCAAGCAATCAGGGGTTGTATCTCCTAATGGTTCAAAAGCAGCTTTGGGGGAAATAAATAGTTAAAAAGGAAGTGCAGGCGACCAAATCAGTTCAGATTTCAGAGGAAGGATGAAGAAATGAATGACTGGAGTGTTTGAAAAATAGAAGAGCAAAGCAAATTACAAATTATAGTATTAAATGCCATGGCTACACAATTCCAAACATACAATCTAACTTTTTTAAAACTACAGTTATAACAGTTGAATGACAACAACACAATCTGTTCTTGGATTAGTTTGTATTTCAAAACTAAATGTAAAACCCACCAAACATAAACCTTTTTTCTATACAGAAGGTCCCAATTTTACAACTTGTAGCAACATAACATGATTAACATTATTTAGCCATTTTCAGTAAAAAGATTTTTTAAAAATGTCTGTACTGGTAATTAATTTGATAACTTAATTATTTTGCAATTTATAATGAATACCTTTTAGAACGCATTTTGCCACTTGTTGTCGACTGGAAATCACCTGTGCTCAGGGTTTGGTGCAGTGGAATCTAAATACTACTTGGCGAGGTTCAAACTGCAGGTAAATGCGACCCAAGTTATTTAGCAATCATCTATAATTTCACATTTTTTATCAATATTGAGATATTTTATGCAGGTACAGTACCAAAGTAAATATTCACCGCCAAAGCTCCTCTTTTGACATTTAACTCACCCAGTGCTCAAAGAGCACACAGAAAAATGCACAACAACAGTCATACACAAAATATTCACATCAAAAGTACTTTGCTTTCAACAAAAACAAGCTGGTCAACCCCAGCTCCAGCTGAGCATCCTATCAAGCCAATGGGATCGGGAACAAAAACAGGCAGTAGAAGTCCACCCAAATAAAAATGGCGGCAGTCAAGGGAGCCAAGGTTTCTACAGTCACAGGACTCAGGGCAGTCATCTCTAATTGGCATAAGACTGAACTAACGCCAGTCAAAAGTACTTGGACGGAGCCGGAGTCTAAAACTGTGGAGGACAAACAGCTTGCAGAATACGCTGACATTACAATTTGACCGTCCAATGTCCAAAGTATGCGTGGCATGTAAAGCACATTTTCCTGAAACATTTGCTTGAGCATCAAATTTTCCAAGCTGAAAAAGCATTGGATGGCTGAGATTCCACTGTGACAGAAAGGACCCTTCTATTACTAACTTAAAACTATTGCTCCCATCCAAATCCTGATTAATGTCATATTTACAACGTGTTTAACGAGTCTTCTTAACTGACAGCGCAGAACCTGTTGTAATAAATACCCTCAGTTTGGTTTTCTTCTTACACGTAGGAGAGGAGGGGGACTACGGTAGAAAAAAAGACAATGAGCTTTGTTTTCAGTTCAAGGGATAGACATTCAAGCTTCAATCACAATTGATAGCAGCATGCCAAATATCCCACTGTGCTAGCCTTAAACTTGCAGAATGCATATTGTAGTGTAGTAGTTGCTAGTCCCAAATAAATAAATAAATAAATAAACAAATCCGGCTGTCACTAAAAAGATGCTGACAAATTAGAGAATTGTTTGAGCTCTTGTTCTATGTAAATAAAAAGGACAAATGACAATGTGGTTGCTTTTCAACCAAACTGGAGAGCAGGCCCATTAACAATAACATAGTGTGCTACACACTATCGCCAAGTGTCTAATGAGCCTGTTTTATGGATTAAAAAAAGGCTTAAAGGGTAGTCCAAGGACACAGAGAATTACAAGTAGAAATGTGACAAGAGTTTCCAGAAATGACTGTCTGTCAGAATGCTAAATGTGGTTTGCATGCAGAGAATGGCCCCTATAACCACAGTACAAGTACAGCGAATTTTGGAAATCGTATGATGGGTTCCAGAGAAAATGAGTTGGGTTTCCTTGTGGCAGCAAAAAAATTGCCTTTTTGTAGAATGTGTTTCTGAGCGATACCTTCACATTCACCTAAGAGTATAAATGTTGCTATTGCTGAGCATATCTCCTCGACACTTCCGGTTCATTTGCTATTTTGTGAACCGCTTTTCCAATTGTCTGGCAAGTTTCATTGAAAAATATCTACCATAAACTAGTACAGGGCAAAATTTCAAGGGGTAATATATAGTAATATAATAATATAGTCACAATAATAATATATTTGTAATATTTATGAATCATAGATTAGATTTAGCAACATGGATTATTTCATTCTGAAACAGAGCGAAATCCATATAGAGCACGCTTTTATAGATCAAATTTAAAAACTATTAAAATTTCTCAAAAACCCGATTTGATACAAAAAAGACATTTTTTTAAATTAGCATCAAAATTACATTTAGGGGCACATAAAGCCATCTCTGGTTAAAATTTGCAGTTAACAAGGGTAACAAGGGTAATCTAGCATAGCAATACTGATTAATGTATTGATGTGTGGCGGTCAGGTACGCCAGCATGCAGTTGGTTTGGATTTTAGTCGCATAAAGCATAAAGTATTGGTTGAGAAATTACAATTTCTGTGTTGCTGACATCGACAACCATTCGATAGTTAATTGGACTACAGTTAAAACTCTGGACGGTGACTGTGCTAATGACAAATCCTTAGAATCAGATTAGCAGTCATGCATGTCATTACACTTTTCTAGATTATTTCTTGTGCATGCAATATCTTGACCACGTTGTCTCATGTCTAACATACAATTTGACGTAATTATTTGGGTTACGTCGACTTGTGGTAAGTGTTGTGAAACATCTCGTAAGACACAGTTTTGATTGCGTGGGTGATGATCGACAAATTCATGAACAAAAAAAAAAAACATTTTGGAGAACCCCATGAAGAGGAAAATATTTAAATATGTAACTGACAAGGACACAGGAAATAAAAGCAAGTAAGCTAAACGTGAAAAGCAAACGTCAGTGTTGCAGAGTGCTAACTTGCTAACGTCAGCGAGCCAGCAGGTTAGCATCTCGAGCTAACCGAATTCCAAGACATGTAACAAGTCCAAAACAAACCGCTGCAGTTAGATGCATTAAAACAAGTTTAAGAGCGTTCACGTATTTGGTGAGGTGGCAAACGTCTTATGTTTGCCACTAACTGCTAGCGATGATGTTTGTCTCAAATTGAGCTAGCGGTACGTAGGCCCAAACGAAGCGGCTGGCTGACGCGAAACCGCTCGCCAGCCACGACTTGGACCGAGAAGCGAAGCCTCCGCTGAGGCCAGCTGAGGGCCATCGGTCGCTGGGTAGACACCCAACACCAAGAGCCACGGAAGCAAACGACATCTTGGCGCAAGAGGCAATGACGACAAATAGAGCGCGGACTCCTCTTTACTACAGCATCAGAACGGTTCCTGTGTTGAGTGTTAGCCGAAGAAAGAGAAAAAACAGAAAAGAAAACACTCCTAAAACAGCGGCCATTCCGAAGCTGAACAAAAGAGTGCGTTTGTATTTGTTACAGTAAAATGACACTCGGGCGTTACGTTGGTTTGATTAAAAGCTTGGTTAGTGTACAGTCTCTGGACCTGCGTGACAAGGAAAACCGTGTGTGAAATGTCAAGTGTAAATCTGATAATATAGTGTTTTACCTTCAGAGGTGTGACTCCGCCATCCTCGCTGCTTCCTCCTCTTTTCCAAGCAACACTGGTGCTGCTCGGCTCCCCCGCCCCGCCCTCATGGCTACCAAACTGCGTCATTCCCGCACTGACCAATCGCGTTTTTCGACACCAGCTGCGCCTCGCTTGCCTGCAAAGCGGACATGCGCAGTGGGATTCGGCGGCCGACGACGCGACGACAGGCTGCAACTAAAAAGAAATGAACTTCTCTGCAGCTTTCCAAGAACAGGAAATTCACTCATAGTCCCTGTCCACTGTGCATGAAGCCTCTGTAGTCTGTACAATACAATTAAAACAAAGAATATTTGTTAATCCGATTTATTCTAGGTAATCTCGCTAACCCTAACTCTCAAAAGAAGCAGAACTTGCACAAAGGCAGCATCACTGTTTGTTGGTAAAATTACTCTACGATTAATTATTGTATTTCGCTTCACATCTGCAATGTTTGCAAAAATGTTTATTATGCATCCCAATTATCCATACTTATAGTGTAAATATGGGCCACGAACCTCACCGAAAGTTACTGAAAGTTTCACCCCATTTGTAATCATTTCCACACTGCTATTCACTTTCTTTTGTAATAGACCTTTTCAGTTTTCTCCAGGATGTGGCATCCATTTCCTGTTGTCAAAAGTGGGCAAGCGCAATAAACCTTTTGGGATACAGCATATGTAGTGGTGCAACCACAAGCTTTTATTACTGTTTGCAGTTCTAGACAGTGCTAATCACTCACTTTTCATCACCTAGTGTTAGAAAAACATTGTTAATTTGTAAAGATTTTATGGATCCAATGTATTTTTCTCTGTTGCCACAAATTTTCAACACATCAGTGATTTGACACTACAAAGGTATCCTACTTGAATATTTTGTAAAGGTGAAGAAAAGTAGGTAAAATGGCATTCTGCAACTGTACAGATACAGAGCTATTGCAAATGGGCACTGGTTAACATTGACTACGAGGCTTGAAGAGTATTGTTGCCTCATCACATATGCGACCTTTGACCATGAATGGCACAGCTATCTCAAATGACCTGAATGTTATCGCTAGTCTTTGAAATATAGCTAAATATGATCTGCACACTTAATGAAAATGAAAAACACACATACGCACACATACAAGATTCAGTTGAGTGAAGTTTGAGATACCACAACTTGTCAATCTTTTCATGCACACATATAATTCCCTGAATTGCACAATAATGTGGAGAATTTACAAGGCAAACAATAACAAGAATAAAAAACATGATTTTTTTTTTTACTTGTCTCAGCACATTCGTTAAAACACAACTATCAAAGAGACGCAAACTCTTAATAAAACGGTTTATTATCACACAATCAACAAGAAAAACACATTCGACGCATCTAATCTTCCCTATTAAATAGAAAATAAGGGCAAAGGTCGGAGAGAGCTTTTGTTTGTATTCATCTAAATGTCGCCTGTAGATGTCAGTATAACACTCGTATGGTGGAAAAGGCGAGGAAGAAAATGACGTAATCTGGTGGTAATGTTGTCTTGACAACCGACCGAGTGAAGGTGAGTAGTCCAAGATCGTAGTGTATTATTAGGAAGTAATTGATGCAGCACAGTAACGCTTGTTTTTTTTTTAAATGCAGCCCAAAGCCTAAATTGTGAGCGGGTTCCTCAAAACCATCCGTGTTATACAATGAAGCAGTTTTTATGTAGATAGTCTAGCTACATGCTATTGGTAGCGTCAGTCGAACCAGCTAGCTCAATGTTGTTTTCAAGTTACAACGCACTTTACCGTATTTTTTTAGCCGCATTTAATATTTAACAAATGCACTTTGCAGGGCAGTGTCCATCGCATGCATAAAATAGGCGCAGTGCAAACATCAAACCGTTCCAAAGACAATAATGCCCACTTAAGTGACGGTTGTTTCGTGAAAACGATTGTATCGTGCCTTCAAATGTCATATAAAAGTCATATTTTGTCTTTTATGGCCTTTACTCGATTGACAAAAAAAGTGCAATAAAACAAATGTAATAAAATGTTTACTACACATCAATAGGTTAATCAAGAAGACACAATGCCAGAGGTGAAGTCGGTGTTCAGAGAAGTTCTGCCGAAGCAAGGTTTGTATCTTCAAGATCGACAAAAACACATTTGGTTCACACTAACTAATTACATGTATATTTTTTATTTTATTTTTTTGCATAAACTACCATTGTCACTAAGTTCGTTTGATATAGAACAGGGATGTTTACTCATGAAATTATTATGGACAAGCTTCAAACTCAATGTACTGCTGGTCGTTTTGGATTAATGCAAAACTATGAGACACTATGTTTAGTTGGGAAGTATAATTAGCAGTAAAAATTATAGTTCATGTTGCTGCTGACTTTTTTTTGTCATCGCAGGCCAACTATCTATGGAAGATGTCCCTACCATGGTTCTTTGTAAACCCAAACTCCTCCCACTCAAGTCAGTCACACTTGAGAAGCTGGAGAAGATGCAGATGGAGGCTCAAGAGGCTGTCAAACAACAAGAAATTGCAATGAAGGAGCAGTCGCAATAGAGACTATGAATGAAAGAGGGATCCAACTTGTTGGATACACAAACCAGCCAGCAATGAAATACATTTATATTGCTTTATTGACCAGTGGGTGGATTGGAGGGATGATATCAAATGAAATATTCATTATTTACACCTATGTCTTGTGTTTTTTGATAACCTGAGTTTATCTTCAGCTGTCAATTGTTGTTATGTAGATAATAATTTTAAAAAATCTTATTCTTTATAGTAGTTTTAATGAACAATCTGGAAGAAACACTTGGTAAATCAATTGTAACAGTATGTGATTGATATAAAAATAAACACTCTAAGACCACCTCTTGGAACCTGAACTGACCTTCAGTGATAAAAGAAAATGAGTCACACAGCATAGAAAAAGCAGCTAGTAAAGGGGGCAGAAGTATTGCATATAACATTCTCCCCTTTATTTTCCATACACTGTTTTATAAAGCTCTTGACACAAAGCAGTCGCGTGTACAAACAAATTGCCACCTAGAGCACGCAAAATGCGCGGCAGTAAACTCAGTCGAATACTGTACATCATAATATGGAATGACTGACACAGAGGTGTGGCACTTTCAAGGTTAGCTTATGTTATCGTTTATGTTGAAACACGAGAGGAAACCATCTAAAGAACTTCAGTTTCAAAAGTGTGGGTTTTGTTTTTGCTCCTAATTTGGAAAAATATGCAAGTAAAAAAGTATTGGAGCTTTAAAACCACTTCTTAGCTGTCAGTTTTGATGACACCCCCATCTCCCTCGCTGACAAATCTCTTGCGGCCCCTGACAGGTAAAATAAAACGACATAGGTCACAAATTTTGTATATTTTAATAATGTTGCCAAGAAGGTGTGAGCACTTACCTACAGGGACAAAGGTCTCGTAACTTTACATCAATGATTCCCATGTTAAAGCTCTTTTCAACAAACTGCTCAAGGATGAAGTACGCACGGGGAACATCTATGTTAATTTCAGCTATATCCATATAAACTCTTTCATAGCCCTAAGGAAGAAAAACAACAATACTTAGTGCATGGATATGCAATACAAATGTTAAACAGCTGGTGGCATCTTACCCTTCTCATTTGGTCCACAGTGATAATGGAGGACACAGAGAGCAACTTAAGAAGCTGCAGAAGCATTTTGAATGTCTTCTCTCCCTTGGACTCCAATACCATTACTAGAGCCTTGAAGAAATAAGTCAGAAAACTGAGCCAGGTCTGTTGATAGCTGACTGCATAGCAGACTGACTTACCTCATAGACAAACTCATGATGAAAATGAGGAACCTCCAAATCTTTCAGACACCTCTCAGCCTCCTTGCTGTCTCCAGATAGGATGTATTCCTTTAGCAGGAGGTTCATCTGATATAATAATTTCAAAAAAATGTTTTACACTGCAACAGTGGACTTCGAGACATTAAATGTCAACAGCGAATGGATAAAATGGATGATGCGACTATATTAAGGACGGTACCTCTTTGACAAGCTGTGTGACAGGTCTCTGGCCCCCACCTATGCCCCATTGGTTGTCGATGCGAACGCCACCCTTACTCATCTTCAAAAGCACAGCCGCTCGGTCGAGGGCCGCCCTGCAAGATGATGATTTATGCAAGTCACAACATTAGGTACACTTCGAACACAACAGCTCGACCCCCCAACGGAGGAAACAATGGCATGTGACTCACATAGCTCCGCTGGCCTCGTATTCAATCTGTACAATATGTTGAACCATACAGACTATGGGAAAACATGTACTGCTGTCTACGCCTGCCTAAAAATGTCAATTTTTCAGCCTAGAAAAACTCCACTTTGAACTTGGGAAACTCGTGAAACTACTTTCTGAAAAAAAGAACAACTTTCCTAAATTTGTTATTTTATAGTTTTCATTTATTGTTGAGCAATATCTGAAGTTGTATATTGCAAAAAAGTGTTGACATCCATTTTCTTAATCAAACACGCGGTCGAGTCATAATCTAAATAACAACATTCTTACTTGAGTACTTTTTTTTTTTTTTTAAACTTTCCCTGCCCATGACTTAACATGTATCCGACACTGAATCACATACAGTACCTTGTGTATTCACAGCCAACTCTGCCTTTATAGCTCTCAATGTAGCTCTTTGACAAGATTTGGTCACGAACAGCTCGTGCGATGAACTGGCCCATGAGCTAGGACACAAGAAAGAGAAAATGTGTCTTTAATATCACAATTTCTAGATGTATCAGTTATCCCCATGGATTTCCTTCAGTATGCTGAGATAGGTTCTAGCTCATCCACAACACTAAATAGGAAAAGTACAGTATCTAGAAAATGGACAGTGTTATATCATAAGACAGAAATAGTATATAATTGAAATATCATCCACTTTGAACGAATGACAAAACTTTACCATAACACACAACATATAGTGGTGTCACTGGCATGTGTGCGTAACTAATTACACGTGCTTGTTTACAGTTGTGTACGCGTAATTTTCGGTAATCGAAAGAGCTGGCTTTGTTGCCCTGGTATCCACAAAGCATGCACTCAGCACTCTGACTATTGTTCCTGTACAGACGAGTCAGTTCACTCTCAATTCGGTGCAGGCTTGACAGGCTGCCGCAAGAAGAACAAAAGACAATGTGTGTGTGTGTCTGTGTAGATGTATGAGAATGTGAGAAAACTAGAGTGAGGGATACAGAGGGAGGTTTATACAGGCCCTATAAACACACACAGATCTGTGAGAAAGAACAAGCAAGACCAACTGAGACAGAGAGGGAGGGGTCATGGGGAGAGGGCTCCTAATAGGCCTTTCAGAACACTGCTGAGCTTGCATTTTTACTGCACAGCCAGACAATGACCACAGATCTCATGTCTATGCTACACAAAAAGGACATGCACACACAAAAAAATATGCTTGAACAAAATATTTGAAATATAAAGTATAACTCAACAAGTTTAAACCCTCAGGAAGAATAAAGTGGAAACGAGAGTTGCATCGTCAAATACCACACAGTGTTGCAATTGGAATGCCTCAAAAGTCAAACAAAATGTTATCTGAAGGCTTAACGCCACTTTTTCTTTGACTTTTTGTGATGTCATCACACAATTAAGTTTAATGACAGAAACACTCACCTGCGGGGCTCCAGGTGTGTCCAGCACCAGATCTGGGAGCTCTCGTAAGAGTTTGTCAAAGGACTTCTCCATATCACTGCGGAATAAGACGGGTCCACAGAGATCAGCCAGCAGCTTGGAGGTCAGCTCCCGCTGGCTGGCCTTGGCCTCCAGTGCTAACGACACAGCCAGCGAGGGCACCTCACTTCTCATGGGCCCCAGGTTCAGATCTGCCAGCAGTTCCTACATGAGGAGGGAGTTGTTGACGCTATTTGTAAGATCTTTATGCTTCTTCGTGGACTGCACTCCTCATGCTTACCGCAACTTCATTTGTGTCTCCGTGTTCAAAGTACTCCTGCACAATGGGGGTGACCGTCTTCTCAAAGTCCCTCTCGTCCAGCGGAGGGACCACAGTCTCATACACACAGTTTTCCTGGCCAAACATTCCAGATGTTCACAACAGAAATATCAATCGACCATTTTGACATTTGCTTTTATTGCATAGTAAACCCCAGAATGGATTAGACTAGCATCAGCAAGAGAATATGTAAAGGAACATTAAATGGAAGCTTTAGAACTGTCTGGGGTAATGCGAGCGCATTATTAACCACCAAATTATTCAGAGGGGCTTAAGCAAGGCTTCAGTGCTCTTAAGACTGGCCTAATGACAACAATGGGTTTAACTGTGTTTAGTTATCTGGTTGTAGTTTCTAGTTGTTTTTCATCACCGAAATATATCAGCATTAATCAATGAGGATTTTTCAGAGCGTTGGACATGTAAGTTATAAATATTATTGGATTTTATTACTTTACTGTATTTCACAAAGAAAAAATGCAAAAATGTGTTTTGAAAGAGTAACAAATTAAAAGGCCAAATAATAATGTGAAACATGGAAAATCCCATGTTGGAGTCCAGAAAAAATAAAATGATGAAGCTTAGTTTTGGATCATGCATAACATAATTATTCAGCCAACCTATTGAGCAATTTTTTCAGGTGGGCTACTTTACACATTACAACTCACACAATTAATTGGGAATTATTAATTACCAACTCATTTTATGAATCAGAAAAAAGTACTTGAGCACAGAATATTCCTTATCCTCTGTGTAGATCGACTCAGCAGTCAGTACCTGAGCTTCGTCATAGTTTGGGTCTTTCTCGTCTACTTGCTCTGGTTCATACACTTCACCGGATCTGCCCCACACACCTTTGCCTCCAGCCCCACCTGCACACAAAGATTAAGTACAATGTTTGAAATCAAAGCCAATGGTGTGAACTTTAAAATAAAATGATATGTTCACAGTGGTTTGTATAATTGTAAAGGAAGGTCAAAAGGATAAGCAGGAGAGGGGTAACAGTACATGAAGTGTCTGCAATATGATATTTTAGTAGAAACCAAAACATGTTATAGGCGATAATGTCACGTAACAAACAACGTGACAAAACGAGCACTAATGCTGAGTTGAAACGGCACCCAAGATCAAGGGAGCTTTTCATGTACTTCAAATGAAAAAGATTTGCTTCTTGTGACTGTGAGCCACTCAGGCTCAAGCATAAGACCAGTTTCAGACAAATCTCAGTGGCAAATCCCAGTGGCACCCCCCCCCCCACACACACACACACACTTCTTTGGTCAGCATTGCGTTCTGTTGTTAAGAACTTGTTCATGCAACAGCAGATTGCAGGCACTTTGCAAAGATGGATGGCAAAGCAGCTTGTGTGCCAAGTTTTACTTAACATCTCACTATATTTAGTCCTGCTGGTTACGTGAACACATTTGGCTCAGTCTGTGGTGTGCGTGTGTGTGGCTATCACGGTAACTCAAAGTACGAAGTGCAAGAAGGTGTGCTAGATTCTGTGGAGAGAGAAATTGCCTTTTATTTCAACTACAAGACTAAACCCTCACTACGTGCATTGATATTTACTGTAAAATGTGTGTGAGAGAGAAAAGATCCCTGTAACATTGCATATGTCCTTCTGACCTCTTTTGCAAAACAATCCAAATTCCAGGATGAGGTGCAGCCCCAACAAGAAGAAAGAGGGGAGTAAGAATGTAAAGTAGTGGTGGGTAACTCAAGTTTACTGATTCAGTGCTGAGATTTGTGATTCCCATTGATTTCATATTGTTGTAATGATCAGATTTTTAAAGCATCTTGTTTGTCCATGACCTCACAATTTGTTTGCAAACTAACCAGGTTATGTCTACCAAACGTTTACAACAACAAACGTTTCCTGGCATACCCAACAATTAGTGTCATCACTTATTATTTAACACATTGTCTTACCTTTCTTTGGCAGACCTCTGCCTTTGCCCAGTCTGGACTTCCTATCCAGCAGCTTACTTTTGGGGCTGGTGGGGGTCACCGCTGTTCCCCTGACCAGATCACCATTATCACTAAGGGAGTCCCCCCTGCCAGAATCCCTGGACGAGTTCTTCCTGAGCCTCCGCTTAGCTTTGGCCTTGAGACGCGCCTCGTGGATGCTGCTGCTCGACGACAACAACCAGTTGCCATTGACCTCGTTGCTGATGTTCTTGTTGGCGATAAGTGTGCCAGTGTTGTTTTCGTCTTCAGATTCAAATGAGTCACTCACATTGTCAACCTCTATCGGGAGAAAAAAGAAATATTTAAGTGAGACGCCACACAAGGCAAAAACAAAGGGTGCTCTAATTAGTGTCAACCCGTGGAGGCGCTGTTGATCTACTTGTATAGAATAACTGTTACAAGACATCATCCTTTCTTTTTCTATATTGCTTATAATTAGAATTGCGGATAAGGTGGATCCGATCCAGTCAATTGCAGCCAACCAATGATTCACGCTCACATTCACATCAATATATAATTTAGAAGCTTCCGTTAACATGTTTGCACTAGTAGTGCATGCCGTGCAAGTTTGATTACTGGGCAGTAGCCCAATGCGCCATTTACATACATACATAGAAGATTATACCAAACATGACTTTTTTTGGAACTTGGGAAGAAGACAGACAACCCAAAGAAACCCTCAGCAAGCACAGAATATGTAAACTTGATCACTAGACTAAGACGCCTAACATGATATCAATCTTTTACTACTCCATTTGTCATGTTTTAGTGCGTAATGATTTGGATTATATCAAATGACATCATTCACTTTTCTGAGGAGTGACGTATGCGCTTATTTTCGTGTTTCTTTCAATTATCGAATACAGAACAGTCAGCGACATGGCTGCACTTTAAAAATTAAGTTCCCAAAATGTCAAATCTAGCATTATCGATACTCTACGTGCCAAAACAATTGATTACTTCTGAAAGAACGAAAAGAAAGACGACTTCCATGCACACAACCACTTTTCTTCATTCGAACACAGCTGATGATGCACTTAAAATGGCTCGGAATGGCCCACACTCACCGACGGGGTTCGAGTTGAGCCAGGCCTCGCAGTCAGCTGCCATATCCGACAACAGTGAATAGATGTTGCAACAGCAAAAAATGATTTAGTTAAAACCTGTAATATCCAAGAACAGAATGCAAAGGTTGGACGAAGAAATATGCCCAGACACAAACCAACGCAACAGAGGCCCACCCCCACGGTTGCCTTCATTCAAAGTCCCACTGTACTGTTGATAAACAATGGCTAGCAGTAGCATGTAGCACGACCACTCACTGACAGGGGAAAAATATAAACTGTATTGACGTGATAATGCGAATGCTATATGCAAATCTGCAATTTGCTGTCTGTTTAGCAGCCACGACGATTAAAACGACACACGGGTTACGGTAATAAAATTAACAAATAACGCGTCGGAATGCGCATACATCGTATCGTTTTTTTTTAATCTCTAATAATGCATTAAAATATACCATGTTTGCCAACACGTTATGGCATGTACATTTGGTCAATAACTCACAAATGAATCAGTGTTCGTCTGCAGTCCTCAAGCTCTGTGCTGACTTGGAACTACGTCGTTTTCAATTTGTCTACCCAGCAACTCCATCACGTCAGCGCTTTGTTTTGGTCTCTGATTGGCTGACAGAGGCGGGGTTTTAAAAACACCCCAGCCAATAGAAATGTGAGTTTTTTTAATCTCAAATAACATGAACAAAAATATACATTTTATCTGTAAAAGTTTAGCTACAACATCAGAGTCCGTGTAAAGGGAAAGTAAATACGTCTTGTAAATTTGACACACAGGCAACCCTGGCAAATTTAAATTATTGAGAAAAAGAATCAATCCATAAAAATAAGACTTCAAATTCCTTAATCAGTTGTAGTGTAGTAAGTTGTGATACTGTGTAAATTGCTTTTTTTATTGCAAATGAATATTTTGATTTTCTGCTGAAGCAGTCACTCTCCAATGGTCAATTCAGTTTTGTACCCTGTACCTCAAATGAGTTCTTACCCAATTTTGAACTATTCTGCCTCAACACTTAGGGGCGCTGTTATACAACAATACCGTCCAAAGTCATGAGCAGGTTATGAATGTAATGTAGCCTCTCTCTGAATGAGACATGACACCATGCAGCAGCAGGTAAAGAATCCAAGCCTAAAAATCACTCAACAACCTGTTTGTACTTTAAGAAAGCTAATAAAGCAAGTAAACAAACAAATAAACAAACAAACACAAACCCCTCCAAAAAGTATTTATTCACATGAAAATTATATTTAAGAAAACAACATTAACATTCAGGATAAGGCTTCATATTGTGTAGAAAAGACATTTGGCTTTGAAAGCAACTGTTGTATTTGGACTGGTCCAGTTTAATATACCATATTTAAAATGTTGAGGCATTGAATTAATCTAATAAAGCTGGGACTGAGGGATTGATGTTTATACACAGTAGAGATTGATTGCAAAGCCATTGCATCATTATTACACATGAAATTAATTTGACCTGAAAGACAACTGTCGTGCACACAAGACCAGAGTTCAAGAAAAGCTTTACGCCAGTTATCAATAAATTGCACACACTGAGTTAGAAACTCAACAAACAAAATTCACCTGAGCATCTGTCTCAGTTTTTACTGAGTAAAAACATTCATTGGCATTATTTAAGTCACAATGCAGTTGCAATAGTACAATCTATTATCGTTAGTTGGACATATCAAAGTCCAAACTGGAAATCAGATTTTGAAAGCAAGTCGATTCGTTAAACAATGTGTCAACATCCAAATTAAATAACACTTAGCTTTGTGTGTACAAAGAATAAAACTAATAAATAGTCTTGCTATACATTGGAGTATGTACAAAATTGAACACAATTATGATTAACATTTCCGACCATTATTCCATTATCCTAAAACAAGTGCAAGTATCCGTATTTTCTATGCCTCCATGAATTCCACTTGTGCTGCTTGTGGTAAGAGGACGGGATGTCACTGTGTGCTTGAGAATTCAGCAAGTTCTAGGCTCTCATGTGCCAGCTGGGACAGGTATTTCTGCATAATCGGAAAGGAAACATCACCCAAAGAATTATTCAAACAGGTTTACAGAGTAGTGTGTAAGTTAATCTCTTTTATTGTAATGGTCTTTATTTATGTTTATATTTACAGTAATACAACATTATTATGCACAGCATGTGAATTATAATGTTTCAGTCAAATTGGTACAGATGCAGAAAATCTGAAATATATTATTTTGATATACTGCACTTCTCATCTGGGAAAGAAATAAGACAACAGCCCTGTTATGAAATATCATTTCAACTCATGGGTATTAATGTCTGGAGAAATGTAAACCATTAAAAATGTATATACATAACATAGGGACCACATGCAGATTTGACAGACAGCACAAGTGTCAAGAACATTTTTCTACATGGAATGTCACACATTGAGTGCTCGGGAATCATTTCTCCCCTTACTTGGGTCAGCTGTGCTGCCAGCTAGCAGAGAAATGTGACACTGCTTTTTGCTGAATGGTCAATATTGTAACATACAACAGTTATGGATCACGCGAACATGAAATACGTACTTGTGTTTCTGTGTGCACTGAGTGTGTCTATAAATATTGAATGTCACAGAGTTGACTTAACTGTTTTAATGGTTTTATTTTTTTTCCTTTGGATAAAAGCACCTATAAATGATTAATTATCTATCGTTTATGATTTACAAATACAGTGAACACATGACTTGTTTGTCATGTTAGTATTTGGGGCAGCAAATGACTTGACTGTTATAATTTGATAAGAAAAGAAAATTGATCATTTTTATATTTGATATTGAACTGCCTGTATAGAATTATGAAAAAGTATAAAGTGTTAAATTATTATTTCTGTTTATTAATACAGCGACATAATTCACCCGGCTGTAGGACAAAGGACATTGACAGCACACACCTGTAGGTTCCTGTAGTGTACAGTGCTGCGGCAGTGATTCATCTTTGCAGTTTCCTCGCTGGTGTAAAACAGCTCACAAAGTTTACAAAAGAAACCAGTCCTCGGCTCAATGAACTCCACTCCTGCAAAGCAATGAGCGATATGTCGTTTATTGTCTAAAAGAGAATTTTTAGACACTTTATTATTAGACACTTCCAGGGGCGGAGCTACGTGGTGGCCAGGGATCGCAATTGTTACCTATAAACTCATCAAAATAATGAAAAAAAAAAATCATGAATTATTTCACTCTGTAAGGAATGAATATCTGAGTTTCACTTTTTGAACGGAACTAAAATTAATTACATTTTGCGGGATACATCATCTAATTTAGTGCGAAGTACCTGGGTTGCAGTTGCTACCAATATTTTGCATTTACATTTGAAAGGAACATTTGAAGGTTGGACATTCTAACTTGGATTCAACGTTGGGCGAACGGCGGGGTGCATCCTAGACTGGTTGTCAGCCAATCGCCGAGCACATCCAGACAAGCAACCGATTCAACTCACATTAACACTAACGGACAAGTCAGACATTGAAATGGCTATCCTGCTTTTTTTTTTTTAGCGCGTGTGAGAATGATTAGAAAACTGAAGTTACTTGTTGCAGACAAACAACAACCCTACACAGTGACATCCTAAATTGCCTTGGGTTTGGGAAAAACAAATTCGAGTTGTGCAGAGGTTGTACTGGATACAAACACAAATTGTCGAGGCATCATCCAACTAAAATAACCCCATTACTCATGGCAGACAGCTCTCGTGTCTGTGATCTATTGTTGCCACGCAGCAGAGGCGGCTTATGTAAGTCCCTATGCAGCATGTGCTGGGCCGTGCCATTCCAGTGCTAATAATAATATAAATACTCATCTCTCTGGGGTGCAGTTCACAAGCAGATCACGGAAATAGGTCAGCAAGTGGCCAGCCAATTCCCGTCAATTAGAGTGCTAATGCAACAGGTTGTCAGTGCCGTTATTAGCAGTGTACATGATAACGCTTTAACGTTCACACTAAGACAGCAGACACTAATATCTGAGATCCTTAGGCTGTTAGAATGATAAGCTATAAAAAGTTATAAATGACCATTTTCTATTTTGGGTATAACTGGGGAACCAAAATGATTTGTTGCATTCCCATCTCACTGCAACAGAAGTGTAGTACAAAAATGATCTTGCTTACCTAAAGGGATGATGTGTTCAATGACAACCTTTTCCTGTTCATTAGATGATGAGGGCGCTTCAATATCTGCAAAAAGATTATTTGAAAATAATAGAAGGTGGATACAATTTATAAAAAGAATTAACATGTATTTATTTGTGATCATTTTACATTTTTATGATCAGTTGGTCTCAATGATTATACTGGTAATCAGAGATGGTGTTGTGTGCACCGTAATGTAATTTTGAAACCGATTTAGGAATATCTTTACTTTTTTTCTTGTACATCGTTTTTTTTGTGATATTTTCATTTTTCTTAAGTTTGGCCTATAAAAAACTTGCACACTTTGGATTTTACCATGTGTTGTAATGCATAGCTATGCCATTTCAGAATTAAAATACCTGTTGATGAACCTAACCTATGTCATTTATGATTGGTGAAATTTTGTATGTATTTTTTTGGCAATGAGTAAAAAGCATCTATATCAACATCATATAATATCATATCATATTGTATCTGGTGTAAAGTACCTTTTTTAAGAATGCTGTCATTGTGTTGAGTGACATTGGAACTGGCCTCAGTGACCTGGACTACATCCTGGACCTTGCAGTCATCTGATATTTGAATGTGATTTTTTATCGGCTTTTCCTCTAAGGGCCCACTGTCAGAAACTTTGTCTTCTGTACTCGTCTCCTCCAGTGCTGGCTTCAACTCCTCATTGGGAAGTTCAATTAGGTTCACAATCGGTGGCTCAGAAGTAACAGAACTCTTTATAGCTTCTTCTAAACTTGTCTCATTTGGAACTTCTTTCTCAGTTGTAGATGTTTCTAGGACTTCAGCTTCCTCACATGTCTGTTCCTGGATGGATTTGTTAATCTCCTGCTCCTCATCTTCCAAAGGGAGTGAAGGTGACAGTGAAGTCCCCTTTGTTGTTTGCGTTTGTTCCTCTGCAGACTCTTCAGGACAGGTCGCATCCTCTTCCAGCTCAGGAAGGTCTGGCTCAATAATGAAATCGTCATCTTCTCCCACTTCATCAACTGTAAGAAATTCTTCCATGTTCTTGGGATAGCAGCAGTCGTCATCAGTGTTTTCTTCATTTCCCAAGTTCTTCTCCTTGCAAGAAAAAAAATGAATACACAGCTGAGCATGTTTGCAGATGTTGCTTCCTTTTTTGTCTTCTTGTTACTTACAGTGTCCTTGTGATTAAAACATTCAGCAACATCTTTTGACTTGTCGCTGCGCTGAGGTGACACATGTTCTTTTGATTGGCCATCCTACAAAGGAAAGTGAATTCGCATAAAAAGTACGTTCAGCTGCAGTGTTCCCCTCTTACTCATGCCCCTGTTTTACTGTGTTGCAGATTTTTGAGTAATTGTTGTTCTGATTTAGACCTGTGTGCCATACCAGCATGTCAAGATTTTGATCCAACAACTAAAAAGTATCCATACTGATGACTTCAAGCTTCCAAGATATTGGTTACCAGGTTATCAGTATAGCTGTGGTTAAAAATAATTCAAATTTTATCACCAATATCTTTTAAGAAAAACACCGTCAACTTCGCCCTGTCAGTGGTCACCCCAGCAAGTCACTTGCGTGATATATTTGGCACAACTTTCACACCAGATGCCCTTCTTGACACAACCCACCCATTTTCCATGGGTGAACCATTCACCCTGACCAGGATTTACACCTTAATCCCTGTGTCTAAAGTCAACAGACCACCCTCTGAGCCATTCAGCCGCCATTGGTGTTCTCTCAGAATATTATATTAAATTGACAGCTGTCCAAATTGGCAACCAGCCTCAACTCCAGCAGAGATGGCAAATCCAGGTACAGAAAATAAAAACCCTGCCACCGTTTTGCTTTAGCCACAAATGCTTTTTCTAATCAAGTGAGCCCGCAGGTAAATACATTATAGTGTAGTTGAAAAATTTGATGTTTAAAGATATGATATTCATCCTCTTTTGTTGTCAGTGTCAATTTTACCTGAGTTTCAACAAGTAACTGACAAACAGCAAGCTTTGGTATTTCGACTAGAGACCGAAGAGTGAAAACAAAGGCTAAGGCATACTTTGACAGTTTATGTGTTTTAAGTGTGGGGTAAAAGTGTATTTATTTATTTATTGAATTAATTATTTTAATGTGGTCTCTCTATGCCAGGGATTTTAGATATTGGGGGTCTGGAACTTATTCCCAAATATAAACTGTGGTTCACTGTAATCTAAATGTATTTGTTACTCACAGTATTTGTAGTGGGGCTGTCATGTTTCTCAGTAGGGGTGCACCTCTTGTTTGGCTTCCTACTCCTCCCCCTGCTGGGTGAACGCAGCTTCTTATCTTCTGGAGTTCTACGAGGTGGCTCATCAATCACCTCGCTCTCCAGATGCCTCGAATGCCTGCTGTGGTCACTGCCATTCCTCCTCCTTGACTTGCTATCGTGTCTTTGGTATGAAGATCTGGTCACCTTATCCGACTTCATGTAGAAGCTTTCCTCCATGCTCCGGTAGGAGTTGAAGGACTTGCCTTGAGGACTGCCTCTAGGGAAGTCTCTGTTTCCGGTCATCCCTTTATCAAATCCTCGATCATCTGCAGACCTGGAGACGACATAATCCGAGGGTTTCCCATAGACTTTCCGGCGGTCCGGTGGTCGTTCGTTGGGGCGGTCGCTGTCAATGCTGCATCCGTTCCGTCTGGAGGGTTCATCCCTCTCCATGTCGTCCTCAGCTCGTCTATAGTGTGAAGACCAATCCCAAGATCCTTGGTGTGGGCCCAGGCCATTGGTGCCTCGCTCCGGACCCCTGCAGGGGGCCGCCTGGGGGCTGTGGGCTGAGCTACATGATGTGAAACTGGGACTGTGTGATTGAGGGCTGAGGGAGTTTCTGACGGGGCTGCGGGAGCGAGCTCTGTCTGGCATGTAGCTGGAGAAAGGTAAGTTACATGAATCAACCAACCACCATATATATTTTAATTTAATTTGTCTTTTTTTTTACATTATGTACTAAATTTGCCACTGTCATCTACAAGGGTACTTTTACCCAAAAGGCTAGCAAACTTTTACTGTGACGAATCAAATTGTATTTCAAACTGTGATGTTTTTCATGATGCAGAAAAGTGAAACATTTCCTTACCGCTCAAGTTTTTGCACTTCATCTCTTTCCCAATGAGAAGCAATATCTTGGATGATTGCCTGAACATCTTTACCCGGTTTCTATAAAAATATAATACAATGGCAACTATTAAATTTAATTGTATCCTTTTTTTTTTACCTTTGAACACAATTCATACACATTTAACTTGAGTCTTACCTTTAGTTGTAGCTCCTGGTACCTTTTAGACATTCGAATCAGAAGTTTCTGATTGTTTATCATAGCTGGAGTCAGTTGGTAGTACTGAACCATGGCTTGAGCTGCCTCGATATAGGCCATCTCCAGAAACGCCTGATTGAAGAGAGAATAAAAACTAATAACACGTAATATTTTTCATATTCAAATGCACTCTGGTTTTCTCCCACATTCCAAAAACATGCATGGTGGGTTCACTGTAGACTCTAAATTTTCGGTACACGTAAATGGTTCTTTGTCTATTTGTGCCCTGCAACCAGTTCAGGTGCCCTGCCTCTCACCCAAAGAGAGCTGGGATAGGTTCCAGCTGTTGTACACCATTGTGGGATGGAACGAGTCGACTCCTGGCTCACTCCCTTCGTTCTGATAAAATCAATATTTAACATTGCAGAAGTACAAATTGACTCGCTAGGATGAGATTGTCACACGCAAAGTCTGTTTATATAGTGTAAATTGCGGAGTCTACTACGTATGCAACCTGGAGTAGCATGTGCAATTACTTAGCCTATATCAATAATTTAAAAAAATATTCTTGACAAAAAAATATTCAGTTATACCTGATGAGTTGAGCGCATCAGGATGTAATTGGTAACTTTGCCAAAAGGCAGTCCCAGATTGATGACATCATTTTCGGTACAACTGCCTTCAGGGAGGTTGCAGATGTGAACAACACGTCCCGTGGTGGCCTTTCTTGGGGGAAACGTCTGTAAATATGAGAAGAAAAACATCATAAACTGAGAAAATGAAAAGATTGGCAGCAGTGGCTTTGTCTTTGACTTGGCAAATGGGACATGTTGCCTTTGAGCAAGGTCATGAAACTCCAACTGCCCGGGGGCGTGACACAGTTGCGGAGAGCCTGACTCTGACATTTCTTCTAAGAGTGTAATAGAATTTCCCCAAGGGCCTCCAGAGAGTGTGAAGTTACCATAATTGGTAATCTAAGCAGGTGTTCCAAACTGACCTTAGACACATAACCATGTAAATAGTCCTTGTCAATCACAGCAGAAAAGGAATCATAGTAATTATAGTTGTATTATAAAATCTTTTATACATATGATTTGTCAGTAGAATCCAACACTCTGGCAGAGATTCTAGCAGGAAACTATTCTGCATCAAGGCAACACGATCACACAGAATGTCTTTGATTCAGCCCTGTCTATTATTAGCAACTGCAGAACCGTAGCAGTATAATTAAAGTTTAGCACATTCAAACGTATCCGCTTGTCATCTCACTGTCATGAGATATTTCCAACATTTCATATTGCAAAGTATACTTCCCTCCATTTAATTGCATTTTCAACATTTCTTTTCATACTGAAACACAGCTCATATTTCCATAAACATAGCAGCAGATGTAATATCGACCTGGTTTGTGGTGTTGTATATTTGGCACCATTTTAATTACAGTGCTTATCATGGTCCATGTCTTGAATTTCCATTTAATAAAATATAAAGCATATATAAATCATGTATTCATACATTTCTTATGAACATACAATATACAGTATGTATACATATACATAAACACACACATGCGCACACACACACACTTTAATTTAAAGTCTACATTTTTGGGCCACAAACTGTGGGCAGTCTGCATCATGGTGACAACTTAACGGTTTCTGGCCAGCAAGTTGATTTTGGCAGTTTGAAAAGTACATGAGCGCTAATTCTGTCAATAACTCTCGGCCAGTACCAGTGCCACCATCAGAGCACATAAAGGTCAATATACACTGGGCTCAATAAACAGATCCCATTATAGACTGTTAATGTTCTCTAAATGTTTGAGAGAAGAAGAGGCTTGGGCGTTGCACTCTGCACTTTGCTGGCGTTTGACCTGCAAATATTGTGTGCTTGTGTAAATTCAGGTGATTTGACCGCAGCAATGAGATCCCTGCTGAGGGTGACTAAGGCGACGAACAGTAAATGAAAGCCCTTTGGATAAAAACATACACAAATTAAGATGGCCCAAAATATGAAGAATACATACAAGAAGTTCCATAAAGTACACAGACTTTTAAACAGACTTACATCTATAATTCAGCATTAACTTATTTTTACTCTGTGGACTGTCACTAAAGTTAATACAGAGTGATATGGGGTGGTCCGCAGAGCCATTTTTTTATTTAGGGCTATATAAATAAACTTGACTGAATTCTGAATTTGCTCAGGCACATGCACCATTGTTGAATATATAAATATATTCAACTCGGGCCAAATAAAGGTATACAACTATTCGACATGGTACTGATTGACAGGACTCAGAGGACATGTTTATTCGCCTGTACAAAGCAGTATTCATGTTTGATGGTCGAGGGGAGTAGGTCCGCTTACTTTAACAGTTCCTGCCAACGTTCCACAAGCCTTCCCCTGCTGATCCCCTGGATCACTTTACTGGGTTCTACTCCATGTGTAGCTTGACACAGCTGCCTGGAGGTTGTTTGGCCTGTACTGCAGTGCTAATAACAGTACAAACAACTATAATCCTGTGTTTATTGTTTTTGTGTTTCTAGTTTCTTGAAGACACCATCCTCGGTGAAGGGGGACAACATGAAACTTTAATACAAAGAATTATATGCCAGTATGAAAATGGACTTGTATGTACAGCCCCCTGTATTTATCTCAGATTTTTCAAGTCCTCCATTCTGATAGGTTATTTAGATTTTTCCTGCAATTTTTTTTTAACCTATAAAGAGACAAAATATACTGTACATTTATAGTGATAGAACTGAAACCTGGTTATGAGTGACTATGAGCGTGTCTAGTTGTAAATAAGATGACAGCTGCTGTTTTGTTGTAACCTTCAGTAGCCTATTTTTTTTATTTCTAGGGGTACAATACTTGAATGGGAAAAAAAAGGCCACATATATGTCAGACCTTTGACTCTGGCTGGTGTGACGTAAATCCCGTGCTGGTCAAAGGGTAATTCGTCATGGCTGCAGCTGGCAAGTATGAGGTGTTGACTCCTGAGGAAACATCTGTGGAAACAATTTCCAATTTGTAGAGTGGGCAAGTGTTACAGAAGTGATATGAAACCATTGAAGATGGTTGTATAAAGAGGTGTAAAAAAAAAAATGTATTAATTGGCAAGCAATTGATTATCAAATTATATGATAAAGTTGCTTTTATGTTATTTTTGCCACACTCAATATTCATACAATATCATATATAAAGCATGTAATGGGAGAAGATTGGACCATATTTTTAAATCTTGACACCTATCTAATTATAGTGTGTTACCTCACTCTCTCAGCCCCATCAGCCACTCTCATTTACATATTGTCACCATTTGAAAAACTGCACACCGACAGACTCACTTGTGTAGACCATGTTCGGGAATAACTTACCTTGACCTGCAGCAGTGGAGCTCATTGAGTCTCCTCCACCGAGAGCACCATCAGCGGGCCTACCGAGCGTGTAGTGAGCAGCTCCGGCTGATACCACTGCTGAGCTGGAACAATCAAGCACACGGCTCGTTTTAGCTGCCCACTGCCCTCGTATCTTATGACAGTGCACACTTTTATGGAAACACCAAGACAGCTGAATGTAGTAGCAAATAAAAATAATAAAAAATCTGTTCTAGAATGAATGAAAATTGACTAAAGTAAATTTTGGGCAATCACTGACAAGGGAACCTAGAGTAAGTGGGTCTGCTTGGTGGCAACAGTATGCTGTATGTTATTACGGGACTACTTTAAAAATTTGCGCTGATTTGAACACTCACCCTTCGTTATTGTACAGCGTTCGGTTCTGCAGATGTAGTTTTCCCTTTACATGTTGCTCCCAGTCCTGAAAACACACACCCAAGTTGACATGCATGAACACCTCATCGAAGCTTTCCCTCTTGTGTACTAATTCAGAGCTGTAGGTGATGAGCCCATTTGCACGTGTATCTGTGTAAAAAAACGATTAACTTAATCACTTGTATGGAATTGATTTGTGATTGTACCAATTTTAGAACTTGTCAATTTCTTGTCTCGAATTTATGAAGGACTTGAAACTGGACTTGACTTGTTGAATTCCATGACTTGACAAATCTTTTTGACAAAAATTGTTTTTGAAATTGGTTATTATGTGTACTGTGCACAGAGCTGGAAACGCTCAGTAAGTGGAGTGCAGAGGCCAGCATGTGAAGCAAGTATCACTGAGGGAGCATCAGAGATGATTACATTTGAAAAAAGCTTTGGTTTTGATAAAATTTGAAAAAGGGGACATAACATGCTAGGTTAAACCTAAGAGACTAATCAGTGACTATAAAAATCACGGGCTACATGAGCTAAGCTTCACGTCTGGTATGTGTTTAATTGAGAAGAAATGCAGTAATAAACTGTACAGTCTCGTAATAAAGTACATATGTGCAGATACTGTGTGCAGACTGGCTAATATTCAAATACTTTCTATGTTGTGACTGAGTAAGTCAATTTGCTTAATTTTTGCCACAGTAATTTGGGATTTGCTCAAAACTTGATTTGATTAAGAATTGCAACTTAGCATGACTTCAATCTGATTAATAATAATGATAATATATCATGAAATTGTGTATTTCTTTCTTTTCACCAAACAACTGACTCACCTTGAGGTTGTAGACTTTCTTGTCACAGATGCTGCACTGATGTGGCAGTTGAGTGGGTGTGACAGCATGGTAGTCATTAACTTGGTACGGCTGAAGTGTCCTAGTACCCGTACACAAAGTTTCCTCGCTTCCATGGAGCGGTTGGTAACTCCCAAAACCCTGCAAGCCGTCAGGGACAAAAGACGATCCCTCGCTATTGCCCTTGAATTTGTGGTCAGAAGTGGGCTCCTCTGGGTTATACAGTTGATTTCTGGATCGCACTGCCTGCCCAGCTGCTGTCCAAATATTGGTGGCATCAGAGACCAACGGCGCATTCACGGTGTTCTTAGCGTTTGTTGACCCGTCCCATTGCTCTGTCTGTCCAGTGCGGTTGTACAGATTCATGTTCTGATCAGCAATGTTGAATCCAGCTTGTTGGCTGGAGATATCCTGTCCATAGAAGTCTTGTTTGAACCCAACATTGTTGAGTTTTGCTTGAGTGTTGACCACGGAATAATGTCCATCGGTAGCAGGGGCTGATGCCGTCGACGTCGCTCCCACGTTGTATTGAAGACGCCTGTCGATGTCAGAGGGATACGTGGGCCCGGATTTTATACCAAACTCCACACCATGTTGGCCTACGATGGGTCCCCCACCATGATGGTTCAGTCTCACATTCCCTAGATTCTGGTTGAATCCTCCAACCCCCAAGGCTGGATTTGAAGTCGGATAACCAAGCACCCCTGTTGGGAAGCCAACTTGGGGGTTCCGCATTTGATTGAAGAGGGGCTGTGCCATGGCAACATTGGAAAGAACCTGATTGAGAACAGTGGCCGCGGTGGCTGTATTGCCTCCGTGAGCCAGCTTGAGGCGTTGGAGGGTAAGCTGGGCCTGGAGCTGAGCAAGCTGGAGGCTGGCTGGGGTCAGGAGGAGTTGCTGGTTCTGCTGCTGGGCCCCAAATTGCAAACTGCCAGACAGCTGGCTTCCCACCTTAGGGCCCTTCTTGTCCGCACTGTCCACTGGCACTGCACTGATGGCAGAGGGAAGGCAATTAGACTTATTCTACAGAGAAACAGCAAACATTTTCTAGTAATCTGTTCCATACACGTATTGACCACAATAACACATACCTCCGCAGTATAAATACAAAAATTCTGCCCGAATAGAAATAATAATCCTGAGATTCGACAGACACGGTTATTGAGGTATTTATTACCATTATGGTTAAATTGACAAATAGGAAACTTCTTTCAGTATGTCGTGACAACAGATCTTAACCACTGCGAGCTATATATATTACAAAAAAATCTGTCAATCAAAACCAAGCTACATTCTCAGAATGCTACAGGTTTTTATTAGATTCTGCTTATGCACCAGCGGTTGTGACCACTTTAACGTATTAAACAACTATGAAAAAAAAATCATTTAATGGCAGGGACAACGTATAACTTATTATGATGATACTTCAAAATTCTACCATAAATAAAAAGGGCATTAAACTTGGTCACATTTTTTTTTTTTTTTAATAAGGAAAGTTTTTCTTTCATAAGTCAGTCAAAGTGATGACTGATGACATGTTGTTCATTCCGAGCTTCCTTTATGCGGCATAGAAGTACTGTAAGTGAAGTGAAGTGCTTAGGAACAAGTTGTCTACGATTATCATGACCCACTTTGACCGCTTTGTCATTTTGTTTTCAAACAAATGCTCTCCCATTCTATCTAAAATTAGTCGTCTGAACTATCCATCACATCATCTGTTAAGTTGTGGACAACAGTAACCTTGAACCCACTGTTGCCCCATCATACTAAAGAGGTTTTAGACTAATAGCCTTAGAAAAAAATATCTACCACCATCCCTGCCATCAAATGGTCATTCTCTAGCATACACTGCAAACAAAGTGACATCATTCAGTTTAAACTACCTGAAGATGTTTTTGAGATGTGAAATATCATATCTATTGTAAATACATAGAGTGGAATTATGACAAGTGATTTTATTTTGAACAATAGGCAATAACTAGTCACGTAGTGGACCGTAAACACTCGTAAGTTAACATGCATGTTGATGGAGCGTGATACCCTTACACCATCCCAGCCTATGACTCTGAAGCTATAAATACAAGAGTTGCCCCCTTCCATCACAGCACAGTGTCCTTAATAGACCAGTCAGCTGGAACACTGAAAATGTCCTTTTACAACAATTTATTGATGCTGAATTTTAGAAATTCCACATCCATTTTGAAAGAATGCTCACTATACTGATTGCATACAATCTATTTCCATATTGATATGCTGAAAGCTTTAAGCCACCTGAAACGTCATGGGAGCATTTAATTGATACGCGAGTTTGTAAAGCTTTTTTTTTTTGGCTTTTCCATGATATTACTACATACGTGTGGGTACCTGGGCTGTCTAAATGGAAAAGTGTAATGACCAGAGAAGCTCAAATACAACTTAATGCGATGTCAGAAAGCGCTGCACGAGTCTATGCATTGGCTGCTGAGCATAATTTGGATAAAGAAAAGGTCAATGTATACAATGAAATAAGAATGGCATGAGGAAAAAGTCACTTATTTTAAGTGTTAATGTAATGAGACTTACCTATTCCTCCTTCTGTGCATTTGCCCAGTAACATCAACCTTTGCTACCGTTAACATCTCTCTACACTAGTATGAAACTTATAAATGCTTAGTATTTTTTTTTAATTATTTCTTGTTCGACAGCAAAGAATTTTCAAATGTGACTTTGCTTTATAACTAATACGTTTTTCATTTGACATGATTTCTATTTTATCTCTTTCTATTTCATGATTTCTGGTAAAACATGCTCCGTACAAATAAATTGGAGGTTCACCATTGTCATGGAACACACAAAAGGATATATGACAAGAGCACTTTGAACTTCACAATGTTTATCTAAAACTCTGGTAAATTCACAGTGAAGTAGTTGATATTATTCATTACACCATATGGAATCTTATAACGCTAATAAACCAAACACTTGAATGTTCACGATAACTTAAAAACAAAATTTGTGATTTCACGTCACATTTTTTCATTTAGTTAGATATGTCTTTTCCTTTGGCAAAATTAATAAAAAAAAATATGTAGCCTGGTCTCAGGTAATGGTATCCTGATAAAAACATCTAAGCAAAAACAACTCATTGAAAATTTATTAAAAGAATTCATGAGGATTATTGCTTGATCAAAGTATTTTACGCTCATTGTGATGCCCAGCCATGTCAACCAACTAATCACAAAATCAATCTTGCTTGCCATAATTCGGGCAGAATCCTTATACCACCAAAGAGATTCTTCAGGAGCCCAAAAGACCAAACCATTAAAATTGCATCATCAAAGGTCAATCATTTGCAAAAATAAAACACACAAGTAGGGATTGGCCAATAGTATTAATTTTTGGAAAAAAATTAACATCTGTTTCCTGGCAATCCCTTCCAGGACCAAAACAGACAGCTGCACAATCATAACAAAATTCCAACATGGATCAGTCGACGCATCCTCACCGGAGGAAATAACAAATTAGTGTTAGAATCTCCGTCCAAACCCAGAAAAGTCCTCCGGCGAGCCTGAGGAAACATGCTTCACACACCCTCCCATATCCACACACGATAAAGCATCACAGCCAGCCGCATGTCCTGCCTTGCTGGTGTTATCCGGCATAGTTCAGCATGCAACACTTCATTCAATCCACCACACTTGGAGCTACAAGTTTATGGAAGAAGCAGACGAACCTTTAAGAGGTGCAGCAAGGCTCCAAATTAAAGCTGTGACATGAAGCGACACACTGCGTTTCCACCCAGTGTCGACCTCTACTCCCAAGCTGAGACAGATGCATGACTCGCTCGGCCCCTCATGTGATAAGACATGTACACCGGCTTAACATCACCGCGAGTGCTCTGCAGCCTATGCGAGTGACGCGGCCGGCCTCCGTTATTAACCAGCGGACAGGCAAAGGGGGCCCATGTGATGAAAAGGCACAAGTGGTCAGCTTGTGTGCGGGACGGGGGGCTTGACCGACACTCATTGTGACGAAAGTATTTTCAGAGGAGGCCGGGGGTCATTCGGTGCCAGCTACGGTATGAGCTGCTGTTAGCCTGTGTGGAGTTTGAGGCACATTGCAGCCAAATTTGTGAAAGTCAAAATATTGTATTCTAATCCTATAAGTAAACAAATTGTTTTCATTCAAATGTCATTGAATGTAATTTTAGGGAAGTTGCTTTCATCCTTCACTGATTAACACTGACACTATTTTGTCAGTCTACTTGCCAGCACCTGCCAGTATAACCCAGGATAATTTTTTTAGCAACTGAAGACGTGTGTAGGTGCAGACAGACAAATACTCCAATACTTAAACAAAACACAGTATAAAATTCAAAGTCAACAATGAGAAAAGACGCGAGATGGCAAACAAACACAAAATAGTGCACCCAATTGATGAAACATGGGGAGGTTGTGAAGGTGTTCTGCGCTATTTAAATGACCAATTGACCAATTTGTGGAGTTCCGGACTGCTTGTTGATGGGCTCAGAAATAACTATAAGCGCACGTCCATTGTCAACAACACAGAAAAGTATTTTTTCCTGACAAAAAGTCTATACAGCAAGCCAATCTCTAGACAGATCTTTTTTTTTTGCTTCATTTGTATTCCACAAAATTTTAACCAGAATATCATCTTTAGGCTACTGGGGGTGCATAAAACATATTAAGATCTGGTTTGACTTCCCCATTAATAGATCTGAACGGTCACCCTTATATTTTTTATTTTAGCTCAGAGAAAATCAAACTTTAAACTTATGGCACAGGCTTAAAACTAGTTGATTTTCTTCTTCACTAAGCCACTAGATGGTGCCACATTTTCTCCAAAAGTGACAGAATGCCAAATGGGGGCACTTTCCTTGTTATCAACATATGTGACAAGTTGAATTGTTTGTTAGCAGTGAATTAAATTTTATCAAATACATTTAAATAAGTTTTTGCATTTGGTTGTTGGGAAGCTTACTAAATTTTTCCTACATTACTAGAAGCAGTAAATGAGAAGACGAGACAAACTTTTACTCTGCGCAACATAATGTCCTTGATCATAGGGCTGAGGGGAACGGGGTCAGGGAGGTGAGAGACTTTGTAGCAATGTGAAGGGAAAGTTGCATATGGGGCGTGGTATGTATGATGCAGAGCAGGGTCGGCGTCCCTCACACCACATTTGGCTTAGTCACACTGGAGGGAGGGACGGACAGATGGACGGGTGCTCCTGATTTAAAGTACCCTTGTTTCGGGTGACGCCCCCCTGCTCAGCATGGTACTCATTTTACCATGTTTTGATATAATGAAATAATCTAATACTCCCATTGCCTATTCCTGACAAGCAAAAGAAAGCGTAATATACTGAGCTGCTAAAATTTGCTTCTGTCGCAAGAGAAAAGGAGAAAAGTCTGATAAAGTATCTTAAAAGTAGCATATGAATGGATAATTTGGAGTTCAACACACACACTTGATTGCAATTGGTTTTAATCCCATTTAGATTTTTCTCTATTTGTGGGCCAGCACAGTCATTTTCCCTCATGAAAAACATCGACTTAGGTGAAAAGTATACTTTTAGCCATCAAATTGTCAGGTGTATGTAAACAAGGTTGTGTTGAATTTACAATGTTTTCTTTCATCTAGTGGTTGCAAAAATCCAGATCCAGATAATCTATTAATTTCCCAGTGTGCGCTAGTATGCAAAAGAAAACACTGTCTGTCTCCTGGAATGGCCAGCATGGCGCAGCACGGGCAGTCAAATTCCCAAACACGCAAAATGAGTTCACTTTGTGCTTATAAAGTCATTCTATGTATATCAACACTCGCATATACAGTACGCATATTATTCAGTTGTTGTAACGGTGCCAGATGGGATCGTGAGAAACATGCAGGTCGGAGTAAACTTTGACAGCTGCCAACTGTAAAACCTAAAGAACATGCCAACTAATACATTCCCTTGCCTTACATATACAATTAGGTTTTAACGTCTGCTGTCACTGTTCCCACTCGAATAGATCAGAGTGGCACCTGCCCGATGGATTTGCCAAAGAAATTTAATATCAGTGCCCACATGCCATATCTGTAAATTGTATATAATTACAATATATATATATGTAATATAGAGGTATAACATTTAACTTGACATAATATATATATATATATATATATATATATATATATAGAGAGAGAGAGAGAGAGAGAGAGAGAGAGAGAATATTTAACTTGACATAATTTATATATATATATGTATACATAAGTTCTGCATTTCGTGTGAGACTTGCTGAGTTTTTTGTGACAGTTTATCAGCACGTATATCATCTTCTCAGAGCTACTATCGGGTTTAGTTAGTTGTGTGTTGAAAGTGATGATAGGGGCGACGAAAAACAGACCAAATAACTGCCATTCTGCTGAGCGTTAATAAATGGGGTGCCGAGAGCAGGGTGAGAGAGTTTCCCAACATGCACATTGGTCAAATCATTTTTTTTATGTATTTTTTTTTTTAAATATGGTCAGACCTGATAAAGAATTTAATTAATTGGCGGTTAATGAATGCCAAATTGGAGTGTAGAAATTGCTAAGAGGTGTGCATTTAATCTAATACTGAGAGGTGAAGTAATGTGAGGAGTGGGGGCAGGACATAGTTGGCTGTGACAAGTGAGGCAGACCAACTCTTTTTTTTGCTGCAGCTCTGAAACTTATTTATAGCCCACTGCCTGACTATACATAGTCTATTTCATTGGCTGAGCTATTTAGTGAAAATTATACAATTTTCTTGATTGAAACATCATTTATGTATGTAGTTAGACTTGCTGTAACAGGTGTACAGGTTAGAATAAACAGGTGCAGGACACACCTAGTGGAGTCTTCGCTGACTGCGCTCAGCAACACCAGAGCTAAACTGGTCGACGAGGCGATGTAGTCATAAACCCTTCCTTACCCCTCCTTCCATATCGGCACCATCTCATTTTCATTTTTACATCACTCCCATTCTATTCCAGTGCTTTCCAAATTAAAAGCAGCCGTTTAAGGATGGCCTACGAGGTTCAAACAGGTTGGAAATATTTTTATTTCAGCTGCTCTGTAATTTTTTTTATTTTAGCTGCTCTGTAATTCAGGGGCAATAATTTGTGATGATTTTCAAGGATCTTTTTTAATTTTTCTTTTATCATCATTCTAAATGTAAGAGAGATTTGCAGATGCGTGGGTGGCGCTGCAGTGAGGCATAGCGGGTCCACCAAATTCAGAAACATGCTGAACTAGAACATTGGCCCGGCACGAAAATGACAATGCGCCTATTTTAACGCCAAGCACCAGTCTACCAAAAAAGGCCCTCTGTGTTACATACTACATATGGAAAAGAAGCAAACTTGGCGCTGTCTGGTCAGACCTTATCCATCCTGTCCTTCATGAGAGACTTTATTGACGTGACTAAATTCTCCAATGTCTCAGGCTCTGCACTTTTGAATCGCAACACATGTGCTCTAAAATGTAGAATTGGAGCTCACTTACAATTCTGCGGTGGAGTCTTTTCCAACATCACTCAAGATCATTACACACAGCCAGTTAAATTAAGCGCTAATGAGAGCGTTATACCTTCTAGAACTTCTTTAAGCATCTAGACTATTCACGTCCTCTGGGACAGCTATAAGTCAGTGCACCCAAGATAGCAACAAATTAATTCGTTACCGTGGTCGTTAGCTTCAAAGCTTTTTTTTTTTTTGTTGAGGTACAGTCGGTGTTTTTCCTTATATGATGGGGTAAAACTAACATTTCCATCGACTGGAAAATATAGTGAACTCCCGTTTCGTATCAGCACCAAGTTGGATCTTTATATGGCTTTGTTGAATATGTTGTTACCCATATCATTCTCTTTTGTTTTATTGTGCCAGAAAACCTGAAATAGGAGTGACAAAGAGCACACAAGCACGCCTCACAACTTATTTGAAGAATTACGTGAGCGAGAACGTGAGAACAGCCGCTAGGGAAGATTTGAAAAGGTGCCCTTTGATAAGTTGAAGTGTTGATAAGTTCAAATATATTTGAAGGGAGTCGAAAGGGTACGTACCATATTTTTAAAAAAGTTTTTTTTTTTTTTATCTCTGGAGCACGGATTGCCAGCTATTACAGGTGTGTCCGATATCTATCAGACACAATAAACGGCAGTATTTTCATCAGGAGCGGAAAATAAACAGGCTGAGATAGCTTCCGGTCTGCACACCTCAACGCTTACCACTGCGGGTAGGCCGGAGGGATTGTCGCTGCCCCTCTATCTTCAAACTGATGACTTACTGACAAGCGGGTGTCTGAGCAGATCCAGACACACAAACAAACATGATCCCACTTTAATTCATGCCATGCAATCCATCGCTATGTGTGGCAGACTGAAATAGATGAGATTGTCATAAACGGTAAAATTGTCCTGAGTATCTCAAACTAAAGAACCAAAGCTTTTGCATGTGTGCAGCAGGGCTACTCTTACCTGAGGCGCATGTTATCGGCAATTAAATTATCAAATTTAACCTCGTGCTGACAAAAAGCAAACCTCCTCACTCACTCGCTCAACTTCTGTAAGTGTTCAATACTGTATCTGTAAAGACAATGTTCATGTCTCACATTTTGATTTCCTAGCATAAATGTGACGGAAAAACTAATGGAAAAAATGATTAATAAAATGCAGCTGTGGTGTACCCAAATACTTAATAACCCCCAGGAGACAAATGGTGAGCTCTTCTCTCATCACAACAGTTTACAGACACTGGACACATTCTTGAATATTTCATCACATAATATGTCATTGTGGTTGTCTCACACTGAAAACACTGGTCTAAAAAAATATTTGCCAATCAAAAATTGTATAAACCGGTCATAAAATCTCAATAACAAGTTGTGATAAATTATTACAAGGAGAAATTCTTCATTCTGCCTTGATTTGAGAAATTAAAAAAACAAATTTGCATTAACAGTCACAGTACAGTTTTAAAGTGTTCTATGAATAAAGTCAAGATGAATAAGACGTCATGGAGTTAATCATAAGCTATATTAGTCCAGCCCTAAAACTTTATTCAACGCTTGACAGATATAAATGAAATTGCTCAAGGAAAACCACAAGTGTGTGTTGAAGGCTGAATGCATGTGCGGCGTTTTTATAAACGTCCCATGCAAGGACACAAGGTGATCGTTCTCAGCTGTCGACAACTTTACGGAATGCCCGTGGTTATGTTCACCTGCTGCGTCTCAAGCGGCAGAGGCCAATCACATGATTACGCAGTGAATACCTGACATTTTTATTCATTAACATCGGTCAGCATCGTGGTGACATTGGCATTCGCGGACTCTTAAGGTTACTGTAGTTCAATCCTCCGCAGCTATCAAGAAAGCGTTGGGAACGTGGCGTGCCCCATCGTTTGTATACGCCTCACCTTGTGACCTCATTCGTAATATTACGCACAGAATCTAGCAGCTTAACACACTAACCTCCAGCACTGTCTTCAGACACCCTGAAACAGGTGAAAATCAAACAGCAACACGATCCGGAGTTAGCCATTTAACATGTCTAAAAGCATCATATTGCCAACGCAAATCACACAGCTTTCATGACTGTCTGCAGTCAAACAGAAGTGTGAACAATTTGGCTGGATAAAAAATAGCCTCAAACATCATTGTGGAATAACTCATGTAACTTAAAACTCTTAACAACAACTAAGTCCGTTCTGTAATGCTTTCATGCGTCATGAGCCGCTACAAATAAGTATTAGGAGTGTCTTTCACAAGTCTTGAAGGAGAGCAAGAGAGAGAAAAGAAAATCAGAGCATTATTAAATAGTGCAGCTGTTGCAAGGCAATGAGCCAAAATTATATTTCTGTCAGGGCTCACAGAGTACATATTGAAATACATGAACTGGGGTTGGTCGACAGTGAATTGTGCACATAACACAGCGGGGCACAGGTGTAAGTGAGAACAATGGCATTGTTAACACGGAGGTTTTTTGACAGAGGTTCCATTAAGGGGGGGGGGGGGCAAATTTACGGATTTTGTCCTTCACTGAAAAAAAAAATGGTGTTGAATAAACTTCATTTTATTCCGTCACGTGGTTGCGCAAAATAAAGTGATCTGGATCGAGATGTATTTTTAAGTTGACTTTAAATCGACCTGAAAAACAAATTCTGATGATTTTATTGTGTGCAACCACTTGACAAATCAAAATTGAGTAAATCCAACACAATATTTTTTTAGTGTACATGCATCTTGAAACCTTGCTGTGCTTATTTGAAAAAGCTTTTTATGCAGCTGTTTCTACAATGCAATCTATTGATGACAGTTTATTAAAAAAAGGAGAACTTGTGATGACTGAATTGTAATAATGTCTTTCTAATAAATTTGCATTTATTCATTATATTTTAGATTTTTGCACATCTTCACCGGCGGGTGGAAACGCCTATGTCGAATCAATTTAATTTTTTTACGAATACATAACATTTTTACAAATATATTCAATTACTAGTCACTGATCAAAAAATTTAACGTTTAAAAATGAAATGAAATGAAAAGCTCTCTGGATACGATTTTATAGGCTCAACAAAAATGCCTCTGTTGTTGGTTTGAACTGTACATTAAAAAAAAGTAAGTTTAAACAGTTTATTTTGTTTAAACGTGTATTCAAACATACAATAAAATATATTAAAAATTGAGTAAATATATAAAATATATTTAAATATATATAAAAAAAAAAACTTCCCCTTTTTATAAATTAATCAATGGTCCAAGGCGCGCGCATCCCTAAACATATCTATTTTCATTTTTATTGCACATGGTGAAAATATTTCAACTATTCCAGTCAGGAATAAACAATCTGAGCTACTGCGTGCCTACAGCAATTTTAAAATTGAGACAAGAATTTTGTTGTCATGGTTGTTTTTCCTGCAGTTCCCAAATTGTTGGTCAGGAAATTGTTTACCACAATCTAAACTGTAAAACGTAGGTCAAATGCCAGGGGTTTATCACCTTCAACCTTGGACCCCTTGACTACATAATTCTTCCACATAAAAACCTCAACAACATCCACGAAAAAGCAAACTAGCGGCAAAAAATGCATTTGGTCTAGCTTGCTGCATATGCGGAACAAGTTTATCCCACCAAAGTCACGTCTTTACAGTTACAAATCCATCAATGTGCATGACATTTAAGAGGAAACAGCAACATGAAGCCACGGTTTTAATAAGTATCAAGCGCAGTGAATCATCACATGCATCCAGTATCTTGACACTCAACAAAGTTATGAGTCGGCTTGACATCCAATTAACCATTTAATCTCATTAAAACCCACAACAGATGACTTTTTCAAAGCTTAGTGGCAAGACAAACAAACGACTCAAAAGCTGTTATAGTAACTATCGTGCTAAATTTTGATGGAGTCACATTTCCCTCTCAGGTCATTTATCTAGAGATTATGAAGAATTACATGATGGTAATTATCACTCGTCACCACTTATCATGTTTGCTTTGATTTTTGAATCTCTTTCTTGTCTGAGTGGCTGGTTCTGCTATCTGTTATTCAGGACCTAAACATAGCCAGACCTCCACTCATCATCCCAATGACAGAATTCGAGTCTTAATTCAATAATGGCTGACAGACTTGCTCTTTTGCTTTGTGGAACCAACTAAATTGGAGTAAATCCTTTGTGTATAACAAACTGCATGTCGCCGCCTCTGTTCTTCTCTCTCTGCCCTTAATGTTCTCATAAATATGTGAGCTCTGCCGTTCCAAAATAAGAGGGGATTTCATAGATTATCACCATGCAAATTCATCGAATATAAGCCAGGTTTTGGTTTCCACGTAACCGCAAGCATTTCTGAAATGCTAAACTGAAGCTACTCATTGCCTTCATGATTAATCATTTGAGCTGGGGGCTTGTATTTACTGATCATGGCGAAAAGACGGCCGACATGCTTTGATTTATCTAAGAGACTGTTCACATGCTTTGATAGGGGATATTGTTTTGGTTAGCAACAGAGTTTGGGAGATCAGTTGTGTGAGTGATTAAATGTCTGTGCGTGGCAAAATGAAGGAGTACAACTGAAACTCGATTTTACGCGGGTCCAGAATTTGGGAATGGGGTTAACTCCGTAAGCGCGTTGTATAGAAAGTCTTATTTTTTTGTAGAAAGGCATGTTTTAGGCAGAAAAAGGGGATCTTTGTTTCTTTCATTTACGTCAAGCATGTTGTTGGGCTGCCAAAGGGGTTCGTTTGCCGTCCGTCACCCACACAGGAAACTATATTTTGATTAAATTATTATACAAGCATTTTCAAGGTCAAAAAGATCACAAAACTGATTCTGACAAATAAAAACAGTATTTTATAAGTAACCACTTGATGACACTTTGTGCTAGCTAATATATGTGCGCTTGTGTGTTTTGCACCTGTGACATATAATAAATTGCTGCATTTCCTGTTTTCTTGCCCCCCCACATTGTGAAAGGCACGGTGCCATGAGCACATGTGTTTTAATGTCCCCTGCTTCAGCTGTTGGCTTTGGACATCAGAATCAGTATGGGACATAAAACAGGAGGTTGGTGTATGTGCCATTTCTATACCCTCCATGTCCTTCTGGGAAACCTTGGAGGTAGCATGCACGTAGTCCATGCTCTAAATTTATACCGGAAGTGAGTTATGACGAACACAGTAGTTCTAACAAAGCACATGAAGGCAATGTTAAAAAACGAACAAAAAAATGAAATAAAGCTCATCTGATTTGTGTCCTTGTCGGTTACTATTACACATTTAACAGTACGATTCGCTTTCGTAATGGCCATGTGTCAACACAAAGAACATTTGTAGCAGTGAAAGTCGGAGGCTGTAAGACTGCAGGAGGTGACGCTGTTTGGACCTGTCATTGCTTAATTTAGTTCTCTAAGCAATAGTCAAAAACAAACCAGGAGTAAAGACATTGTTAGATAGCAGTTAAACGAGCAACAGACCCAATAAAGTTGTGAGGATTAAATGTTATGACCTTAATGCTCACATTACAACCGTCCCTTTCAAGCTACATTTTTCGGGTAGTCTAGAATCCAGGTGGAGCCGTGCCAAAAGAAATGTAGTAAAGTCACTAATCCGGCTGTGCTTCAAGCAAGTTTATACTGATTTCAAAGGAGTCCCTATATGAGCTCAGAAAAGCAATTTCAACCCCAACACCAATGTTCTGACAACCGTTCTACCATGTGAGGTGAGGGAAAGTTGCTCTTTGTAATGACCCCGGTGTTGTGACCCGTTGTGTTGTCAGTGACAAGGAGGTTGGCCGGCATATTATACATACTTGGCGGCATACTTGCTCTCAATAACCACCCTAAAGTTTTCCTTCCCTCTGGTGTGGTCACGTTCAACATGCACAATAAATATTTAAGGGGTCTTTTAAGACCTTTGGAGCCCTTGTGAGTGGCCACGAGGCAACTTAACCTTCTGTGACACATTGCCGCAATGATTTAGAGTTGGCAGGTGGGGCACCGGGGGGAAAGTCAACAAGTGAAACGGGAGGCTATGCGTTGAAATCAATGAAATAAGCATACAAGATCATACAGCACATGCAGTCAGAAAGTTAATTGGCAAATGTTTTTTATCTTTCTACGATTTTGCATTTCATAAATATACCTATGTTCAAAAGATTGCCATGCCAACCATAACTTGTAACGGGATAATTGGTACATGACATGACAACTCGAAGCAGTGAAACTGAATAAGCACAACAAATCAAACCATGAGAAAAGAGCTTGTTTTTCAATGTTCAGAATTTTTGTTTTGAGACTTCTGTTCAAGTGCAAATCCTAGCCCCAACTAAGACTTAATTTAATTGTACATTATATATTCCTCAAACATAATTTAATAATACCATCTATGGTTAAAATTTAATCGGACAAAGTTCATCTGAGACATAATGTTCTAAAATAAGCAAGTGAACTCCATGCAGCAGCTCACATTCAAAGGCAACCTTCTAAACCATCATTGCCAAACGGTTATAAATTATTAGACATACAGCAGGAGCCCCAAAGCTACGGGAAAACACCAGAAACAAAATGCATCTATATATTTTGTAAATATTGGTACACACTTAAAAAAAGGTTTAAATTAAAACTTAAATTAATAAATTCAGTTTGCATTTAGTTTTGTGTTGTGTACATACGTACGTATTACTCATTATAGTAAATACCATATTAACCCTTAATAAAGCACTTTGGTAAATGTTGTCGTGAAGCAGCTTTAATATAATTTGAAATGAATTATGTATGAGTAGATTTTTTTATATTAATTATGTAGCATTATTTAGTATCAGCATGTAATCGCTGGCGAAATGTTTTTCTATGTCACATAAAATTAATATTTAAAATACATCTGAGGACTCTTCATTTTAAAATATGTAAAGTAAATAATGTATTAATAATAATCATATTAATAGCATTTTCAAGGGAGGTATTTTATTAACAGTAATTAATATTGTATAAATTTTGTTCACATTGATTGTGACTTCACAAGCCCATGCAAAATATTAAAGAAATACTTACTCAAGAAAAATTAAAAATCTTTTTGCATTTAATGTTCATGTAGTGGACAAACATGCTAGAGCGAAGTTTCATTCAGGCTTGGACTTTGTCTTACCTTTGTGAAACTTCTCCAGTTGTCTCTGAGGAGTATCCACCACTTTGTCCTTTTCCAAGCATTTTTGTTCAGCCCACCTAAAAATATATCCGGGCTCCTACTCCGATCCAAGCACCACCTGCAGCTTTCACACCTCCTAAGCCTCAACCACTCGCAGCGGCAACTTTCAGTTCTTCTCTGGCTGCCAGGTGGGAAGAGGAAAAAAAAAGAAGATCAACACAGGACAAAAGAGCCACCCTCCTGTTTTCTATAAGCGACTATGTTCTCAATTCGGTTCCCCGTGAAAGATGGGGCTATCAAAATAGGGTCTCTTCCAATGGCCACGGAAGATTGAGTGAATGGCTCTCTGGAGGGGGGGTGGGCTCTAGAGACGGCACAAGGGGGTTGAGTTGGAGCAGGCCAAATGGGAGTCCCTGGCTGGGACAAGCTCGGTACAGCAACGACAGGGACGAGAAATCCTCTCGGGCCAACACTGATTAGCGCTTCTACGCTTACACATACAAACAGACGCATGTAAAGTCTGGCCAATAGTGGGAAGCAATGGTGTTCGGTGACTCGGGATACTGGGATCAATCTAACTGCTGAATCATACTGTATATGGAGTCAATATGTAATTGTCACACTATGGTCTCCCATTGGTGAGACTAAAGGTGAGGCTTGTTTGGTAGTCAACTGAAAGGTCAGTATTTAATTCTATTCGTCATTTCAGGTCAGCGATCACATCAACGAGATAATATTGGATAATCACGACAATTTATGGAGCATGAAGGATTTGACCAAGTGGAGTAGAACCACGTAGTGTGCCATCTAAAAAAAAAAAAAACAATTATACTGTATAGTGGTAAAATGTTGAAGTCCCCCGTAAAGTGAAATAAATGTTGTATAGATTAAAACCACAGAGTATTGTTAACAAAAATGGCAAAAACTATGTCTGTAGAAGGATACACTTGCTGTTTGGGCAAAACAAAACAAAAAAACAATTAGCCAGGATAACTTCCAAAAAAAAACTGAACGGTCTTTAAATTGGATTCATGTCCATACATTGACTAAATGACACGAGTCAATACATTATACCAAAACAGTCACCCCAATTAATTACAGAGGGAGGAATGTGCACCATCACCACATTGTCTATTTCAGTGACAAATGGCAGACTTGAGCAGATATCTCTTTCTGTGCTGACAACCATCCGGAAAAGCTCACTCCCAAGCGCTCTGTTATACAAATGTCCGTGTGCGACAACTCTATTTTGGGCTCGGTGAGAAAGCAGATACCACTGTAGCATCAACTGGTGTTGACAATAAGGCAAGCCGGAATGACGGAGAGTCTCGTGACATGATAATAGTCAAGTGATAAAGCCTTCTAAAGAACACCATCACGCCACTATTTCCCACAACAGTATTTAAGAATGCACAATCACTGTAAGCACTGCTGTAATATAAAAGTAACTGGATCTCACAGATTAGTAAAAAGTAAGCATTTTGGAAATGACATCCAATTTCACATTTTATCGTCTGCTTGAAGAGAAATTGTGCAAACCTGATGGCTTCATAACCCAGGTAAATAAATGGGAATCATCATTCCACTACCGTCACTGCTCACATTCATTTCAGTTCAAACTGAAAAGAAAAAATGATCTCACTACATGGATGACACCTGCAGATTAATGTTTGAAGTGTGATACTGAGATTTAGATAAATAATCACCACCAGTGTTACTTTGTATGTATATATAAAAGCATGTGGAAAAGGTTTATTACCTGCAGAGATCGAGCCGAGGTCACAGTGTACTGTACTCACCAGTCCTGGAACTTCTCTGACACACCTTGCACTGCATATACACTGTCCAAATACATTATGATCATTAACACAATGCATTGACATTCAATACACGGGTTGTATTTCTCGCTCATGTAACTCAAGTTACCAATTATTTGAAACAGAAAAATTATGAAGTACATCTCTACAACATGACAAACAACTACAATAACAATATAGATTTATTTTGTATGTATTTGAGAGTGTCAGTGAATAATAAATATTGTGTGGCAAAATATTTGATACAGTTCCTGTATCTTATGTTATTTAGTTTTTTTTTTGGTGTGTGTGTATAATGGGACAGTGAAGCTGAACATAGACACGAAGGCGAGAATGTTTATTCTGCAGAGGATTTAAAATGACATGTGTGAAGTCATTAGATGGGATTATTCTGCTAATTAAATCATTCTAATATTCTACCTTTAACCTCATAAGAGGCGGACTTTTATGTTGAGAGCCCAGAGGGCGACACTAGCTGTCCAACTAAAGCCGAGCAGACCACATGTGATACAAGTACATACGCACATGACACTGAAGGTCAAATATCCTTACATTGAGGGTATCTATTTCAGTGTGCTCGTTTTCTGCACACATACTAACTCATGAAAACGTTTGGCTGCATAACTATATCATACATATGATTCCTTGATGCATTTAAAGATGATATGAACATCAACCAGTGTTAAGGATTTATACAAGATACTCAAGGCATTTTCTCTATCTAAAAAAAGTGACACTGGCGCTGGCATTTATGAGCTCACAAAGCCAACTTAAGCACATGCAATCACTGACAACACTGTAAATTCCATTGTTCGTAATATAACATTTGTTTGCGTATACCCCCGCCCCCTTACCCTAACCAACCTGTAAGATCCTGCCACTGCATCATCCAGCCATGTTACCAATGTTAAGAGTTTGAAACAGAGCAGATCATTAAAAAAAAAAGAATTCCAAAATAGAAGCTAACATAAAACTGAATGACAGTGATACTAGTATTGCATCCTTGTAAATGATGTTGTCCACTTACTCTAAGTCTTTGCTTACATATTTGATTTTATTGACTTTAGCCCACCAAACTCTGTACCTCAACAGTATAAGGTTCTTGTAATGCATTTAAAATTCTATCCATGAGTATAAGACAGCTGTTAATTTTACAACTTCATACAAGCCTATGATCAAGTTCCTAAATGAATACTGTCCTGTGGGTGTCACAGGCTTTTAGGTCGTCACATCCAACTCATCCAGGTGTATTTTGTGCTTTCAGCACTGCCCCCTGGCGGTCTGGAGTGATAAAATAGAACCATGTTTTCCCAATAAAAAGTTGCTGCTGCGTTACACTTTCATTAATTCTATATACAAAGAGAACCCCCCCCCCCCCCCCCCCCCCCATAATAAAAATAAAATCAACATTTAAAAAAGATAACATTTCTGGTTAAATTCTTGTTTGCTGTGAACTCACAGGCTAGGCTGAGAGCCGAAGATGAGCCAGGTCAGGTGGATGTGGTCTTGTGACAGGTTGATAAATCAGACGTCAGAGTGTGTCAGACAAGACCACCGCGAAGTGCAAGAACACAAGCAAAGTATTGGCAGGACTCAACACTGCCAGCTGTTAAACAACGAATTAACTTCTTGACTGCGACAGCTATCACAACTTTATGCTTTTTTTGTTAAATGATGAGTGGCTTGTTTGTGGAGCAATGGTCATTTGTTCTCCAGTTTTGTGATAGCAGAGGGTAGCCAGGCTGGGGCTTTGAAGACATGCTGTTTATATTGCACGAAAGAAGGGAGGGGCGGAAAAAAAAAGAGCTTTGGAACATGTTTGGAAGAGGAGTTCGTGAACGTCTCGGGTGGGGCCAGGCGGGCGACAAGAAGCACGGATCTTCCCGATGGTGGCCATCTGTCATGTGAATTGGCAGCAGATTCAATAGTTTGCAGGCTTGTAAATGCTTGGCAAGCAAAGGCTAACGGGCGCACGGACATGAGGTGTTCTGTCAATATCGCACCCAGCTCAATGACATGTGGCCATCTGCTTTCCAACCAACTGCCTGTGAGGTCATGGTGGTTCACTCGGCCCAAAGACACCCACCAGTGCAGTGACGCCATTCCAGTACAAATGCATAATCACACTCAAACTTATCTGGCCTTTGACACTTAAGCAGTCAGGGCCATATAAATATTGAGACTTCGTTGCAACTCTCATTTTTTGGCTCTTTAATTAACTCGACTTGTAGCAAGAGTGCCAAACGAGTGCGACGTAGGATCCCATCTGACATGCAACACCACAGGAGCAGTGACGAGTCACTGCTACCGTTAGCCACTGTACAATATGTCTGAAACAATTGCTTCAAATTGAAGGGTAAAATTGTATTGAATTTTGTATTGAATTTTGGCACAATACAAAATTTAGAACTCAACATCAACAATCATTGAGTGCTGCCGTAAAACTGCGTCATCTAACGTTAGCAAAGGGAGGTGTAAAAGATTATTAAGCTTTTTTTTAAATTCATTATCCAATTTATTACATACAAAAAACATTCAACCTAATAGAATACCAACATCAATGAGGAAATTTAAAAAAACTGTTATAACTTTCCATCATTGGTATGTGTCGCAGAATTCAAATGGCACGTATGTAAATATGCTAAACAGAAAATGACTTAAAGTACGAACTACTAAGTATAGAACAGAGCCTTTATCTTTGATGGCCCACAAATAGTATGGTGGGACAAGTGGAAGGACAGGTTGGAACGGGTACAAGTTATACAAACATTAAAAACATACATATATAAAACTTTTCTGCAGAACTTTAACCTCCGAATGTTCAAGTCATACAAATTCAGTCAAATCAAATTAAGAATGTCAGTGAACAGCTAAGTTAACAGTGTAATTTGAACCATAAGAACGCAGAAGAAGAAAGGTAGAAGTCAATAGGAGTCACCTATTAACCATGAGTGGTGTCATCCTCCACAAAGTCTTTCGCCTGCTCTGCTGTGATCACGTCAATGTGACTCACCTAGAAAAAGAAATACAAAACTCAATTTACACCCAGTGGAGACTATACTATAAAAAAATAATGATGATAATAATAATATACTCAAAACAAAGCAGAGATGAGAAGGTGAGAAGAAAAAGTGAATAGGATGGGGCTTGGATTAGAACAGGAATCATAAATCATCACATTATCTGCCAGCAGAGGGCGCTGTTGTTATAGTTCTGAGAGAGCAACCAAGTGGTAAGGCAGAGAAAAAGCCTCACCGACGCAGCTTCAGCACATCAAACCCCATATTTTTAAGGACACTTGCATCAATTGTGGGAAGAAGGCAACGAAGCAAACAATCACAATCAGGTCCAAGAGGAGAAACTAGAACCCCAAACTTCCAATCTGAGGCTGATGTTCTAACAAGATGCCGATGCAAATTTGGCAAGATCTATGTCGACTTTTTAAGAGATCCGCAGGTGCCCAGCTCACCTTGTTTCTGAATTTGACTCCGTAAAACTTATCAGCAGACTCCAGCAGCTCAGGCCTGAAGGTTGTAGTGATGAATTGAGCGTGGCCGGCCAACTCAACAATCATGTCTCCATTGGACACCAAACAGAAAACATGTTAGTACTTCATCCACATTGATGGCGCATACCCGTTGTTTGTGTGAAATCGCCGCCCGTTACCTGAGACAGCCTTCCGGTGCTGGGCGTCGAGGGCCTGGTCGATTTCGTCAAAAAGGTAAAAGGGGGCGGGGTCACACTTTTGGATGGCAAAGATCAGAGCCAGGGCCACCAGAGACTTTTGACCTCCAGATAACTGCTGCATTTCTCTCATCTCACCCTGCTTGCCTGTGAAAGACACCTACAACACAGAATTGTGTCAGCTTCTCTGTCTATATGTAATAGCACTTCCTTTCAAATAATCAAATCAAAAACACCCCAAAAAGAACAGAAGTTGTCAAATAAAAATACATTATTTTACAAGTACCCATATATAGTTCAATTGGGGTTTCTAGAATGATGACATTGTGGCTGACAAGACAAATTACAAGGACTGACTAGACTGAACATATTCCTGAGCGTGTATGACGACAATTCTCGGCGAGGAAAAAGCTCCTGATTAACTGACCTCATAGGACGTCTTGTTGTAATTACTTTTTTTGCCTCCTCTTTGCCAATGACGCAGATGCCAAATTTACAATTAATCATCATGATCATTCATGAGTTGGATATATAGAGAAATTCTGTTCTAGTTCAATTGCTCTGTACACACTTTTGAAACCATTTTTGGAATATTTTTAAACCTCATTGGCATTGGCTTCAGCTAAATAACCACTGGGCAACTGTTGATATACATGAAAGCGTGTCTTAATCTTAAAACCAAACAAAAAAACTCTTGGATTTCTTACTCTGATCCCCACTCCGGTAAACTGATCCACGGACGGCACGCTGCTCTGTGAGCCGGAGCCCCTTTCGCTGTCCGCGCCGCCCTCTTCATCTTGGGACTGACTGCCTTCAGCGTCTCCTTTCTTCATCACCAGCGTGGCTTTACCTCCAGGCACCAACTTCTGGAATACTTCGCTGAAGTTCTTTGACACCTGCGGGTGCGAGGAAGACGAGGCTCGGTTGACTAACTAAATTCTGGAGGGTTGTATACATACAAAGTTTTCAGAGATCAGTACCTGTTTGAATGTGAGCTGGATGGCTTCGTACTTGCGCAGCTCCAGCACATTCATGAGCTCCATGATGGATTTGTACCCTCGGTCCAGCTCGTCCTGACGCTTGATCAGTTTCTCTTTTTGCTCAGAGAAGTTGACGAACTGATCCAAGGCCTTCTTGTTTACGTGACTGTACTTCTTCAGCTCCGTGTTGCACTGCTCCAGCTTACGGAACAACTGGTTGGGGAAAAGAAATATAACATCAGTTATTCCAAATGATCATGCTGCATTTTTACCCTATGTGCCACTATGCTACATGAATCTTTAAAGAGGAGTTTAAAAAATATATATGAGTCTTTTCAATGGTTGTATTTTAAACAGTAGCAAGCTGTTGTCGTGATTACATTACTGACAGAGAAATCCCATTTATGAGACATCAACAAATGCTATTTATAAATTAAGGTCATTACAGATACTAACAGATTTTATTTTCCCCGATGGATAGCAATCATACTTCCGGGAGGTGTTTACGTGCCTCTTAACTGGGATGATACATTCACCCACTGACTAACCAAGGCACGATGTCTATTAGGAGGATGGCCACGATTTGAGGGAATAAAGTATAGGTCTCCTGGTTTATGAAGGAGAAGGAACTTCTAAGATGTAACGCACTGTAGTCTACCACTCACTAATGTATGTTAAAGAAAAGTGACAATTACAGTAAATATTTGCATGGCAAGACCTTCAAAGGCATCAATATGGAACAAATTAAAAACCTTAAATATGGCAGTATCTGAATGTGCCTCCTTGTGTTACTCGACACTGAAGTCGTACTTTTCTAGAAGACCACAACTCAGCAGTAAAAGTAGAAATACTTATTAATGTTCATCCCATTTAGTATGTTCAGATGAGTTCGAAGGCATGGTCAGATTCTATCATCCTCTGAAACAAGGTTAGCTGATGAATTAGTAAAATGCTTGAGCTAAAAAAATGAAAAGAAATCTCTCTAGGCCCATGACCTATAAATTAATTGGAGTTCCAGAAGGATCAGTGGGGAAGATTGTCCATCATCTGCCTGATCAACTCCTGCAATCAATGGCATCATCCTGGCTACAATCATGCTTCCAGAGAATGAGCTGCTGTATGTGGGCAGTTTGAAAACATGTGGGGCTATTCTCAGCATTGTCATAGAAGGCAAACGGTAAACATACACACATGCTTAGACATTAATGAAGCTGCAGCCAAGTGCACTCAGTCACAGTTAGAGCCCTCCCTCAGAGGCAACAAGCTGAGCACTGACTCATATGTGAGTCACTGCTGAGAGAGTGGGTGGGCAAAGGCCTCAGGTCTTGTTCCCGAGGGGCGCTTCTGCTTTCTTTAATGCATTAAAAATAAATAAATGAAACTCTTGGAAAATTGAGAGAATAGAAATAGAAGAGAAAATTAAATCAAGAACGTTGTTGTGGCTCATCTTCTTTTTATCAAATGTTATACTCTTAATTTCTGGATTGTTTTTTTGACTATTTGGAAAGTTGTGCTAAAACAGTTGGTGATTTGAATGTTTGTTTTTACTGGTCCTTCTTCTGAATGGTTTTGAGCAAGTTGAAGGCGTGACGGTTATACCTGCTTGAGTGTGAGGGTCTGGTACTTTTCAAAAGCCTCCTGAGGTAGCGAGCCCAACTCCCTGATCTTCTTCATGCACTCCTCCTTCTTCTTGAGCAACATGCCCTGCCGATTCGTCATCTTTTCCAACTCCTTGGTGTCATGGTTGATTGCATCATTTTGCTCCTTCTCTATGTTCTTCCAACGATCCATGCTCCTAATGTGATCCTTGATCTCCGACTCCGTCTTGTCAACCAAAGTGTCCAGATCTAAAGGATGTCATAAGTAGTTCTCATTTTGGAGTGTCACTTGTTTATTATATTATTGGAAAACAACTAATGAATACAGCTTGGTTGGTTTTCTTACTTTATACACCTATCAACTGTACAATGAATGAAGGCCTTATGTATTTCTCCTGTCTGCAACATGATCATACCTTCTGATCGGGCTAGTGTCTCCTTGACCCGTTTGTTGATGCCATCTAGCTCAGATGTTGTGGCTGTGAGTACAGTGCCTCCCTCGGTCTCTCGCAGCTCATTAAGCTCCTGTGTTTGCAAATCAAAATAAATTATATACATATAATACAAACCCCCATTCTGCATTCCATGAAAGGTGAACTTTATTTCAAGTCTTGCCCAGACCACATATTAGCATGTACTTGGGTTGATCTGATCAGAAGTTAATTCACATAGCCTCACAGGTTTAACACCTGGCATTTAAACACAACTCTATCATTATGACATATCTGAATTTACAATGTAACTAAAGCGGAGTGGCACCATTTTTAAAAAAATATTAATTAGCATTTTGTTAGGGCATTGAAATGCCTATTTTACTCATTAAACGTGAGCAAGATCATACCATTTAACGGGGAATTAAATAATTATCCCCCCCCCCCTTTCACAGGTCATTAAGGCCACACCGTACCTGTTCCACTTGATCAAGACGCTTCCTCAAATTCTCATTAAGGTACGTCTCCACTCGAGTCATGATGCCCTCCAACTTGATTCTCTCATTCAGCAACTGTCTGTTGTCCTGTAGTTGGCACAAAAACAACATTATTTGCGCTAATGGTTTTGCTTTGACAACGAGAAAGCAGAGATTCAAAATACCATGGCAACATTCACTGTAATAAAATGCACAATTGCACATTATGTTACATGTCATGCAAACGAAGTGCAAACACTGCCAAAACGTGCATGAAAGGCTCTGTGCTGTGTGGGTGAAGTTGTATAACACAATTGGGGATATGACTTAAGAAGCTGGTACAGAAAAAAAAAAGATCACAGGAACCTCCCACACACAGCTGCTGCCTGCGCCTTTCACCGCACCCAGGTCATTTGAATGAATTAGCAGCAGCAGGGATAAGAGATGGTGGCAAGATTAAGACAGCAACGGTGCTGCACTGAAGTGCACATGAACTAGTCCATTTGTGTCAGAAATAGTTAAATTCTCAAAATTCTGCAAGCAGTAAAGAAAATTGCCTGGGAACAGGTGCTAATTTAGGTGAAACTATTAAAATAGCTGCAAAAATGAAAGACTCCCTGTTCAGTGATGTGCATGGATATTTTAGCTCTTTTGAACATTCCTGGGGGTGCTACAGATTAAAATTTGGATGAGTCGTGTTAGGGAATAGGGACCCCTGGACTAGATACATTTTCACCAGGACACAGGGGCTTGAAAGACAGAATTTGACTATTTGGGAATACTAACACCTCCAAAACCAATTTCTTTGTTGGTCAAACAATAAACACTTATTCCAAGAGGGTCTTGTTCGTGGTTTAATCAGTGGTTATTTCATACACAGCACTGTTTCTCTAGCACTCTTCCTCATTTTTTCCTAACCTGCTGGAGCTGGCGGATCTCATCATTGAGGTCATCCACGCGCCTCTGGTCCTCCAGGCTGAGCTGGGAGAGCAAATCTGTGCCCAACTCATCCTTCAGTGACTCTCTGGTGGACTCCATGGCGTGGAGGCTGGCCTCCAGACTTTGAAGACTTCGTTGCTGCACAGGAAACATGAAAAGGACGATACATCAGTCAGTGATACGAAGCGAGACAATCAAGTTCCTGTTTTTACACGAATTCAATGAAGCCTTGACTTAGAAGTTAAATGAGCACAACTCCTGGTATGTCCCATACATAGAGTTCTAGGATAATTTGGGTCACCTTTGGCATGAAAGTCTTCTCTGACTGTTGCCTCTTCTCTTTCAGCATCTTCATCTCTGAAAGAATACTATCACGGGAGGCCTTGAACTTCCTCTGCTGTGTCTCAATCTGCTGCATTTGGTTCATCAGCTGGTCGATCTCATTGTTGATACGTGAAAACATGTGTTAAAGAAGTCTATAACAATTTTTGGGGTTATCATTAAAACAAAACACCACAAAAACAAATTTGTCATCAAAGACATGATTTTAATATAGCTGAACATCCTCCTTTAGGGTTACAGCTGCTTAAGGCAAGTTAAATCCAAGACTTTTAAGTTCCATTTGAAATTAAGTTTAAGATTAAATTCATAATGTTCTCAAAGTTGCTACAGTACATAAATGACGTGCTCTTAACAGTTCCCACTAAAATAACATCAGTCTTGTTCCAGATGACTTGATTGTGTGTGTTACCACGAGTCATTTGGTAAAGTATTTTATTAATGTTAATTGTAACGAGATACGAGACAGTTTTATTATCATACAACATTTCCACGTTAAATAAAGCTGACTGATGTTTCACTGCCAATTAAGGCCTTGTTTTTAGATTTGTGTATATACATAATGTTTTTCAAGACTAAAGATCTGGCGGGAGCCTTGCCATCTTAAAGCTAAATGAACAAACGGCACTATTGATTGTCCATGACGTCTACACTCCACTGAGCCTCTGAGTTTTCGATCAAGTCTATTAATGCAGGCAAATCCATAACTGGTGGCTTAATTGATTTAATTACGGTCCAAGCAATGAAGCAAGCGTTCAAGAGCATTTCTCTCAGTGAAAACGACAGATAGGAAATGAATGTTGAAAAAAATGTGATGCGCACTCCGCATTTGATATTGAATGAATACAAGATTCAGAATTGTAGAAGAATCTGAGCTTGGCTTCCTTTCCCTGTCTGTCTGACCAAAATGAAGATGGACTAGACACTTAAATATAAGTGACGGGTGAGGTGAATCAAGGGACTCTCACAGGCCAGTAGCGGAGAGACAGAAAACAACGATGGGCTTTTAAATAATGGATGACAACTGTGACTCACCACTGCGGAAGAGAAAGATGCGGTCACACAACTCCTTCATTGGTTCTTTTGCCTGTCTTCTCACAGAGTTATCCGCAGGTGAATGCGCACACGCACACATCACCTGATTTACCCCAGATGTGCAGACACATGAAGTAACCATGTGATCAAAACAAGCAACACAAAGCCTCTCTCTTGTTTATCCTGACGTGCATTCCAGCTCTGACAGCGGTGAGTCATTGTTGCTCGGTCCAATACAACCTGCTATTTCCTAATCCTTTTTTACCTTTCTCAGGCCCCTCACAGTATCCCAGCTTTGTGATTCCAGTATGTAACCCAAATATGAAAAAAAAATTATGAGAGTGGAAAACAATTAAGGGACCACCGTGTTTTCTTCCATTTTTTGTTCATTTTGATGTCTGGTGCTAAGTGTACTAACTAACTAACTAACTAACTAACTAACTAACTAACTAACTAACTAACTAACTAACTAACTAACTAACTAACTAACTAACTAACTAACTAACTAACTAACTAACTAACTAACCAACCAACCAACCAACTAACTAACACAAAAGAAATAATGGAATGCCTAAAAGCACCAAGTGCCATACCAATTTATATAAGAACTTGTGAAGTGACGTTGGCTATTAAAAAAAAAAAAAAAAATTGAAAAATGTATCAAGCATTTCTTCAATCCAACCCTCATGAGCTGTTTTTCCCCATTTAATCCACTGGTCCAAACAAATATACCTTTAGTTGTACTAGGCTTTTAAAATATACAGGAACAAACCAAGCTGGTCTCTTAATTTTTTTTTCAGTGCTTCATAATGGGTAGAATTTAAAAAAACAACACTAATCGATTTTAAGACACGACTGGCGGGTTAATTATAATAACTTGATTATATATTTTACATCCGAGATTCTCATGGAAAATGCATGAGCAGAGAAGTGCAAATCAAAAAGGATATGTTCGATGTTCCTGCGCAGATTCTCATTAAGCTTGGCCTCCAGCTCACCCAGCTCCTCTTCAGCCTTCCTCATGTCCTTCTGCAGCTCCAGCCGAGACTTTCTAGTATCATAATAGCCTCCTGTCAGAGCTCCACGGTGGCTCACTTGGTCACCTACGAAGGCAAACAGATGTCATACCTCTTCAACATATTCTATTGATTTGCTTCTAATTGGCTCATTGTTTCTTTGACGGCGGTGTTGTTGATCATACCTTCCAAGGTGATACAGTCCATGGTGAAAGCTCTGGCCAGCTGCGTAGAAACCTCCATGCTACGACAAATCAATGTCTTCCCAAATACGTGCTTGAAGGCCTTGTCAAAGTTGTGGCTGTAGCGGAGCTTGCTGATCATTGGAATGGCATCCTGATGAAAGATTATCAACAATAGGTAGTCAAATATTATATGACAAGAGGATACTTGAAAACTAGAAAGATCAAAGGCAATGCATTGAAATAAAAAATACGTTGGAAAGTGCTCGACATTTTTGTGGCGCCCCCTGGAGCCCACGGCACAATTAGTATTTGCTGGCTGTGTGTGCAACAAAATTATATGCCCACACGTCCTTACATTGGTCTCTGGGTAGGCGGTGTCCCTGACATCTAGCTTGCTGAGGGGTAGGAATGTGACTTCTCCCGGAAGATTCATCTTGTTGAACTCCATTAGTATTTTGGTGCTGACCTCATCGGTCTCCACAATGTGGTAGAACAATCTGAAAGTGAAACCATTTTAAACAACATCAACAACGATGTAAACAAATACTTTGAAAATATTAAAAACAAAATTGAAAAAAAATCTGCAGGTAGCAAATTGTAAGTATCTCTTTCTAGCCATTAGTTATGACAGCCGATAAATTTACATCTCTGTCAAGAATCGATTCGAGGTTGAAGGCTTCTTGACGCTCAAAACTTTATTCACCAACTCCAAATGAATTGCTATTAAATTGAAAAGTACCTTTAAAAAAATAAAAAAATACTACTAACAATAGAAGAAGAAAACTGTTAAATAAAAGAACATGCCACACCTGGTACCAGCAGTCACCTCCACACAGGTGTAAAAGGCAGGCTCACACTCAAAGTTATTCATAACGATGCCGTGGTAACCGTTGATCACATGCTGGTTAATGCCCTTGCGGCGGAAATGCTCAAGGACTTTGTTGATGCTGTCAATGCCATTCAGGATTGCCTGGAGAGAAGAAAAACACATTGTTAAATAAATACATTATTCAGTGAAGACACAAAAAGCAGAGAAAGAGAGCCGACCTCTGAAGCTTGAAAAGACCACTTATAATGAATGTGAAGACCCGCAGCTAATAAAGCTGTTGTTTTTATGGCTAGATTTAGCTGTTGCTGCTTTAATTAGGTGCAATCTATCGTCTGGAAATTCTGTTGCTTCAATTTAACAGACAATTGGCTCTAACAAACCACCCTCCCATAAGTCCATTAAATCCAAGTTCCACTGTATAAAAACACAATTCACTGTCAAGCTTTATTTCAACCAAACATAGAACTATGATATGTCAATTTAGACCATTTATCCATCCGCATGCATAGTGCTGTTACCTAAAAAAGGGCTGTGACCAACTGAGAAAGAAAGTTACGATTGAGCCCTGAAATGCATTGAAAGGTTAGGCTTAATAGCTACGGGGCAAGAAAAGACAGCAGCATACACACAAATTTATGATATTGTGTTAGACTAGTCAGTCACAGACCTTGCCTGTGGCAGCTCTGAGGAGCTGCTGTTTCTTTTCCAGGTCCTCACGTTTGGCCGCCAAGGCCTGCTGTTCTGCATTCTCCTCACGCCACAGGTAGCTGCAGACAGGTACACACGTGCACACGGTTACGCTTATGTCACAAGCCACAACCGATCGCACCGAAATTATCGTAGGTACATTTAAAGGAGTCAGACAGGAGAAAGCACTCGTCTACTAAGGAAGTGCATAACATGCATATTCTACACAAGTGAAAATATATAATTTATGTATACACCAACTACCTGGGATATGCCCTAGTTACTTGTGACCCACAAGCAAAATAAATGCAAGCAAATATTTTATATTTTGGATACTTAAGCTTATGGCTAAGCTTCTTTCAGTCTTGAAGTGCTGTTGCTAATGCAAATATTTTATATTTTGGATACTTAAGCTTACGGCTAAGCTTCTTTCAGTTTTGAAGTGCTGTTGCTAATGGAGTCATTATGATGCCTGAAGAACTAAAATGCATTACAGCAAATGATGTCTTGTTGAATCAATATTTCAAATCATGTGCTTTTACCTCATGAGAAAAGGTTAGTTTCCTTGTTGTACATTTTTAAGTTTACTTTTACATGATGTTTTGCCTTGAGAGACAAATCCTGTGTGCTGTAAAATTAAGCGATACGAATCCAAAATGAATCTTACTTTCTTTCACTCTGCAGCTCATCTTTTCTGTTCTTCACTTCGTAGTACTTTTTGTCCAACTCCTCAACGCGAGTCTTCACCTCATTAAGATCTTGGTCAAGTTTCTAGAGACAAAAGGGAAAATGCAATTCAACTCAATTTTATTTAGAGAGCACTTCAAGAACAACCTAGATGCATACAAAGTGTTGGGCATGAAGTAAAAATCAAAACTAAACATATTGTGTGGTTCTTGGTTTAACTTGGTCTCACTTTTTTTAAGGAGAACATGTAAATGGCATTTGAAAAAGGGTGTGTTGACAGTATATTCACTGTACATAAAAATAAAAATACAGATTACACTGTATAAACACACACATTATCATATATTAGAATGAATTCTTACATTATACTGCTCAAGGTTCTTCTCTTTGTTGGTCTCTGTATCCTCCAGATCTTTATTGATGGCAGCAATTTGTCTCTTTTTATCATTGATGGCTTGGTCCAGAGATTTCAACTCTTTCTTGATCCACTTGTCCCTCTCCTCTTTGGAGGTGAACTGACTGCCACGGCCCTGCTTGGCATAAAGGTCGGTCCTCTCCTGGGTAGCCTGGGCAAGTCTAAATGAAAATTTAAAAATTTCCATCATCTGATATATTTCTTCAAGTATTCAGAGATCATTTCCACCATTTTAGGTAGGTAGTTGTTTTTAAAACAACTGCTTGATAAATATTAATTGAGGGAAGTATGGTTTTATTATCCACTTTAATGCAAAAACCACTGCCTATTTTCTGACATTTAAATGGACAAACCAGTAACTAAATCATCAACAAGTTATGCGTGTGCATTTCCTATGATGTTTTTTTTTTTTAATGAAAACTAATTAATTGAGTAATGAACAAAACATTATAACCAACAGCAATCATCAAAATAATTGTTAGCTGCAGGCTGCAGCCCTAATATGTACTTGCTACTGCCACCGTCCAAATATATTGAGATTTAGATGACTGACTTACAAAATTAGGTCTGTTCCCCAGTTGCTCGATAAACTTGTGACGCTGTAAATGAGTCATCCCTACCTGGAGATACCTCGCTCCTCCTTTTCTTTCACCATATTGAATTTGGGTTCTGTCTCCTGCAGCTCCTTTTGTTTCTCTTCAATTTTCTCCAGCAACTTCTGACGCTCTTTCAGCAGACGTTTCTACACAACAGTGGAACAGGTTTTATAATCCTCATGGTGGCTTCTTTGCATTTAAAGATTTGGGAAAAAAATCTCTAAGCTGCAAGGTTGAAATTCATGGCCAAAACAAACTAGGCCAACCAACAAAGAGCAACCTGCAGGGTATCTTTAAGTGTAGGAAGGACAGTATGACTGTGGTCACAGCACCAAATCTTTCTATATTAGGGATACTAATTTGACTTTCAGAGCAAGCAACTCACAAGACTGCAACAATGTGCTGTGTTTGCAATTAGCCATACACTGCCAATGAGTTATGTAGATTTTGCCTGCTATAGCACGCATCATATGAGAGGATGGGTTGCTAATCATGGACAAAGTTGCAGACCATAAAAACACCTCTCCTAAAAGACAGTCAAATCAAACATTGATATACTTTTCCAGTTGGCCAACAATGCAACCACACTGCCAGCAGCCAGAAGGCATTCCTTTTCATTTGGCTCCAGTAACATTTGGCTGATGCTGAGCTGCCACCAACCATTCTGCCTGGGACCCATCATGGCCATGAGTAAGACTGAGCCAATAAAGCTGTTATTTATGATGCTCTTCATACATACACACACATGCCCACAAATATGAGGCCATACTGAGGGTGAGTCATACCAGCTCTGCACGTAAACCAATGCCAATAAAGATGTGCAGTGGGATTTATGCATGCTGCTGCTTACGCTTCTTGAATCACAAGCTTAGCTATAAAGAAATAAAACTTGCTAGTTGATTACTAAGGGTTAATGGGAAGATGAAATGACACCTTGGCAACACTTTGTGGCATTTTCCACATGCTAGGCTCAGTGACTTATTTAAAAAGCACAATTGCGCCTGCTGGTAGCAGTGACAGTAGGGGAGATACATGCAGTGATGCAGAGGAAGGGTGAGTGTTGCTGGAAAGCAGAGTGACGTAGATGGGAGGCTTCCATACCCTCTGTTCACTGTTGCCTGCCAGCTCATCCTGCAGGTCCTTGGCCTTCAGCTCTAGTTTGGTCCTCTGTTTGATCTGTTCCTGGCGCTCAGCAGACAATTGCTCCCTCTCCTCTTTCATGGCGGAGATCTTAGATTTCAATTCTCGGACAACTCGCTCTGTCTCCTACATAAGGGCGGCAGGAAAGAAAAAAGGTGATTCCATTTATTCAGGGGTTCAAACTTCTGTTTATTTCTCCTCAAGGGATTGAACTACTTTATATTCATCTGGCATGCCAGGACTGCTTAGCTTCTTGGAGCTCCTCTATGTGTTTATTATTAGGGCTACCAGTACCTGTTTTAGTGTAATGGCAACAACTACTTGGCACATTGTAGAGCGAGCAAAATAAAGCCTTTGTTGTCAGTGCATCACCAGCCAGTTGTAGGAGTGTGAATATGAGCTACTTCAGCCGTTTCCAATAAACACTCAAATTTTGTGTAAAAAGTTAAGTAAAAGTCACTTACTAAGGTGCGACCATTTGTTAATTTTCCGTTTTAATACCATCTGCAGTGCTACTACAGATGCCACTTAAAAAACAAATTCTGCTTTTATTGATAAAGTAATTGCCTGCATTTTACTTCCAGTGTTTCATTTTTGTTCTATTTTGCTAATTTGTAGGTAGATGAGATCGTTATTTATTCATTTACCTCAACTTTGTCTCTGGCATCTTGCTGAGCATCACGTAACTGCCGTGACTTGTCTCCACACGTTTCTCTCTTGGAAGACAGCTAAAAAATATATACACAAAAATTAAATGACTATGCTGAAAATAAACAAAAGACAATGTGACGTAAATGGAACTTTTTTTATATCATCATCACTACTACACATCATTACTTACACAATTAGTTCCACAATCGTGTAAAGTATTTTAGAAAACATTGTTACAAACACTGTTAACGAGGTTTGTGAACATCACCTCATCTAGTTTGGCGCGGGTTTCATTGAGCTCCTGGTTGTAGATGGTGTACTCAAGAGCTCTTCTCATCTTGTCCCATTTCTGGTACTGAGCCAGCTCCTCTTTTTCATCCTCGAGGGTGTGCAGACGCTCCTCAATGTACTTCAACAGCTCATTGATCTTCTCCCTTTTGCCCTCTGGTGAACACATTATTATTATTAGATCATTATTTGATTTAGATATAACTACACATTATAATAATTGTATTGTTCAATATCGAGTTTGAAGGGTAATAGAACATCAAACCAAAGAGGAGCACGCTTATTGAAATGATAATACGACAAGCTATAATTTGCCAGGTATGTTCAGCCGTTGATGATGACAGCTTGTTTCGCAAAATGGGAATAGGCAGATAATGAGGATAAATAACTACTATTCTGGCATGACATGATTAAACTATAGTAAAAGTTAAGGCTGGACAATTTCAGGAAGAGTGAATTGCATTTTTATTTCTTACAGATATTAGGACATCACGCTTCTATTTACCATGAACAGTACCATTTACAAGCATGACAGCAACTGCTCTACCACTGAAAAATGAAACGGAAGCAGCCGTCAAAGAAAGGACTTTTTGGGAGTATGGGTGTGACGTAGAAATGACTTTTTTTTTTTTTAACCAACTTAGAGCTGGCGAGTGTGACCTGTCCAATTGATTGGTGATCTTGGTATAGTATCAAAATCCACACAGGAGGAACCCAGAGCTGCAACTGAAAACCTCAGCTACCTATATTAAGGGCAATTAATTATAGAATACAATAATTGCTTAGAACACACCTGTTTCCTTCATGAGCGAAATACTTTCTTCTTTTCGTTCATCATACACTCTTGTTCCTGCCACCTCCCTCAGCAGCTTCAGACGCTGAGAGTCAGGCGCTGTGGCCATTTGGTTAATCTGCAGCAAATAATGAAATCATTACACTACAATATATGTATATATTGCACTTTAGTGAAGTCACAATGTGGCCGATATTATAATGGAAACCATTTATGCCGCCATTTATGACGAGCAAGTTGACGATCAGACCAGACTTCTTTCTCACCTTGCCTTGCTTGACAATATAGTAGGGGTTAGAGCGGGAAAAGCCGGCACTTTCCAGAAGGTTCATGACGTCATTCTTACTGCACCAATCATAAACACCACCAAACTTGTGATCACATGAATTCAGTGGGGCCAATATTTCCTGCGATTACAGGCACACGAACACTTACGTCACCATCTTCTTGTCCAAGAAATACTGGTCCTTCTTTGCACCGATGACACGACGAAGGGAGACTTCCTCTTTGTCAATCTGGAGAGAGGCATATTCACAATTAGCTACACACACACACACAAAACACACTAAAAATGATTATCCCGTGTAATGCTTTCATGGTCTAAACAATACGTAGTGGACAGGAAAAAAAAACTGTTTGTGGCCATGTTCAGGGTTTAAGCTTACATGTTGTGTGGGTGTGACTCCTTTAATGTACAGTACTGTATTCAGCCCCAAAACATAGCAAACACTATGTATTAAATAACAGTGGAACAAAATTTGGAGTTACATTGATTTTCCTGTGTTGAAAGGCTTCTGGCAACGGTGTTTACCGATGTTATAAATACACACAGTATTTGGTCTCAGTCTTACCGGCAGCCGGTTGTCGGAATTGTCAAATATAATCTCCACAAATGCAGAAATGACTCGAGGACCGGTTCCCTCCTACAAAAAAAGCCAAGGAAATTTAATTTGCATGATCACTAAAGTTATTTGCAGCTTATGCTACGTGCTACTTACATGGAGCAAGGCCAGGCGCTGCTCAGGTCGGAGGTGGCTGAACTCATCACTGAGCACAAACTGAATGGCTGGGGAGGAAGAAATAAACAATGAACCCCAGCTCTAACAAGGTCATGGATGGAAGCTGTTATCCTCAGTGGCTTACTTACCATAGAAAAAGTTACTTTTTCCTGATCCATTTCGTCCAACTGTGAAAAAGAAGGGAAAATTAAATAAACTGATATATGCCACAGCACATCAGTGTGCCATGAGAGAACAACAGGTATGCCAAGTAAAACGATCCACAATCACTTAATTGGTCTGAAAATTATTTTTTCCACAGCTAATGTATCTTTGGTCATTCTATACCGAGGATTTCTAACATCTTACACAACAATTATGACTCGGTATAGAATGTTGAATCAAATAGGTCCAGATTTCTGTGATTACATGTGTGGGTACTTGAGATTATACAGGATTTTTGTAATCTAGTGAACTCATACAGTCTTCGTTCAAATAACTCGGGTGTCAGTCCAAAATAAAATCCAGTTTGATGGTTGAGGTGTCAATATTCCGGTACGTACCGATGACATTGTGCTTGGGACTAAACGGGTCTACCACAGTCTGGTCCCGATAACTTCGGAACCCCTGGATGATAACCTGCACAAGAACCATTCAATGCATTTTTACGGGAAGGGAGTGTCAAATGCATTGCGTTTATCACAATGTAAATGTGTCAAATAACAAATATTGCAGCCACAGAGAAAGACTGAGAAAGTAGGGAGAGAGACAGGAGACTTATATTCACAGTTTGAAGATTCGGCTAGCCTTAGCCTAGCATCCTCAAAAGGGGGGCGGGCAATTCAACGCAGGACTTTCTTTGGAGTTTTGGTTAAATTTATAGTGATGGCCATTCATTTTAACGTGAATGCAACCAGCTTTGTTACTTACACTAAACAAGGTTTTGCACTGAAGCTGCGTCCTCAGAAACGCGTTCATTCAGCAAGTAGCAATGCTAGCCCATTCGGCCCAGTAAGAGCAAGCTACGGGAACACACTGGTGTTGTTAGCTTACCTGTTTGATGTACATCGTCTATTTCGGGGGTCTCCTTGTCTGAATTAGGAGCAAATCGGTCAGCCCCACGTAATGGTGATGGGGGGTAAATAAAAGCCCACACTTGTTACTATTATTTTCGTTTCAGCATTTAAAATTAGTGTACCACTTCGCAGTGATGGAAAACATAGAAAATGGCGGCGGGGGCGGGATGAAATGGATCATACCAAAATGTGAAAACAGGGTGATAATGATGAGTTTAACACACGTAAACGTGGAACAGTAATCTGCATTGCACCAAATTTGGCCAAAGAAATCCACGTTTTAGTTTTATATGTAACAAAATCGATACTATATATTTATTTTTGTGCAAATAATAGTAATTTTGAAAAATTGGTCGTTAGGTGCTTCCCCATTTGTAGATTTGGTACAGAGCAACTGGTTGTCTTCTGGGCGCGAAATGAGTGAGAGAGAAGCAGGCGATAGGAATTGCACAAATGTTAAAACTGTACTATGGTTTAATAATAAAATGTTCTACGTATGGACACAATATTCAATAAAACAATGCACTATATTTATTCATGAGTAGCTAATTTACTTTGTTGGTACTTGAATAAACAAAATCACAGAGTCCTGCCAAATTCACTAAGACTACAGAAAAACAACGCCTGTATTTAATTTTTTTAGCCCCATGATGGGTTACATGAATATTATGCCTATCCCTGTGTATTTCTTAGTTGTCGTAATGACCTTAGAAGTCGTAATGTACAAATAAATAGCTATTTTACCTGAGTGTATCATTTTTAAGGTATCAGTACTTTCTTTGAGTATTTAGTTTTCAGATGACTTTTTGCTTTTATTTAGGGGTGTAATATTGAGCCATGTGGAGGCTGAAGGCAAACGTCTTGGAGCCCTCCACATACGTGTTGTGCAAAGATTTTGAAAATTGCAAAATTATGAATTTGACAAAAATCCTCTCATTTCCTGAACTAGATCAAGTCCTTAAAATGATTATTATCTTTATTATACCAAGTGAATCATAATGCTTCAACTGCATTTTTTAATCAGTACTTCTACTAAAGTACAAAGTCTAGGTACTTTTTCCACCTTTGACATTCATTCAATGATTGTATTACAACAACTTTGGTTTTCAACTTTTATTAAACAGTTTAACATCAACATTATTGAAAAAAAATCACAAAGATTTCAATTTTGAATAAATTAGATTCAAATGCCTGACTGTATTTGTGAATGAACATATAAATCACATTATCAACCTAAGGCATGTTATATTGCAGTTTATTCACTGTGCTATTGCCACTACAGTGGCATCAGTGTCATCCTATGAAATGTGTACAACTACCAATTTAGACTTGCTCATCTCCAGTCTGGTCTGCTGGTTTCAATACCAGGCACACGGGGAGCTTTTAAATTTGATTCCTTTTCAAGTAAGACTATGAGCAGTCGCAGTTCTTTTGTTTTTTTAAGGCAGTGCAGTTATTGGGCTCAGCTTGAACTGATGATGGACCGGAGACTTCAGGCAAGAGGTAGGAAGGGTGAATACAGATGGCTCAAAGTTTTTGGTGTTGAAGGAGGTGGTGATGTCATTGGCAAAAAAGGAAGCAGACTCGGGGATACAGGGAGTGGCAGGTTCAGGTGTGGCTGCATGAGCGGGAGCTGTCGAAAGGACCTCAGACTCAAATTGCAGCAGCTGACCCATGAAACTGAAGTTGGGTGAGATAACAGCCCGGCGCTGCTTGATGATATCGAATGCTGCATCCAGTTTCAGCTGCTGGGTTCTCATGATGTAGGCCATACAAATGGTGGGGGAACGAGAGATGCCCGCTTCACAGTGGACGAGGACCTTTCCCCCAGATTGCTTTACGTGATCTGGACACAGAACAAAAAGCAAACAAGTCAATCACTGGACACGGATGTGCAATTTTCTTCAAGCAGGTTACATAATATTGAAAATCAAACCTAGCTCTACAATCGCAATCGACATTCAAATGGACAACTGGGAACACTGTAGGGGTGTATAGAAAATAATAAATCACATTTGAAGGGACTGAAGAAATAACCTGCCATTTACTCCTACTTACTAAGTATACATATACCACAGAGAACCTTTGCAGGGACCAGGTTTTGTATATTTTTATTATTTTAAATCTGTCATTTTTCCACACTTGTCCTCCTAAACCATTGCGGGTGTTGGGTGCTACCCACCATGTCGTAGCGAAGCGTGCAGTTCGACTAACATCATAGTTCTTGCTTATTCCCAGCTTCTCTTTTTAGGAACATATGTAGAGTAATACGCAATTTGTTTTCTAACATGGTGACAAAACACCTGCATATCGACAACTAACCAATCAGAGGAAAGGAGTTTTTCATATAAAACTAAGAAGAACCACAGCCCTATTCGAACAGAGCTTATTTACATACTGAATATTTTTTCAACATTAATGAGAAAACGGCACCTTCTCAAAAAAAAAAAAAACCCTGAAAAGGGATTCCTTATTTCCAAACCAAATTATCTCACAAATCCATTAGATTAAAAATTGGAGAAAACTGGCATGGAACCTTTAACAGATTTTTTTAACTTAAAGGTCATTTCAATCAGCTCCACTTGCCTTGATGGTTGTTTTAATGAGCAAGCTGGTAGTGTTGTCTTTTCAGTCAAAGGTCAACAACATTTATTTTTATCCCCTAAACATCTGTATCACATTTAACCTTGAGATGTTCATAATATATAATCATTTATTGTGCCATAAATTCTGTCAGGCCAAAAATAGCCCAAAATTGGAAAAGGCTTAACCACCCCTTCCGCAAACTGTCAATCATCTCCACTTAATTGAACTAACTCAGGAGCTTAGTAGATGAATTTTGGAGCTACTGTAGGCTAAATGTAGGTTAATCCTGCTCCTGGTACAATTAGCTCTCTTATGTAATGAAGACTAAATGTAGGCTGCATCCTCAAACAATACACAATAGCAGCCAACCAATAATGGTCAGTCCAGTAGCTCCTGGCTGGGCTTTGTCCTTGCTTTTTATTCCAGTCTATAAATAAGCACCAACACGTTGTGTGCGTCGTTTGCTGCTGCTGTTATGATCCAGCGTCAGCCTCCCACACACTCTTTTCACCACAGGCTGCTGCTCTTAGGCCCACCTGTGAGTGAGCAACCAACCGCTGCCGAGGTGTGTTCCACCTCATTCAACCTCACAGCACGACCACATCCACTGGAGATTAGGCGAGCAGGCCATGACAACATGCGAATATCTTTTTAAAGCTAAGAACCAGGAGGGCGTCAACACCTCGGCAAATCCTGAATGGATGGGACTGGTTGGCTGCGTTGGCGGAAGCTTGGGGGTAGGCGATCAAGCTAAACTGATTACCACTGGGTTTCTTGGAGCCCTCTATTTGTGAATGGTGGCAGTGAGGGTTTATTTGAGGCTGACGAAGACGCCTTTTAAAAATAAACACCTATGCATAGGAGTCGCCTAATTCAGACAGAATATTTCTAAGTCTTGCGTGTAATCTGCAACTATAAATATACACAAGCTGAAGGTGGTGTTATTTTGGGGAAAGCTCTTTCCTTGGGATGGTGCATATATGTCCCTTGCCAAATAGTCTGGCTGAGCACACGATTTTGAGCGGGGAGTCAAGACAAGAAATAAACATGTAGGATTATGAATCCGAAATAAACCTTCAGGTGGAAGCCCTGAGAAAAACGGTTTGGACTGCCATCTTAAAAGATTTAACTCACCGATAAATTCTATTGCCTCTTGGAAGTGGGAGCTGATGTCTGCCATGTGGTTGTCTTCCACCGGGATCCATTTGTAATTGTAGTGGACCTTGTTGGGCTGCATGTCTTTGCGCGACACGTTGAGCAAGGCAGTGATGTGAAGGTCATTGAGATAGTCCTGCCTGGAGGCATGGTAGGCACTACCGAGGTAGAGGAAAGGCAGGATCTCCACAGGTTTACCCTGAAAGTGAGAAATGGGTGGGGAGGAAACCAAATGTGAGTCAAGATAAGTAGGCCCAATATACAACAAGGTGTGATATTGGGACAGACGCATCCATTTGATTAAAAACTTGTCAACCTGAAGCAAATCAATATGCTTTTCTCCCATCTAAATGATTGTAAAGCTGCTATGTGGAACTTGATGTTGCACTTTTCATACGATATTCGTAAGAATGTTGTCGTGGAGTCAAAAAGAAGAGTAAAAAGATTGCAACATGAGCAACACCTCGTAAATCCGAAAGTGTTGGGATGGTAACTCGATTGAATGATTTACGATTTGTTTCACTACAATACAAGGAATCCTGAAGGAGTCAACAACAATCACACAATATAGTAGTTCAATATTTGAGATATTGGAAAGGTCATGGATGAAAGGGTGTGTTTTTCCTCCATCTGGCCTACTTTCGTTCTGGGACGCAAATAGGTCACAAAATGTCACAGCCGTGTATGTTTGTAAACAGATATATACGGTATGCCAAATATAAACCACTAGTGTTATATTATTCTGTTAGATGTTATGCTAGAAAAAGACGGATGTGTTTGTTGTTGGGGGGAGGTGCTTTGGGGTGGATGAGGATGTGCTGCCCTCACCTGATCATAATCTGGTTTGTGGTGACCAAGTTTCTCACTGCTGGCTCTTTTCTCATTTTCGGTTCCGCTCAGCTCGATGCTTTTCACTTCAGTGCAAAGTTCAGGGTATTGCGTGTGGAAGTTCTCATATCCTCCTGTGAGACGGAAGGGGTGTCAGAGAAGGGGGGGCACAAAGAATTACATTTAAAATAATTAACAAACGAATACACACCTTGTGAAACCACAGAGTTTATGAAACAGATTTAGCGCCGGATTATAAACTGATTATAAGAGCCCCATTAATTACTGGAGTTCGCTAATCCTTTTCACTTCCACAGGATGTAAAGGCGACAAATTGAAATTGAGGTGTTTTAACACATGATCACAAACCCGGCTAATTATTTAGATTTTTTTCCTCTCGATCTTCAATTGTTTCTTGCCACAGCGAGTCGGTTTCACAATTTGTTCATATTTGTCAGCACTGACTCATCGGCTCCGTTGACGCACATTTAGTTTAAGGAAGAAGACCGATCATATAGTTGTTTTAAAAGGCCAAAAGAGATTGTGTAGCTCCAATTGAAAAACGTCATTGCAATTGTTTATTAATTTGATTTTAGGTTATTCTCCTTTTTTTTTGTCAAAGGGAAAAGATTTTGTGTCAATGACATGTAATTGTGTGTCAATACATTGGCATCAATGTCATCGCCTTGACTGATTGTGCGTGATTTCCGATAAAAGTCAGTGTCATTGCGTAAAAGCAAATTATCTTCACTATTCTTTCTTTCTTTCTTTCTTTCTTTCTTTCTTTCTTTCTTTCTTTCTTTCTTTCTTTCTTTCTTTCTTTCTTTCTTTCTTTCTTTCTTTCTTTCTTTCTTTCTTTTTTTTTTGGGAAAATAAAAAAGTTCGTTACCTTTTAAGAAGCAAATCTTGGTCCCACTGGCAACATGCGTCAGGGTGTTTATTACTATTTGTGCTACGCTGTCCTTCTTGAGCTTCTGCCAGTGGGACGTCCGGTCGTCCAGAGCCACCACTGCCGATATGCTCCCCTCCCGGAGCCGGAGGAGGGCTTTCTCGTCCGGGATAACAAACTGCAGAGGCACCGGTCCTCCCCGTGACCTCCGGACCACCACGGAGTTGAGATTGACGTTCACGGAGCCTTTGATGCTGGAGTTCGTAAATGACAAGTAAGGTCGACAGTCCACGATAAGGCAGCTCCCGCGCTCTTTCCTGATGATCCTCCGCAAGTGGCGGCCGTCGATGCTAGACACTTTCATTTTTTAATTTTTTTTTAATGTTTATTATTGCCCAAAGAATGCGTGTAGATTCCTGAATGAGAGTGGCTGCGGGCGAACGATGAGCCCAGCGCGCCTCAGTGCCTACATTGCCTCCAAGGGGATTCCGGCGGAGTCTTTTTCTAGTGAATGGGACTTCGTTGTGCGTGACGTCACGAGCCATATATGGACAGCAGTGAGGCGTGGTTGCAGCTAAAGACCCACCCGCGAGGATGACGACAGTTGCGTAACTCCTCCCTCTATGTGACGTGCCACAGCGATTGATTAACTCTTATTACTCATCTCACGTCCTCTTCTCACTCGTTTCTAAGATCAGTTTCGAGAAGCATTGCTGTGATATTATCTCATCAAAACAGAAAACATTGAAATCACCACAGATGAGCACAAGAGCGTTCACGGTGTGGGAATGTGAATCATATTTCTGCGCAATGAGGAACATGCATGGAATTTGTTTACAGTCGTTGGTGTCATCTTGGCACCCGATGCAATTCTTCACAAACCCATTAGACTACAATAGACATTATGCAAAAAAAAAAAAAAAAGTCTGCTTTTCAATACTACAAACAATTCCCTAATATTATGGGGTATTGACTTGCGCAAGTGTGTGTAAAACAAAAATCTTATTTAGCCTTTGGCCTATATTTTAGTATTTTTTTTAGCATTTCGCCAATATTATTCATAAATGTTCTAAAATTAAATAAGTAAACAGTGTTTATAATTATTGGTGTTTTACTGTTTGCAGTGCACTATTTCTGTTCTATTTTTTTTTTTACCCATAATGACACAGGCTAGTGACTTGTGCATACCCCGTGGCATTATGAGAAACATACCCAATAGAAATCACTCTCTTTGCTTAGTTACATCAACATCGACCTGTTCTTCTGATTTCGAAGGCACTGGACAGATTGACGTGGCTCGATAGTAGACGAAAAGATGCTACTGAATGAAGGGAATAGATTTTTTGGAATAAAGAAATAATGATGGAAAGAAATATTTAAATTTAGGACACAAATGTAGGTCAGTGCTTCTTATTTTGTTTAGACCAGCAGAGCAGTCCTTGCCTGCTCTCCACTAATTTTGATTGACATGTTCGCAGAGAGCTATTGATTTAACAATTTTGGAGTACTAGATGATACACGTATGTACAGGCATGCAAGAAAAGTGCTGCACCTCTTGAATACAGGAGGGTGTGTTGGAGTATAGGGGGGGGGAGTATTTCCTTGCCCAAGGGCACATCCACAGTCGTCAGAAAGCTGACTAGCTCATCTCCAACAACTTATTGTTACTGCCCATGATCAGCACTGTGGTTGTAGAACTGCATGAGGGCTGTGTCTGACATTTTGGTTACCTCAAAGAGGAACAGCTCTTCTGCCCATATATGTGTTGTTTTTATGAGTAAACAGTATTGACAAAATGGTGGAGTCATCTTGTGACTATTCAGCCTTGAGAGGTAGTATGAACGCTGGCGCCGACATAATTATGCATCTGATTATCTTATTGCGGCATGTTGTGTGTGACAATATTCTAATAAATAAAATGAGAAAAACTGCCCTTAAAAGTGTGATTTGCTATTATTTATGTATACTGGCCAATATTATTAACTATTTACACAGTTCAGTTCTTTAACAGAACATAAGCAAATACATCTTGATGGGGGAGTCATTAGTATGAAAAACGTTTTGTTTTTCGAATCTGCCTTGCTGTGCTATAGGAGACTTCCCAGAGAGCTCAGTGGCTTGATGAGTAGCAAACATTAACTTCCTACTAGGCTCACGTCTAGCTGAATGAACCCGCCTTATATCCTCTGGCATGTAAGCCTAAGCCGACAAATGAACTAACAGGTTAAAATGTCCCGCTGTGTGCACTCACATGACATGCAATCAATCCAGGACTCCGGGCTTGGGTCATACACACTAAGTGCTGTTTGTTTGGCTTTAAACATTGTAGGCTACCTGAAGAGTCAAAAAGAGGTGGAGTTCTCTAACACTGACACTTGCCGTGTGTGTCCAAGAGAGTTAATTGATTTACTCACAAGCTATTGCCTAATGATTTGAAAAATATAACAGACCACATGGCGACTGACCAATGGATTTGTGAAAAAATATGCACCTACTATATTTAGACTATGGGATTTCCGCTCGACAGCAAAGATATGTGTTCAATTTATTTTATTATTTTAATAACCCCTTTAATAACCCTTTTCTACATTACAAGAGGTTCTGTATCTGCCTATGTGGTTATTATGATATTTTTACGGTCCTATTCACATAGAAAATGTTGGCGTAACCTGATCACCTGACAGCGCAAGGCTTGTTTGTCAATTCGCCAGACTGGTTTCTGCCAAGCCCGGGGTTCCGGCACAGTGTGGGAGTGTCCTTGGAGTCAGTCTAAACAAACACCTACTCAGACCATATTTAAAATGGAAAATTGCCAATTAATTAAATTACTTTGTATTGAATACCACATACTGTTCCATATGTTCAGCCGCGGTAACATTGTGTCAGACATCAGGTTAAAATCTCGGTCATCACGGCATCACGAAGCAGAGAGTGGGTTTTGTTTGAAGAAGCCAAATGAATCGATGAACCAGTCTGACAGTGCTGTGCATGTTTGGTGTGGGCTTGGATGGAGGGAAAGATGTCTGAAAGGCTGAAGCTAAGCGGGCCAGCAGGCAGTGTGCCATATGGTCAGGTCTAATCTGGGCTTGTGACATCACGGCTGATGAGTGCGCCGAGCCCCACCATCCGTTCCCGAGCCCTCATTTCATTATGGGGTTTGCTGGTGTCAGCTGCAAATAACAACAGTGGACCCGTGTGAGCCAGACAAACATAATGTCTCTTCTGCTTGCTTTTGTGAAAGCTTTCTCTTATTTCTCTCCCTCTCTGCTGGTTTACACATGAGCAGCATGAGCTCCTACACGGGAACAGGATTTCATTCAGCTATGTCATTATTTATCTTTTCAGATAATTTCCTTGATGGCTCATGACTTTGACCGTAATTGTACTGTGATGTAAGAACTAATTAGACATGAATGGAAGCCTTTTCATGTTTTGTCATACCCATAAAAACAGAGCTATGTGGAAGATTACCAGGAATTTCTCAGAAATATCTCTGGAAATACCAGTAATTCATCCGGTCCCTAACAAAACAAAACAATACTGTGTGGGATGCATTTTAATAGCAACAACCAGCACTCGACAATGTTTTAATAGCAACAACGAGCACTCGACAATGTTTTAATAATAACATAAATGTAATGACTTAATTCAACACGATTTAATGCGGCGAACCAATTCACAATAATATTAATTCACAGAAGGTAAAGAAGATTTGCATGCAAGTATTGTGATATTTTCTTTTTCTCTTGTTGCAGGCACGTGAACACAGACCCCAAAGGGGGCTTCGCTTTTTTTCTTCCTCAAGAAATTATGGCTTTTTTACTAGGGTGTTTTTATTTGATGTGAATTTTTATTTATTAGTTTTTTAATGAATAAATTTTACTTTAATTTTAATTTTACCAGTCGCTCTTTTAAACACTGCCTTTGCTCTCACTCTTGCAGCATGGCTGCGAGCACAAAGGAGTGGTGATGATGGAAGTCAACAAATGACAAGATCAAACATAGTTAATGTGTGTCTTGCTAACGTGCACGTAAGAGCACGTTAGCTGATGTGTTTGGTTTACCCAAAGCTCTTCATTGTGAGCGAAAATGTGTGGCTACCGGTGAATACAGTTACAGAAGTTGTATCTCATTTTGTTATATGTCTAATACACGGATACATATATTGTGTACTAATTAATTAAAATGCCCAATATGCATGAAGTTGTAGTTGTCCAAATCATTGGAGGGATGAAGAATGAATTTTTTTTTCTCCTCTCAAATGCACTGTGCAATCCAGTATGCTCAATCTGACTGCTGGTGTTTTTGCCCAAGAGGTACATAGTGTTCTCGTCAAATATTTTTCATGCAAATGTTGTCAGACTGTTCATTTTCATAATGCTTTTTGGAGACGCTATTGGTATGGTATGCGAATGCGTCATGCCACTTCCTGTCCAGATAGTCCCGTTTTCCATGTGACTTATAAAAAGCACCCAAACACAATAGGCCCACCCCCTCCTCAGCGGCACAGGTGTTTCCTGGTTTGCCTCCATGTCCCAATAGGGCTGTGTGACTCATTTCAATCACATGACTTGATCACAGTTTGCACCCAAGTTTCAAAATATCAATGTTTCAAAAATTGATTAGATACGGCACGCAGAAAATATCTCGTTACTTCCTTTACTGTGACTGATTACTTCAACACAGATGAACAGCTAAGCACATTTTCATGGTCAATTGCAAAAGTGTGTCGTATAGTGAAGCCAAATGTTGCAGAACTGAATTTTCTGTAGAGTAGAAAGTTGCATGTCATAGATTGCTAGTCTCTTGCCAGATTCCGAATACAACAGGAATGTTTGGCATGTATGAATTCAAGTCATGATCTGATGGCACATATGACACATAATGCACACAAACACAGTCAGCCACATACGCACATGCTTCAAAGGCTTGAGTCACTCCTCAGTCCCACACACTCGGCTCCGTTATGACTTGACTCTTCCAGACGAGCCAATCCCTTGGCAAGACAAATGAGGGCAGAGAAATCAAATAAGTACATGCGAATGCAGTAGAAGTAAGCTCACCCTTTGGCTGAAATCCATTATTGTTCTCACAGAACGTCACTCCAAGTGAAATTTCAGTAGATAAAAATAGTTCGGGCCTCGGGATGTGACACATTTCGGTTGTTTGCGTTCCAGAGAAATGCGTGTGGTGGGATTTCATTAAGGAATTCTACGCGGTGTTGTTGTATTCTTCACTTGATGATTCATATACATGGATAGTGTCCAGTGTCATTTTGTAGTTTGGGTTTAATTGGAAATCGTGTTCATTGTAATTTTCACATATTGAATGTGCATTTGTTAAAATGAACCGATACGGTAATCTTGCATGCTCACACTTGAAAAGCTGTGTCATAATTCCCTATAAACAAGGTGAGGCTTTATTGTTGTTTCTTGCAGAAAGGAGAGAACTCATTCAAAATATTTACTCTCTTACTCTTGTATTTATTCCTCATGTTTATTTGCAAAAGTTGCTGCCAGAATAATTCATAGCAAAATCAACTATTTAAATTTAATAGTCGTCCAAGCGGTCATATTTTGTAGTGTTTTAGTGAAGTTGAATGAAGTAAATATTGGTGTTTTCATTTTAGTTTGAAGAAAACTTATAGTAGATTGGTCTTGCTCCTTCTCAACTGGTCTAAGTTCATAAACGCACAGCCATGAACCTGTAATGGCACTTGCAAAAATGCTAGCTCCTCAATTGAAGCTGTACAAAGGATAATAATGCTTTTTTTTAAATTAACGCCATTGTTTTTTTAATACAAGGAATGTGAAATTGAAACGGAATGTATACTGTATTTGTATTTAAAAATTCCCATGAAAAATCTTTACACACAAGAAAGTTGCTGCTATGTACAATGAGAATTTAATAAATAGAAACTGCTATAAAAAAGGGAAACTCTGGTCAGTCAGTATTAATTGTTTTATTTTCTCTTTTTTATTTTCAATTGCTCCCTAATCAAGCAAAATATATTTTACCTGACTATTTGATTATTGGATAATTTTTTCAGTAGGATACAAAATACTATACAACACTTTGTCCTACATACATGGAACATTACACAAAGCTCTTGTTTCTATCCAAAAGGACCTCTGCTCCATATTTCTCATCATCACAGACATTATGGCTCCTCTTGCACTAAATCCGTTCCCAGAGCCTCTTCCTGTTCCGACAGGATGTTGGATTAGAACATTAGAAGGTGAGAGGATCACTGACAAATATCACATCAACACCTAGACTTGACATTTCCACAGCAAACACCATTGCAACTCTTTTGCAAAGTTCAACTTTTTACAATGAATAAATCACATGCATGTACACCATGTCACTGCAGTGGTTCGCAATAACGAATGAGGAAGGAAGTCAGAGTTAGAGTTCATATAGTTTACACAAAAGAAACCAGGCAGGATGATGCTTTAAGAATAGAATACACACTGAGTGTGAAGTTCTGCTCCAAGATTCCAAGTCAGTACTGTACACTTATGTAATAATTTTGTATTACTTTTCAGGCAGTAAAAGTAAAGTAATACATGCATAAGTGCCAAACAAATGAGATATTCCTTTATTTGTCCCACATGAAGAAATTATTGTATACAAAAAAAAAAAAAAGGTAAGTATTAATGCAAAATTAGAATTGGCTGTGTTGGGAATTACATATTTACTCAATGTCACTCTTCCATTAGGATTATATTTCATTTATCAGTGAAATGATAAATGTTGAATACTAATGATAAAGTGATAACCTAAACTCACTACATATTTGAGTAGCACAAGAAAATGGCGACCCAGAGCACGAGACAGCGGATCGGTAGTGATTCTGAGAACAGCCACTGTGTATGTAAACCCCGGAGTATGTTACGGTAATGAAAGGAAATGTCACAAATTTTCCCTTACACAAATGCTGATGATGACATAAGATTTCTTGTTTTCGTAACGCAATATTGTCGAGTGCCTCCCACGCCCTCTCTCCTGCCTGTTTTTCGTTTCCCCCCTACACTGCTTGTTCACCCCCGTGATGTCCAGCCGGCTTCCCCTCCCATCACCTGTGTGGGAGGCACAAAACCCAATTCACTCAGATGAGATTAAACTCACAAGGACCTTACAGATTGTGCTGATCTGCCTTACAGACAGACAGACAGACACACACACACGCTTACATTAACACTGTTCTCACAGTGACACAGAACAGAAGTGCTCCCACTCAGTGGATGGAAAGACATGCAGAGGCAGGGTTGGAAAGATGTAATAGATAGGAGCTCTGGGAGAGGGTGGCGATGCGATGGGGGAAGTAGCACACGTCACAGGAAGTGGGCACGGCTGTCACACGTACGCAAACCGCACACAGTGTAGGCACACACTGTTATCATTGGAGGCAGGTGCCAGTGTGTCAGAGAAAGGAACGTTTTGCACGGGAACACACATGGGCTTGCTGGAGAGTCGTGCATTTGAAAGGAACATTAGAGTGGAACATTCTAAAAATATTATCTGGAATAACCTCAAGGTGGATGCTTCCATTTGAAGAAGGATAAAAACAGACAGCGAACATATAGTAGAGTGACAGTAGAATCATTTTGCTCATGATTGTGCCTTTACGTAACGCTATAAAAAGTGGTTTAAAATAAAGCAAGCAAGTTGTGTTGCTTTTTGTCACACCCTTTTTGGAAGTAACTAGGGCTGAAGTGCCTGTGGTGCCAGTGGCAGTATCAGTTTCTAATTTTAGTCTGTAGCTTGCCGTAGGCGGTGTAATGATAAACATTTCTGACTAGCCTGTAGCTATTCCAATCTCAGATGCGAGCGAGCATCACAACACGAGTCAATAGATCACACCAGCGCCGGTCCCAAGTCAAGATAAAGCCGAGAAAGAGAAAAACAGATCATGGGAGATAAGAAAGCGTGTAACAGAATTAGTCAGCCTCCATCTTTCATGGCCCATGATTTAAGGAACCAATTTTGAATGTGAACAGAGTTTTGAAACTTCTGCACAACATTGGCTAAGTAGGTCTCTAAGGTAGGGGGACAGTCTGGTGACTCATACGACATCTAACCTCCCCTCAATTAGTGAAGGAGGAGGGAGTAAAGGGCGTAGGTGGTTTTGACTCTAAATTTCCTGTCGGTTGGAGCTCCCAAGCCAACCACTTCAATACGCAGAGTCTACAGGCAAGGCTTGTTTGATTGAAAGGAGTGAAAGGTTATAATTTTTCTATTTTGGGAGCAAACCCATCTCCTCGCAATCCTTCTTTCTTCTCATAGAGCCATCAAATGGAACAAGACACTACTTTTATCGCAACCCACAGTCTTGATTGCGAGGAACCGCTGCATCTTGATAAAGTTGTTCAGTGTGTTTTTTTTTTTTTTTTTTTTGGTAGGGCTGTCCAAAGTAGAGGTAGAGTCAAAGGTCGTCAAGAAACTGTTCAGGTGGCAGCAAGCATCCTATTCAAAATGCAAAATGGGAATCAGATGAATGAGAGAAAATATGACCACTTGGTTGATTGGTTTAAAAAAGGAAACAGATTGCTCTCATGGACTAGTAAATAAATGCAGTGCAAAAATTAATGAAGATTTCATCAAAAATTTGCTTAAGAATGCAAGTGGGGTTGCTCCAAATTGAATAAATGCAAATTGATTATACGTTATATCAAGGAATTCATTCTGGAAAAGCATGTCAGACTCAACTACACCAATCTGGAATGCGAGCATGTTACAAAATAACAATTGTGTTTAATTTGTTTTCCTTACTATGAATTTTTTAATACTGATTAAAGTAAATCAGTTCATGGTGCATCATTTTATATGGAAGCCTTTAAATAACTGAACATGATTGTGAATTGGCATTAACATGTGATGAAGGTGAATGACTGACTCACGGGCAATTCAACCATTGTCCAACTTAAACCACCTTCATGGTGATCTCTGGAAAACGTGACACAAAGTATCATGTACACCGGATCAGATTGTGTAAGAATGGGTTCGATTTCAATAAAGTGCTTGTATCTGTGTATTTCAATGACACATACTCTATGTAGGGAGCGCCTTGAAATTGCAGTGGCAGTGACTGACAGGATGAGTCACTGTCAGCATTGACTATTTGCCATATTTGTGTACACAGGACTGACAAAATAAAGTTAAAAAAAAATCAATATTATCCCAAACTGTCCTCGCCACGGATATTATCACCAATGCCGATCCTTAACTAGTTGTCCATGGTCACCCACCACTGTCATGACTCATGATTAAGACTCATCAGTTGGAATGGCAAACGGAATGAATGTCAATTAAATAACAAACTGAATAGGTGGTTAAAGAAATGATTGTGTCTGAAAACACAATACAGAATTACATGATTTTTAATGAGTTGAGGTGACATTTGAAAGACACTCTATGACTCAGCATGGGAGAAAACGAATCCCACTCTTGAGTCAACGATGAGAGAAATGATGTGCAACAAGAGTAATAATAAAAAAAAAAACTTCAACTTAGTGGTCAAGCTGAAATATACACAACTGAGGACATCCAGCTCTTGAGGGAGCGCCTTATACAGTCATCATGGGGGTTGGAGGGCAGCGACCGGTTTACTTCCCAAGCAACAAAGAAGCAACAACAACACGGGGGAGCTACATTAAAAGTGATGAATCTCATCTTAGTCATGTTGTTATCCACTGAGAATTCACAGTGATTTTTTTCACAACAATCAACCATAAGGAACAATAAATTAGTAAAAAAAAATAAAAAGGCAGAAATTTCATACATTCATTCAAAAATCCAAATCCACACAAGCTGTTAATATTGCCGCTTGCTCCACCTTGAAAGGTACATCATGTTGAGACACGTTCTCTGATGTACTAAAATGAATATCTTCTAAATTTGTCACACCGCGAAGAATTTTATGCATCACTGGGCGCCATTTTACACGTGTTAAAAAAAAAATACAATGAAATGGTGATAAATAATTCAGCATGAAACGTTTTTTGCAAATGTTTCCAGGAAAAACAAATTTATGCATTCCCTTCACAAGATGTTTCAGGTTTTTATAAAATGAACTGACAATATAAGACAAAATAGCAAGTTGATCCAAATAAAGAAAAAATATATAGCGACACACGACAGTTATTACGCAAACTAGAACCAAACATTTCTCATTTGTTTTTCACCGTTGATCATTTATTTACCCAGTTTATTTTCTGTTCTTCCTGTTTGTCCACTTTTCTACCTCTTATGCCAGAACAGTGTGAGCGCACGCTGCATGCCATATCATTAAAGTCTCATTTTGTGTTCTCTGAATTGCTTGTAAATGCTTTGTTTATGTGCTTCACCAATGTCCCCTCCAGCTACAAGCCAATCATAATTTTGTAGATTGCCAAAAAGCAATTGGGCTCTTAAAAAAAGGATGAAGAAAATAATTCAAAGTAATTTCCTGTCTTTTGTAAGACAAAGCAGTGACATTGACTGATGGAACATTTAGCAGAAATCCCTCCCCTGAGATGAGAGCAAACTGACTTATCTCTTGTCTTTGTTTTACTGCCATTGTATGTAAACACTGGAGCCTCGTGTCCCCGAGATAAATATATATATATATATATATATATATATATATATATATATATATATATATATATATATATATATATATATATATATATATATATATATATATATATATATATATGTTAAAATGGACTTGACTTAATGTGAAAGGCTCCGTGATGTCTGCTCACAGAGGAAGCGATCAATGGCTGCAAATGAGGCCTTCTACCTGAATCCAATCAAGGCTGCTGCTCAAGCCTCTTATCATGAGCTCTTTCCAGGTCTGATGAAAGGGGACAAGGCAGGCAGACGTCCTCCAGGGAGCAGGAGTCGGGCGGGGTTAGACGCAGACGAAGGAATTTGCTAGACAAATGGGATTCCTTGAGCGAAACGGAGTGCCGGATCCAGGTTGTGAACATTGATGTTTAAACATTACGGTTTCTACACCAGATGGACAATTTGTGTGATTATACGTGACTTTACATAGTGTAGCTACAATTTGACCCATTAACACAATTTTTGACAAAATCCAAGTTAACAGCTTCAAAGCTTCAAATGAAATACGCAACTATTACAATATTTATCGACTAAAACGACTGGTGTATTGACCACGCTACGTAATGAGTTGTCACAGTTGATTAGTAGCCCGTATTGATATATTGATTAATGGGTTGCTAATCATTATAAATGGGTGGGGAGCAGCTGGAGAAACATGATTAGGTTTCCAACAACGTCTTTAGATCTACAGATGGATCCCTGTGGAACTACAAACATCCATGAAGGAGAAGGCTAATTATTTTTCCTATCATTTCATAAGACCGTGTATAATAGATTGTTAATTGACAAGTTGAATGGCAGGGAGAAAATGACAGCGGTGAATTTGTAAGAGGCTTTTAATTTTCCTTTGCAATGTTGCAGTCTAGTGACAAAAATGATGCCGCCAAAGCGAGAAAGCTTGAGTCAGAGGAATGAGCACCTCCTCCCCACCAACACCTAGCAAATGTGTCTTATTTTCTTACGTTTAATGACACTTACGTACCTTGCCTCTTGACTCATACCGCCATCTTGTACTTTCGTTTCACCCCCCACCGAAAACCTGATAAATCTCTCCTCAAGTAGCTTTTAGTCTTCTCGAACATCTCCATCTAATGTGAGCTCTTTCTCATATAATTTATTGGCTCATATCAGTCAATAAGATTCATAGAGCCGGTGAAGCAACTGCACTCACAAAAGCAATTATGTAGCTCGTTCCAAACTTTGCTCTATTTTCCCTTAAATTGGCATTTCATTTGGCCAGGCTGCACGAGTCGGGCTTCACCCAATGACTCACCGCCATGCTGTTGCTTGTGTGAATTTGGAGTCATATTAGAAGCTGCCGTCGGCAGTGTGCTAATGAGGCTTGCTGCTGAAGAGGGCTGATGCCTGTCTGAGGTCATGTTGATTTTGGTGGTGATTTCTGTGTTTCTAGTGTGTTCCTTTGAATGAAGACAGAGGGAATGCGTGGTGATGTAGACACTGTGATGACGTGCAAGAATGTTTTTTTTTTTTTTTGCATTATTGATTCATCTGTTTTTTTCACTCCTTGTGTCTTCTATACATGGACTCTCTGTGGTATAAATCAATTTAAGGATTAGTAACTTTTGGTGCAGCATCAGCGGCAAAAGGGGGTTCAGTGTCTTTGTGAAAATTGTGTTGATCAGAAAAGGGGCAAATCGTTTTTTATGGCATTGGATATGGTTTCGTTTGGGATAAATGTTGTAAGTATTCAAAGAAAAGCTAACTTAATTTATAAAACTCTACGATGTATCATGAAGTAATCTGAAGTTAGCTGGACTTTAGAGAGATAAAAATAAAATGCTAGATACATCATTTTAATTCTGAATATTACTCTTCAGAAAAAAAAAAGAGGAAGTATTTGGACACTGTTGTAGACGCACAAAAAAGGAGGAAGGTAAATAAGACAAATAAGGTAGACTTCCTGTTTCCGAAACAACTGTAATGAAACCTTCCCAGAGTGGAAATTGCTTATAAACTATGACGCCACTATAAATTTCACTGTGACGTTTTTATATATCAGATTTAGAATTAAACATTGTTTTTATGAGCAAAGAATCCATTTACACAATGTCCATTTCATTGTGGATTTTTGCGATTAAAATGACACTCCTAACTGCCTGCTCATTTTCATTTCATCATAATTCTAATTTGCATTTAAATTATACTCATACATGTGCGGTGATTATGATAACGTGGAATTACAGATATAAGCTAATCATTTATTCATTCAGTCTTTTATAGACTTTAACATTAGTCCCTGCTCATATATTGTGACTTACGATTGACTCCTATTACCTTGAAACAGGTTTGACTAGTTGGAGACTTCCTGTGTGGGTAAACAACATTGTACATCCAGTAAGTACTACCACAGCTGATTATAAAGCTCATGGAAACAACAGAGTTGCACATTTGGCACGCTGAAAGAAATGAGTCCCTTCTGACCAGCCTACACTTCCTGCCCTACATTGCGGAATGACACAGGACCAGCTCTGCATTTCCTCAACGGGAAGTGGACCTGCTTTTGTCGGGGGCTCGAGGGATGGCAAAACTTGCAATACTCCTCCAACCGCACCGACAATTATGATCTTATCCTGAGTTTAACTGCATGAATATTTTTGGTTTCGGTATTATAAAAAGATTCTATCTTCCTGTCATGTCTTACAACCAAAGTCTTACACAGAGAATGGTTGTAATGTAATAATATTCACATTACGGTTTCTCTTGTTGTTTCCCTTTTAGTGTACTTCCACCAAAAAATACTTTAGTTCCCCTCTTGCTGATTAAAAACAGTCATCAGTAAAGTTTGTGGCGTGATCAAGTTTCGCTAGTACAACTATCATTTGTCATCTCAAAATAGACAGTTGAGAACATTTACATAGGAAAATCATGTAACAGCAATTATAATAAACAGTGACAACTGGAAAACGATGATACGTATGGAGTCTTTTTCCTGGAGTTTCTAAATTTGATTATCTATCCTGGTACCAATAACCCATTAAAAACGATGTGACAGCTTCTCTCACACTTGGATAGCTAAGCCGCAGATTCTAGGCACGAGCAAACAATCCTGGCTCAGCCTTAGAGTAAGACAACAGAGAGAAATTCAGTCCAATCTGTTTATCAACATTCAAGTGCTTCTGCTCCTTTCAAGCAGTCTGCAGCAAAATGGAGAGTTCTGCATTTTCAGTATTGGGCTCTTGTGTTATACTGAAAAACATAACCATTCACATTTTTACTTGGTCATTTTCATGTCAATAGTCCCGAATATGTCTTTTCCGGACTCAAACTCAGATTTCCAATCACCACCTCGGTTTAGACTGTTAGGTTTTCCACTTTAAAAGATTTCTGTGAGAAACCCAGAAAGCCACTAAATGTATTGAACGGTGAAGATATTGGACATAGCTACATTACCTGCTAATTTCAACATATATATACTTTTTTAAAAAATAGTCGAAAATTCATTTATCTCAGAGAAAGTGTGTGGTTTGACCAAAAATTCCCTTTGAAATCACTTTCATCTTAATTTAGAAATAAAGGGGAAATAACATGACTTGTCAAATGCGTAGTGATGTTTTTATCGAAGTGTTTTCCAGACAATCAACAAGGGTATTTCCTACAGTTCCTCTTATAAATGCCACAGTGCTTCTCATTTTGCAAATGACCTCAAGCATGGCGGTAGTATGCAGTTTTACATGGGTGGAAGTGATGACGGGAGGCGTGACGGACATTGACTCAGCACTCAGACAAGGTTTCCAGCTTAATAATAAACCAGTAAACGTTCCAGCATTTCCATTCACGTGATGACGCATAAGTAGGAAATACAAGGCCTGGCATAAATAACTAAAGGTGTGCTTAACCATCATCTGCATGTCTCGTGTTTGTAAATGGAAAAACAAACACACCCTTGGTGCTGTGTATGAACGTGCCTTTCATGTGAATCACCTGTTTGTGTTGTTGTAGATATATTTGCCATGTGTCACGTGACACTCCCTTGAGAGAAATGAAAGTCTTTTGAGAGAGATGGTGTAACCCATTGTCAACCTGTCAGCCGAAAGGTATAAATAAATAAATAAATAAATAAATAAATAAATAAATAAATAAAGATAGACTAGGTTAATAACCATGTCTTTTTCTCAGTGGTGCAAGTATGAGAATCAATATCTCCCAAGTAGCCTTAGTCATCTGACTCTGCTCAAAGAATAACACCTAAATGGCAACCATTATTGTCACACGTTCACACTCACATTGATGCTATTCCTGTTTCTGAAGGGAACAGTTTTTAATTTCTCGGAAAACCTGCCTTGACGTCTGCAGGCACCAGTTCTCCCTTTGGGCCTTTGGATGACTCAAATCCCTCAGGGATTGATTCCAACTCTGCCTGGTCCCCTTAGAGCTGGAAGGTTCTGTCTATCATCTATCATCTCACAGGTTGGCTAAGTGTGATGTTTGTGACGTGTGTGTGCATTTAGTATTGGAAGGATGTTGTTTTGCCTTCTTACTGTATGTCAAGGGGGGGTGGATGTTTATTTTAGATTTATGTTGGTGGTGTGAGTTGGGATGAAGGTTGTATAGTCTGCATATTGGACAGCTTTGAGGGAGTCTGCCCATGCGCCTGCTTGGGAACATGTCATTGAGCTACATCATGGAAGACTATAAAAGGAATAAAAGTCTGTATTCCATCAATCCAATTTATTCCGCGGATTATGCCAGGGCACATGTCCAAGAACACCTCCCCACCCAGGTGGCGTCCAGGAGGAATCCTAACAGGATGCCTGAGTCAACTAACCCAGCATCTCTACACCTGATCCAACTTCTCACCCAATAGCTACAAGAACTCCTCCACTTGATTGAGGAATGTCTTTCCCTATTTTGAGAGGACACTCCATCCTTTTCTAAATTCTAATTGAGGACCTTAACCTCAGATTTGGACTGGATGGCCATAGTGAATCTGTATGCGTGAAAATAACATATGTTAAGTGCATTTTTGGACTGCTCAATCAAATGTAAATAGACAAGCCTGCAGGTTCGCAAACAAGCAATGTCACAGCACCTCAGATAGTGGAAGGGACCCCTTCCTTCTCTTTGTCTGCTTTGCCTTATCTGTCTGACGCACATGAATAAATGACATCATTAGGGGGCGAACAGTGATCCACCTTCATGCTGATGTCACGTGTATACACTCTCCGCCCAGCCTCTCGCTACCAATTTAGATGCAGTTTTATCTTCTAATTATGTCTTCAACATTTTTCTGACGTCAGACAGCATGAGGTTTTTGGTTCGTGCGCGTGTGTGTCTCTACCTGCTGCACACTGAGGAAGCAATTCTTCAACTGGTTAGGAATATTGCATGGATGGGTACGGGAAAATAGGACCAAATTGTTTCTGCTTTGGGGCAAAATTCAGTCAATTATCATTTCTATAAAGATGGTGATTGTTTTTTCAGAAAGAGCTAATGTAAATTGGATTGGAAATACTGGAAATGATTGATTTTGCTGAACCATGCACGGCCCGGGGACACACTCATCTACTAACAAAGAGATAATAATATACGAGGGGAAGAAAAGCCAAAAGCAAGACAGCGAGGAAAGAAGCACACACACGTTCAGCAAGCCGTCATATATAATCGAGTGGTGACTCATCTTCGTCAAAACATTAACATGGATGTCACATGCACTTGCAGAGACACATTCTAAATATCCTCTTTGCAAGGATTTGCTTGTGGATGTCTGAAATTGAAATATAGATTATATCTGAAAAAGGAAAACCATTTATTGCCTACTTATAAATGGCAAAAGTGACATCATTTGTCTTCAAGGCAGAATGATGTTGCGGATTTCTGGATTCTACTGTGGACTGGAAGTAAAACTGAATTACAGATTTCGCTATAGGTCGTTTTGACTAGTCACAATTGTGTTATCAATATCTTCAGTGACAATTGCAGCTATTAAAAATGCAATCGTGACGAGTCAGCAAGACGTTTCGTTTCTATTATCTACAATCTTTAGTTAATAAATCCACTTATCCTAAGAGTCACACACACAGGCAGATATCCGATGCATGCAAGGCCTACTAATTCCGATCTCAGAATATTTGATTTCATGCTTTCACACAAACAGACAATGCTGCTTTGAAACATATCTGAATTGTCACATGAGAACAAAAATGGTGTCGCTCCAACCATGCAATGTAAATCCAGCCAGTTCTTTCCTCCAGTTGTAATCAAGCAGTGTTTGCTACTGGTAGTGACTGACCTTTTGTTTCAGTTTCGAACGAAATTACAGTTTGCACTTCAACCTTAATATAAAGTCGATACAAACAGACAGCCTTGATATGACTTGCACAGTATAATGAAGTTCAATCTAAGACCTGTATATTCTGATAGTACAAAGATGCTTCATTATGAGTTCACAGTAATATCAGTTGAAAAAGGTATCCATTATTATCTTCATAGAACTATATTAAATGTCATAATGTATCACAATGAGAGCTGTGTGTGTTCTATTTTTAGATTGTATAACCCCCCCTCCCCCCTCCAGTCATTGTTGAAGATGCAACAACGGCGCCTTCGAAAAGACATTATTAAGATGCATGCGGCGTGATTCAACTTGTGTCACTTCCTGTCGGCCACATAAACATGAGAGAGGGACAACCGGAGTCTCTAATCAACATGTCAACTGTGTCACACCAGCAAGGTCTCATTAGCAGCTGTATGCTTGTATGATTAAGTGCCAATGACGTCGCACATCGGGCATATGACCGGATTCTTACATTACCACGGTCTCACCTCTAATTGGTTTGGTGCTAACTACACTTGAGTTATGATATTGTCGTTGTTGAGGGTGCTGCGGCTGCAATCGAATGCTGCTCGGAGACAAAGAAGCAAACAATGGAATGTTTGAGAGACTCCTTTACACAAAGGACTCTCTAGTTCTGGCTGATCAAAACAAATACGCATTCTTTGAGGTATTAGGAATGCAGAAAAACACCCACACCCACATAGATTCACTGTGAGAAATTTGAATTTCACTAAGATCCTCACACAGAGGACGAGGTGAACTCTTGACGTAGGTAAAATGATTCTTGTCTTGAAGTACCATCAACCTATCTGGGTGGTTTAAGTGCACAGAAGAAATCGTCAGCTGTTATCCGTGTACAAGTAGCTTTGCCCGCTCTTTGCTCTGAGTAGGTGGTTGGAAAATTCTCCATACAGATTTGCATGAAGGAAATGTCTTATTAATGCACAGCGGTGGCGGCAGAACTTCAATTCATTGAGCTATGTGGACACGTCTTGGGTAATGGAGGGTCACAAGCTTGCTGATCAAAGGAAATATTGGAGTTACACATATTTTTGTCACAAAATCTACATCTGATTTGTATCAATTTATGTGTACACAAAGTAAAATAAAGTATACTGTTTTTTGCGGCCCATAACCCAAACTGTCCCGAAGTCAAAGATTACTATTTATTGTTGTGACTTTGAAATTGTCCCAACAGTCACTTGCATGATTTGCTTTGCACTGGATTCGCTTCCTGACACAACCTACAAACTTCTTTCTTTCTTTTTTTTTTTTTTATCTGGGCTTTGGACCTGGAATGGCAAACAAATAAACTATAAATGAAAGCAAATCAAAAGGCACCAAAACCCGCAGTCATATAAAATATAAAAGTTGCTTATGAAGCCGTTTCAGGGCTGCAATTGTCATTGTATCGTTAATTATTCATTGACTGAATCATAAAATGAACGATTTTTTTTTTTATGCTGACAAGTTTTTTCATTTGTGACTGATTCAGGTTATTCAGTGTTTGAGTGATTGCATGCTGACAAGGTGAAGTGTGTCTTATTGATTCATTTGCATCTGCTTTGAGATTCCCAACCCACACGTGTTTTGTTCTGCCTGCACTCAAACCTGCCATTTATTAACATACAAAAAAAAAAAGAATTGAGACATCTCATGATGTCATAATTTTGTTCATTTTGTCTGCACGATTTGTGTGATGTTGCAATGACAAAATCATGTAGCTGGAAAATCTTTTGTAAAACATTGTTCTGGTTGTGTGTGATTCAGAAGCCTGATGGAATTCGAGGTATTTATTTTCTAACAATGGATTACTACAAAAAGACACACAAAGCTGGAAATGGGAGAATTTGAGAAATACTGAGGCCGACGATGCGTCTTGTGACACACACACACACACACACGCACACACACACAGGAGCAACACGGGTGAGTCATCAAGCACCCATCCACGCCCCCAACCCTCTTTTCACATCACCAATACATTTCTTCAATTGTACTCCTTTGACTCATTCACTACCAGCCATTTTAGAGCGCTGTGACATTTTCAAGACCCACGGCATAATGTGGTCGAAGATTAGATACTATCATCAAATTAGATATACATAGCAAACGGCAATAGGAAAGAATAGACCTGGGGGTAAAAAAAGGTGATTCTGCCTTTCAGAAAAAAATGTAGGTTGCACAAATTGCTGCCGTTTCTCTCAGTGGACTTCTAAACTGTACTGATCTAAAATGGGACATCATTTTCTTTTTATCATTTTATCAGAGCAATGTGGTCCCAGTGAAAACATCTTCTAAGTCTTCTAAGGTCACATACTTGTGGTTAATTTACTTCATGATGCATCTCTGTCGCATCACTGACACATGCTGTTGTGGTCATGCCACTGTTCTATTACAGACACACAGCTACATTCATAAAAACACATAATCATAAACCCCAAAGCAAGAATGAGGCCTATGTGTGTTGTGTGCTCTATCAATTTCTACTTTTCATTTCCTCCAAGTGTTATACAATACTCTTCCATTTCATGACAAGCGACAGAAAGGAGTACTTAAAAAAAGTCGAAAGACACTCTGAACACAACCCACACCACAGTATAATCGCTCTGGAAAAATCCATGTTTGCGACATCCCGGAATTGGGCCTTTAATCGCAAGGGAGGAGAAATGCTCAATTATGTCCAGATTGTCGGCATGCATGTACCCTGCTTGACATATGTGACACAGCTATCTATCACCATCCTGCCTACACGCCCAGACATGGTGTAAACGCAAGCCAAACCAGATTACAGTTACAAAGTTGAAAACAACTTGATTTTCTATCAAATCATATGATAGAAACTTTCTTAGTCAGTTCTTATAAATTATTCATGATTTGTTTTTAAACAACTACTTTCTGTCATGAAGCCTCGCCTCGCCTCGCCTATCTCATCTATGACAGATTGTGCTCATCTTGCGGCCGCACACATCACCTGCCAAGGCTTGCAAGTGTGAGTCAACAGCACGAGTGTGGATGAATATCATCTGAGACATCACTTGGGCAGCTGCTGCAACGGCCGTGCCCTTCCATCAGTTTTTTTTTTCTTCTCCGCACTAGCATCACTCTTGGAAACAAAAAGTGCAAACTCTCATAGAGGAAAACAGGAAATCAGACACATCATTAGAGAACATTAACACATTACAAAATGCAAACAATGCTGAAGAGCCTCTTCACTCAAACTAGGAAATAATAAATAAATCGCACAATAATCCCTAGTCAATCCCAGTCCTTGGAATGATTTAAAGAACCAGGAATTGAGAACATCCAATACCTTCTATGGGAGAATTCAAATACAAACAAATTAAGAAGTTCCGCTGTTCAAGCTACGAATAAAACATTAGTCGTGCTTCTGTTTTTCAGGTAAAATGCAGCCGCATTTAAAATGGAGACACATCCACATTGGTTATGCGTAGAAATGACTCACGGCTCTCAGCGAACCATCAAGTGTGAACAGTGCGGGAGCAACGAGTGCAAAGATTTAAGAATAAATGCAGCCGTGAGATTGAAGGCTGCCCGAGGCCCTCCTCTAACAGCTGAGTAGCCGTCACCCCCTCGGAGGGCTGCGAGCAAGCCTCAGGCTGTCACACTGCACAGAGACGGCAAATTGTGAGCAAGGAAGAGCTAATAATGGTCAAATGACATCGTGTGGAGGAAGCGCAAAGCTTAGCGGAACATTCACCTTGAGTGTCAAACAAGGTCAGCATGTGACATGGTGACCGAGTCAGCTCAGTGGAAGTATGCTGATGTGCGTATGTCACCGTGTGTGTGTGTGTGTGCAAGAAATGACATGCCACTCATCAGCAAAGTGCTACTTCCCATTCAGCAACAATCCCGCTGAAGGACAGCAAAACAGGGTTGGGGGTGGGGGTGTGAAGCAGACTGAGACCTTGTCACTGAACCATGCATGACTAGCTGGCTGTCACAATGCATGGCACACAGGAAGGTAGTGTAGGCGGTAGATTGCTATGGACAGGAAGCCTGCAGTGAAAAAATGTTCAGTTGCTGCTTATTTGTCGGTCTTCTATTTCTATGCAGTAATTTACAAGCATGTGGTTTTAGGCGAAGACTTCTTTATTTGCTAATCAAATCAGACAGTTGACATCGCTAATGAAGGGATAACGGCAGCATGTTCCGATTATTTATTTGTGTTATCCTTGGTTTCACCATCATGTACCCCACTTTATCTAGTTGAAGTGTATTTCAGTTGAGTTGTTTAATGTGTTAAACTTCACTTATTCAAGCGTCTTGCACTGTATTTCCTTTAAAACAACATGGGAAGAATGTCTAATACGTTAAAATGATGAATGAAATACTTTCAAAAGATCAAAACAGGTTTGAAATCCTTCTGCCAGAGCAATGTACCGCAATTGGAATGAGAAATGAGATGGCACTCTTAATTCCAACTCAAAGCCTCAACTAATGAGCAGCTTCAAAGTGCAACTGGTGAACACTTTTGAAAAGGCCCTTTCTCATGAAACCTGGTCCCACTTCCTGTTCGACTGCCAAGTACGTGCCTGCGGGTGCCCACTTCCTCCAAGCATGAATGATCCATCAGCTTGTCATCACGACTGACTGCTCTGGAGGGAGAGATCGAAATAGAGAGATAGCGATAAAGAGAGCGAGAGAGCATCAAAGTTGCTCCAATGTCAAATGACCAGTCGCCTTGGGGACAATGACTCATGCTTACCATTGGAGTAACCCCACCCACCTCCCCATTTCTATCACACTGCCCCGCTGGCCTCCTTTATTTTAACTCCTGGCAATCCCCCATGGACTCCCACTAAGGACTTTCAGCATCGTAATTGGTGGCATGCGCTCCAGCGAGGAAAGAGGAGTGAAAACAACTACAAGATGAGCTACTGAGGATGAGTCATGATGGGACTTAAGGGGTTGGGGGCGAGAAACCCCAAAGCTCACGCCCCCCACTCCACTCCCTGTTTGTGATGCTCAATTGTGTCATCCATCACTCTTATTTCATTCCAACAACTTCAAAGTATGGATATAATTCTTCTATTTGGCAGCAAAGTCTATTTGGTCTCACGATACCAAAATTATGACTTCAATACTACATGTTGGACAGCTGCATAGTTGCAGTTTGGCATATACATTTACCTATTTGACGATTTTTCGGGCGAACCTATTCCGCCTTATTTAATATACCTAGATAAGGTTACTCACAACCAATGTGGAAACAAAACAATGCCAACATTTTTTAAAATGTTTTTGTAATTTTTCATTTTTTTCATTCCGTCTTTATCTCATTTAGATAAATGTCTCCAATGCACATATTCCACTATTTTTTTTTTTTTTGATAAGGTAATTGACAGAGCAAATGGTGGTGGCGCTCTGAAATACTGTACACCTATAGCATAGCAGTGAAGACAAGTGCATAATTGTAAATCCATAGCTCCAAAAAAACAGAGTGAGTGTTTTTAATTATTAATACTCGACAGGCATGGCAAAATGTTTTTAGTGTATGCAATGGTGGCACTCTTAGAATTCTGTACACCTATAGCATAGCAGTGAAGACAAGTGCATAATTGTAAATGCATAGCTCCAAAAAAGAAGAGTGTTTTTAATTATTAATACTCGACAGGCATGGCAAGAGTTTTTAGTGTTTGTAACTCGTAGGAATACAGAATGAAGAGAAGTTAGTTAAGCATGGAATATCAAAGCATGGTATAATATTGAAAATAAAATTACTTACCCTTTGGAGACTGACAGACAGGCCAATGAGGCAGAACAGCAAGGTGTTTGTAGAGCGACACTGACCCCTAGCGGCGTTTGCGGTATTACTGGTATTACACGCTATTTTAGGTACATAGATAAATTAGAAAAAATAAAAACATGCTGTTTAGAGGTACACGTCAGTAGATAATTGCATTTACGTTGTCGCTATAAAATCCTAACTAAACTTAGATAACTATTTCTTTCTTTGTTTGTTTGTTGTGAAAGGAAATTCAGAAAAATGAAAGACTTGTTCATCAGGCAGACAACCTTTTTTGCGCCACAAACTGGTTACCTGTCAGACAATATGTTCACGGGCCGGCCTTTAAATAAATAAATAATAAATGTATAATAAATAAATAAATACGATGAAATAAAATGATCAAACTGGCATAAAAACAAATACAATGCGCATAAAAATAAAACTCACCATTCAGTATCTGCTCCGTAGCTTTGTTTTGGTTGCTGTAACCGCAGAAAATCCCGTTGGAAAAGGAAGCAGGGTTTTCAGTGCTTTTGTGGCAATCTTGGGATATTCTGCCTTGATTTTAATCCAGATTTTTTTTTTTTTTTTCAGAAGTTGTAGCCTCTTCTACTGTCTCCACATTGGGCCTTTTCCTCTTTATAAACATCTCTTTTTCTTACTCATTTTTGCTAACTTCGGGACGAGCGTCTTGACCTGAATTTACCTGTGTCAAGAGGCACAGGTGCACCGATGGATGTAATTGGGAGAGAATCCCGACATTTTTTAAATATTTTTCAAAATAAATTCTTACTCATTTTTGCTAACTTTGCGGGCTCGACTGGGGAAACATGTCATGTGACCGTGACGAGCGTCTTGACATGAATTAATTGATCGTCGATAATATATTATATATACTATAAATATATATATTTTTTCTGTGCGGCCCGGTATTAAATGACTCACGGACCAGTGGTTGGGGACCCCGATCCACCTCGCAAAGCACTACTGCTCACGGGTTAAAAAAAATTAGTGGGTCCTCGATTTACGACAAGGACGACGTAACCCAGAATGCGCACTGGCGTCGTAACTCGCGTCTTCTATCACTACTACGCTAACAAATATTTATGCGAGCAGCCATTCGACGCCACGACAATTAATGTAAAGAAAGTGGTAACTGGGCGTACATTATTGTGCCGTTTGACGTATTTCTGCAGAAACCAGTTCTTTGCGACTGTTCGTAACATCAAATAATATGTCTGTCAGTTCTACACAAAAAAGATACTAATGCTCACATTGCATGGAAAATAATGGGTGCATCAACTGTATCGTATTTATCAACAAGGGAGGGCTAAAGGAAAAATAAAAAGATTGCAGTATGATCGAAACATAGGATCTGTCTTTGAAAGGCAACCTTTTTTAAATATCGCCTTAAGCGAACGTCAGTTTGAAGGTGTATGATGACCTTTAGCGCTCTACTCACTATAAAGAGGATTTTCTTTTGTTTGAGATCTAGGAGGAACTTGTTGACTTTGACATCATTGAAAGAAGACTCTCTCCATGCAGTGACATGGTGCCTTTGTTCAACACGGGAGGTCGAGCCTCCCTCAAAGCACATTTGAAAAAAACACGTAAAGGTCGTCACCGTTGCGGCCTTGAATTAAACATTATGTGTATCTGCCCCAATTGAAGTAAATAAACAGGCAGCACAGTGATGCATAGGTTAAAAGCTCACCTTCACAGTTCAGAGGTGCAGTATTCGTTTCTGACTCTGGTCTTCCCGTGTGGAGTTTATGTTCTCCAGTCTTCATCCATTTTCCATAACAGATGACCTCACAGGGTTACAAATGTGCTGCAACTAACATAGTTTATTCTACGTAAATATATAACATTCAATGCATATTTTGTTAAATAACTGCTCAATTACATTTAATTAGAATTAAATCAGTCATAAAGTAGAAAAGTGATGTTTTTTTATGATCAACTCTTTCCCATAATTGACTTTATTTATTACACCTCATCTGCAAAAGATCTGGCATCTCTGTTACTTTTACAAATCTTGTGGCCCTACAATGAGGAAAACGAATTAATGCCTATGCATGCACTGACTCTGTATTCTTTGATTTTAAAATGTTTGTGCATAAAATGGTATTCATTTCAAAATGGTTATTAAACTTCAATTGAAGCGTAAAGTCTGCACATCGATCATATCATACATCTGTGTAATGCTATGGAAAGGTTGAGTCAGTGGTTTAGGTTTGAAAATCTCGTTTTTATTGTAAGTATTGCATTTCCAACTTTGCAACAAAACACGTTCATCAGAGTGCATGTTATACAAAGAATGGTCACAGGTTGAGAACAACCGGACGACTCCCCGCAAGGGACTCATCTCGTTGCCTTAACTTCACCTCAAGGACCCGTTTTCTTCAACGACACTTGAATGGAGTGTGGTTTCCCAAAACAAAACAAAAACTGCAACATCAACTTTTTGGGGGGGGGCTGCTTGGACTCTTAAAAGCAGAACAAAGCCCACTTGCAAAGTTAACCACACGCTCAAGGTTGCTTGTTCGGGACCATATCCTCAGCAGATGTAAAAAAAACAAAACAAAAAAATAACACGGTTTGTCAGAATAATTCCAGGACTTGTGTCACAAAATATCGCAATTCAAAACCAAATGACAAGTTTATTCCTATGGAAGTAATTCCCTGCAGTTACTAATACAAATACCGAGAATTTTAAGAGGACCTTCTTGAGCCCAAGATGTAATATAACAAAAATAAACCATAAGGTCACGTGAATAGGGCGCTTAACATGACGATGTTCTTCTCGACCAGGCACTGTCAGATGCTCAGCGCATTGTATATCTCGGCTTCTAAATGCAATCGGGTTACCTCTGTGCACGAAATGATGTCGATCTGCAGGATATATTCAATCGGGATTCTTTAAATGTAAGTTCTGTCCATTGAGGCACGTTATTCCAATTGTTTCACTAACCTCAATTCTGACCCGAATACTCACTGCATGTAAATGTTGTTTGCTCCACACATTAAAATGAAAAATACATAATTTGTGACACAAAGTCCTGAAACATTTCTGACACACCCTGTAGCGTTGAAAGAGTCAGAGAAGTGAAACAGCAGTCTTGGGAAAGTAACGTGAGAAGAAAATGGAAACAAAGATGGCTAAAAAGTCACAGAGGGGCAGAATCAATGTATGCTGTCCCTCAGGTAGAATGATAGAGAGAGCAAGAGAGGGAGAAAGAGAGAGAGCGAGAGAGAGAAAGAGAGAGAGAGGACACTGAGGTGTTCTGATGTGGTTTTGGCATTTGTGTTTGTAGGATCAAGCACCAGTGGTCACTTTCTGATTGAGTGCCAACAAGTTGAAACCCTACTGTTGTTTTTCTGTTGAATCACCTTATGGGGATGTTGTAAGTCTAAGACACATGTTATCAACTAAAAAGACAAGTCCTCTTGTATGAGGAAAGTGGCGTTTTGAAAGACCCCAGTTTGGGTAGTAGCTGGCTCAGCATATGCCTGTGGCGAAGACCCGCCCCCTTAGCCTACTTTCTCACACACACTCACAATAGTCTCCACTTGACTAGCAGACTGGCTTTGGAGTGAAGCCAAGCCAGTTGTATAACATGTGGACGTGACTTTGTAGTGCGAAGCTGGCAGCGGCGAGGGGGCAGGGGTCGACCTCCAACCAAGACAGGTGACTTAAAACAGGCTCAGCAACTAAAGAGCAGCTTTGGGGTCATTTACATTTCAAGTGTCCATTGAATAAACATCCAAAGCAAAAGAAAATGGCTACATTATGTTACCCTCCCAAATGCCCCCAAAGACCAATAAAACATAAAATACATTATTCTTAAAATAAGGAATCAGGAATACGCATTGAAAGTTAAAGTAAGACAGGACAAAAATAAGTTATTTTTCTCCCTCTTGTCTGTTGTTAGAGGGATGGAGAAATAAATATTCAAATGATGTTCTGTTAGAAATCCAAAGGGCAGAAGAGAGGGGGAAAAAAAAAAAACAGCGGGCGAAGTGCAATTCTTAATGCCAGTGGAGTTGGGATGGCTAACTTTGACAACCCGTTTATTTTCCCTAACGTGGGATCACCTGACCACCAGTGGAATGCCATACGCGCACACACACACAAACGCGCACACACACACACGCACACACACACTCCAAGAGAATATCACGTGTAATAAATTAAACTCTGCAGCTTCCAACCCGTTACCTTGCGCAGCACCAGACAGCAACACACTAATTAACTTGTAGGATGTCAACCAGCAAAAACTAAGTGTCCAAGCCACGTCCACCGCGCTTCCACTTTCAAATGCACAATAAACACAAGTCAGCAACAGAGGCAAAAGTTCTATCCATGAGCTCTAACTTTTTTTCAACTTTAACATTAATTCAGTAAGCTATTTGTATATACAAAGGGAAAAAAAATAAAACATGACTTTGCTTCTTTTTGGACGGTCACAAAGGGAAAAAGATGAAGAGTTATTGCTTGTTACTGCTGGAGAAAAGGTGGACGTCTATTCCCATCGTATCTTGTTGCTGTAGTTTGTGCCGCGTCAGCTGAAAAGTATTTAAGTGCAGGATCGCTCATCGCTTGAGAGAGCATGAGGGAGAAGGCGCCGCATTTACCAGGAATGACTTGTGTGTGGTCGTCTTGCTCCGGGCTAGCGCGTGGAAGCGGACGCTTTTGCTTTACCAGCTGATGGAGGACTTGCACAATAGCACCGAGTCAAGTGTCCAAGATAAGACAGATTAGGCGGCGTGGGGTAATGTTACCGCGCTGTGTGCTTTCCATCGGCCTGAATCACCCATCAGCTTGGAGCGACTTCAACAGCAAATGGGCTTCAAGTGCATCTTGGGTCATACATGGGCTTGTATGCATGGGTTTACATTTTTTAATTGAAAGTATTTTGCCATAAAACCAGATTTTAGGGGTCCTAGATCAGGGGTCTCAAATGGGGGTCCGTGAGCCGCAAAATCGTTTTCAATAAATTATGCTGTGGTTTCTTTTTTTTTTGAAAGTGCAAACCTAGATATAGGGACGGGCAGCCCAATAAAACAAACGCAGTAAACAAATTATTCCTCCTGTGATGCACCACATTAATCTGACTAAAGGGTTGGAATTTGCTGAATATTTCTAGGGATGTGTCCTTTGTTATTTGCCGAATTATTTTGCTATTTCTATGCTTGGGCCAAAGCAACAAAAATGGAAAAATTAAAAAAAAAATGTTTTGGTGCCATCTTGAGGCATCGTAGTGCTTATAAATGATATTAAGTTGAGGAGCTTCATTTAGACAAAAGTAGTGCTTTTCTACCATCATCTGTCATCTGTAAGCAATTAGGACCATTTGGGGGGGTCAATTATTTTCAGATTTTTACTCTTTGGGGAAACACTGTGTTTAGGTAGAAAAATTACCGTATTTTCTGGACTATAAGACAGTTTTTTTTCAGTTTGGCTGTGGGTGCGACTTATACTCAGGAGCGACTTATGTGTGAAATTATTAACACACTATTATATAATTTTACATGTTAATTTCACACGAAACCAGTGTGCCAGAGGGCGCTCTAGGCCTGTGGAATAATTGGAACTGCAACTGACGATGAGTCTGACGTAAGCTACGTAGAAGAGGAAGTGCCGCATCTTCTCCCTCCAGAGTTAGTGGAGTTGTTTAAAAGTGACACAGAGGATGAAGATTTCAATGTATTTAGTGATTTGGAGTGACATGGATGGTTTGGTAAACTTGTTAGCACGTTATTTATGCTATAGCTATCTGAATAACTTTTAATATGTTACGTCAGGCACGTTCTCAGTTTGTTGTTTATGTGCCATGTAACGACAGCATACCGTACAATTATTCAGCCTGTTGTTGCCTCTATTCTATTTTTATTTTAAATTGCCTTTCAAGATGACATGTCTGTTCTTGGTGTTGGATTTTATCAAATAAATTTCCCCCCAAAATGCGACTTGTACTCCGGTGCGACTTATATATGTCTTTTTCCTGTTTATTATGCATTTTATGGCTGGTGCGACTCCGGAGTGACTTATAGTCCGGAAAATACGGTAGACAATAATTATTTTTGCTTCTAGGGGTTCACGTGGTAGCTAAAATATATTTAGTAGGCATAAGGATTAAGAGGGGCTCCTCATAAAAATGTCTCCCAAGTAGGTTCCCAGACTCAAAAAGTTTGAAAGCACCTGTCCAAGATACTGGGTTCAGCTTTAACAGTGCCTTTGCATGGTGATGGGCACACTGCAAGTAGGCGAACAGAGGCCCGTGGGCACGGCTGGATGGGAGCACGGATATACCGGGTAGGAGGGTTGGATGGGAGCAGCAAGAGGAGGGGCGAGAGGAAGAGGAGGTGTTTGCAGTGGTGGCATTGTGTAGCTTCTAGGAGGAGAAGGCAAGTTTGACACTGCAAGAGGAATATCCCTCATCACTGGCCATGCTCTGCAGGCTGCTGTGGTCATCCAGGTCGCTGGTGCTGGCTGTGCTCAGACTGTCCAGCTCTCCGTGGGATAACTCCGTGCTCTCCACGTCCACCTCGATCTCCTCTGTGGCAGAGAGAGGAACGTCAATTACTCGAGTGACGCTAGCAAGAAAGGAAGCGTGTAATTCCTCTGCTAACCAGTAGATAGTGGCACATGATTTAGTGAGACTACATTTGAGTTTAGAAAATTGAAAAAAGGAAGTACGACAAATTCAACTCAAAGTAGTTTTTGCTGAAGATGATTAAATGTCAATTCTGCTTTTGACGTCCACAGAAAGCAACAGGGTGAATGCGAGTTGGATCATTCAGTTGTAAATTATAGATAGAGTAAATTCAGTTGACATTAACTTGGCGGCTAGCACTAATGTTACCTCATTTCTACTCGTATTTGCTTGGTCCTTTGATAAAATGTCAGTTTGAAGCTCACAGACCCTGTCATGATGATGTCGGCTTTACTGCAAGTAGATCAAAACAACAACTGACCCTGGTCGGAGTCGGAGCGCTCAGAACCTAGAGTGGAGCCCACGCTGTTCATGCGTATCCTCTCGCCCTCCACGGCCGTTCCGCCGCCTCCTCTCAGCAGTTCTAGTTGGCGTTGGAGGTGCCTCTGCTCACGCTCCAGAGACTCCAGCTGGTACTGGCTCTTCCTGTCGGCTTCTTCAAGTTTCTGGAAGCAGGAGACAAAGGGGGCGGGGTTAAATTGACATGTATTGACAGGTGAGGCAGAAAAGTTACTTTCACTGAAGAACTTATTGAGAAGCAAGCACTCCAGAGTGTATCCTGACTCTTGGCCTCAGAGCCCCTTTATTTTCATTCGCGTTATGTCACTGGTGACAAGCGCGACTCTCGGAGACAAACTAAAACAATGGGGTCATCGTTGGTGAAACCAGGTGACAGCAGCAGACGAGTCGAGTGTTGGTGGATGTTGCCCGATCAACTAGGCAGCAACAATGTGGCCTTTGTTCCATCTCTCTCCCTATTGCACATGCACGCTGCGCTCACATCAACACGAGGTAGTTGAGTTTCCCAATTTAGACGCACACGTTTTCTCGATACGATGAGCTTCTTTGGGAATCTTTGAACAAATCTTACACTATAGATCTTAAGTTTGGGTTCAAATCTCAGTGTGGAGTTTGCATGTGGTTCTCACGTTTTTACTGTGGCTTCTTCTCACATTCCGAGAACATTCATGTTTGTTTAATTGAAGACGCTGAATTGCAAATGATTTGTCTTTTGTGATTTCCTGGCAACCAGTCGAGGTTGTACCGCGCCTCTCACTCACTCACTCAAGGCCGAGCGAGGCTGCTCCAGTGTGAAAGCAGTACAATGGATAAGTGTCTAAAATCAGTTAGAATAGGATTAAACTCACCACAGGAATTCTGGTAAAAAAAAACTGTGGATAAAATGGAATAGCTGAATCACCTTTATATGTGCTTTGGCTTTGTTGAGCAGGCCCAGGGTGGTATGGCGGCTGCAGTCCGGTCCCAGCGGGATGAGGGCCTTCAAGCGCTCCAGACACAGCCGCAGATGAGCCCGTCTATAGTTAAAATAGAGAGGGAGGGGAATTTTTAGACAACAGGGAAGAAAACGATAAAAGCAATGCATGCTGTTAATGTTAATGAGTAAGGATTATCATTTAGATTTGTTGCTTGGTCTTCTACTTGCTGGGTGATGTTAAAATTTTTTTTACTTAAATTATTGCTGATACAGTTAATAAAGATTTTATGACGGTGATGGATAAGTCCCCAAAGTAATTACATTTAATGGCGGAATTTTCTTTGAAATTCAAACAAATCTGATGAAAACTAGCATCAAAAATGTAGATACTACTTTGCCCCTTTAGTCCATGAAATCGAGGTTCTGCTGTACACACCATTTTAGTTTTTTTTTTCCCCCATCGCATGTCAGTGTGAATCAGTGAGCATTTTAAAAGGCTAAACACAGATGTCGACCGTTACTGACTTTACCGTAGCAACTCATTCACAGTCGAGTGCTAATGAGGAGATGGGAAAGACTTGCACTTCAGCACCCTAACGCAAGATGTGCTATGTAATCTTGAGACATATGAAACGGCACATATTATGCATACTTGAAGAAAGCAGAAGCTCTCCAACAGTTTCCTGCAATATCAACAAGCTTTAAGTGATAGTAAGCACCTCAGCAAGTTGCATATGGTTTCAGCCTCTGGGCGATACATGATACTTTGTTGGCATTTCTCTCAGGCCGCTTAGGTTACCCCGCTCATCTCCATAACAAATATGTTTTAGATGATAGGTGCCGTGAAGAGAGGAAAGGTGTAATGGCATTTCCTGGACCTCTCTCGGCCCATACGTTCCATCATCTAGACAGCACCTTATTGGGTGTCTGGGGAAAGGCCCGGGGTGACATCTATCCTGGCTAATGGCCCGAAGTTGAGAGATAAAGAGAGATAATTATGGCTATAACGCAATCAGCGCTCCATTAACAGGAGCTGCCCTTTCAGCCCGCCTGAAGGGCTGGGCGGGGGGCTATTAGGAATCTGGGGGCTCAGTCTAGTGACCCACACTCAGTAGATGAAAACAACTGGGATTCAACTACTTTCTGTTGCTTTAAGACTGGTGCAGAAGAATGCAGCCCGGAATATCCATCCATCAGTGTGCATGAATGGAAGGTTGAGGTATACATGGATGCCGCTGATAAGAACAAGAGTGCAAACCATTAGAGCGGTATGTATTGCAAGTATGCATGAGGGTGCGTTTTAACTCGACACCAGCAAGAAGAGTGGTCTGAATGAAGGAGGAGGTGCCATGATGCAATCTGTAGTGCTCAAAGTTTGGAGGTCAAGAGAAACACGCGTGAAGTATGCTTCTAATCTGGCTGTGAGCATGATGTCTATCAGTCTGGCTCGGGTCTTTTGTCAACGCCTTATCTTCTACCGACGGGGCCTAGCAAAGTCTGTCTGCCTCACATGGACACCCACAGCCCTGCTTCAACCATCGTGTTATCAGCTGACAGTTCATCTCTCTTTCCAAGAAGCCTGGCTCCATCTGGGACCATGCACCGTGCCGGTCAGCTCGCTAATGCATGGCCCGTTTTCATAAAACAAATGAATAAATCAATAATGCTTGGTGAAGAGACAGATCATAAGCCTGCTAGTTTTGCTGTCCAAAACTCAGGCTAAATAAGGATAATAATGCGACAGGCTGCTCGGGATTGGCTTTTAAAAAAATGGCTTGGTAACAAGAAACAGACACAAGAGATTTACTTGATTTGCCCAATCGTATTTAAATGTCTTGATAAAAATAGTAATTTACATCTGTGCATTTTGGGTTGCTCAGCTACAACGGCATGCGTGATAGATAATGAAGGTAAACGTGCAGGTCATTTGAAGACCTGTCTGGCCATGTCAAAGTTCAGTTAACAAATTCCAGACCCCAAACACCAAGTTGTTGTTTTCCGCTCGGACCAGGACTAAAACCATCACAATGGCATATCAAGAGGCATCCAATCACCACGGACCCCACTGCTCATTCCTATTTTTCCTCAAACACACTTCTTTTGGATCTGCAGGGGCATCCACAGAGTACAGCATGCTGTCTTGGTAAATTCAGTTTTGGTTTCTTGCACCATGATTTCTATTTGAGACTGTGAGGCGTTACTTGTTGCGCAATTTTTGCCAAGGCCGTGAGAAATCACAAGAATCATTTAACACTCACATGGCAATGATGCTGTCGTGCAGTCATGTAGGAGAAAAAAAACCTACATTGCTTGTCTGGATAAAGACTAAAAAGCCTATGGTCTACTAGGCCAACAATAATTTCAGCATGTCAACTGTAGGACGAGTAGCTTTTCGGAGAACATTTTGATCGATGAATTCAACTTTCAGAGCGATTGCAGATTTTTGCCATTTAAAAAAAAAAAAGCACCAGAACATGCTGTATCTAAAAAGACAATAAATACAATTCACAATCACATGCATCGTTCTAGCTGGGCCGACAGGTTACTATGTTAGCACATTAAAAGGAAGCCACATCCTGAAGCTCAGTTTGTTTTATCATTGCTACAGGACATACATGTAATTAACATAAAGATCTGGGAAGAAGTCTTGGCAACTGATCAAATACTTCTGCACTGGCTTTACTTTATAGACCTGCATATCATGTCCAATTGTTGATCCAGTCTGTATTGCCAAAGCACTTGGAGTTCTGGTTCTGTTCCTTTTGTCAAATTGTTGATACAGTCTGTAAACCCAAAGCCCTCCAAGTTCTGGTTATGTTGCTTTTAACACTATCTTCTGCACCATGTGATCTCCTGTTTTAGAAACACAAGTGGTCCATTGGCAGCATGTTGCCTTCAAGCACTCTCAACGTGTCTGTCAGTGATAGACAAGATTGCAAAACATCTACATGGCTTTTTTGTCCTGAAGTCTGGACACATGCCAGACTCTTGTAGGGAACACTTTGATGATTGATGGAGAACTCAGCTGATCACGTACGACCAGGAGGAGGACAGACAGTCTGTCTATTTACTGTGATGTCAAACGAGCCTGAAAAGCAAATATTTGTAAAAAAAACATTATCCTTTCGTTTGTGGTTAGGGAACAAGCTAATGACTAAAGATAGCTAAAAGCGGATGCAGGTTTATCATATTCGTTTGTCCTGCCAGCACTATCTTGAAATGTGTCACCAGGAGGTTAAAGGCCATGAGTTTGTGGCTTATTGGGAGGGCCCCCCCTCCAAAGGGTTCCTAAGCCCTGCAATTGATACGTTATCATGGAGACACACAGTTTAAGCCATTTCCTATTAACAATATGAGAGCTGTCTTGCTACCATAAATAGTTACACAGCACAGCCGGAGTCCTTTCAGTCCTCAAAAACCAGTGACAACCTCAGAATAGAATGGTGGAACATCGAGGAAAAATACAGTGCCATCAAAAAAATATCAGCACCCCTGCTTAGATGAGTTAAATTCCTTCAAACATTTCTCTTTATTGAAGAAGCATACTCTCATCCTGAAAATTGTAGAAATGGTTCACCACAAACAGAATCAAGATCCTACCACAAATGAATTTAGTAGAAGGCATAAAAGCTTTATCAGGGGTGCCAATAATTATAAAGTGTATTGTAAAGGAAGGCTCCTGTGGTATCCAGAATAATATCCACATCCAAAAAATGAAAGCCAGGTTCAACTACTAAAACAATGTGTCCTACTTCTGGCCAAGACAATACAGCACAGGTGTCAAACTCAAGGCTCAGGGGCCAGTTATGGCCCGCCATATCATTTTATGTGGTCCGCAATGACAAATTGGGAATGGACTACTGTCAATACTAAAATTACAAATTGTATTCACTTTGAGAAAAAAAAAAATGAAATTACTAGCAATCTGTATTACTATTCATCTTTTTAATTGTTTAACTAGTTTTTACTAGTCTATGATTTCAAAACTTATTCATAAATTTGGTGTGTAGCCTATACTGTATGTAATATAAGGTGTTGACAGTCGTAATGGCCCTCCAAAAAAAACTATGACTATGATGCGGCCCGCGACACAAATTAGTTTGACACCCTTGCAAAACAGTGTCAATTAAAATAGAATATTTACATGTGTGGTTTTTTTATACAGATCTGGTAATGCGTCACTTTGTGGTAGTTCTACTTTATGTTTGCCCCATTCTCTTCATGTTTGTGTACATATGTTTTCTTATGGCTTGTGCTCCTGACGGTCCCCAGATGGTTACGCAGAAGGGCAGCTCTGCCTTTTGGCTTCGACATGTGAGCGAGGAGCCAACCGACCATGGGTCACCGCACCCCAGCTCACCCCACCTTTGCTCACCTCCCCTCCAATCACAAGAGCAGTGCCTTTTCAATTGCATGACTAACTCATTCCCGTTTACAGCAACGTGTAAATGCAGTGGTTTTTTTGTTTGGTTGTTTTTTGTTCTAAAATGTGTTTTGCAGCAGCTTCATTCCAGCTTTGAAATGTGAGCAAACAGACTTCAATGTGGGTTTTATTTTTACAGAAGCACTTTGATTCTTTCCCCCATCTGGTATAGGAGAGCTGCCCACCTACTGGTACAGAACCAACGCACATCACATGTACATCTCTTTTTGTCAATTCAAAGGAGTGCAGTTCACCACTCGCCTCCTTCCGCACTCTGCTATCATCTCTGAACACACATACTGGTACATATGATGAGCAACTGTCTAGCATGTTAACAGATGCCGCGAAAAAAACTTTAATTATGATAAAGAGCCGTCATTGCCTCCCTTAGGAATAATCCAACGAGTTATCAAATGAGTTTAAATGGGAATCTGTTTGTACTAATGTAGTTCAATATTTTAGTTCTGATAGCATGAAGGTAATGTAAAAGCAAATTTGACTATATTACTCACATTGCTATTTCAGCAAATGTTTCTAAGCTTTGAATAAATTAGTTGCAATAAGCACAAGCCTAAGGACAAATATAAAGAACATTGTAATTTGTTTTTAAAAGCTGCACTGATAAACCAAACCGTGTTTCGACTTAATCAAAACCGTCTTAAAGCAACACTTAAAGCTAAAGCACGAGTGACGGAGGGGGGGGAAAAAAAGACTGCCCTAGATTCTAAAACTTGTGAATACATAAATAATAGATAACTTCTCAGAACCGAATATGTCTGACATTATCACTGGCTATGCTCTTAAAGGCAGGGTCACATTTGCAGCCCAGATAAGAGTCAATACACATCATGGCAAATCCCCCACGCTCTCAAGCCCTTAACGTACACACACTTTGACCCAATTCTAATTCATCTGGAGGGAGAGAAAATCTGACCCTTCATCCAGTTATTACACTAATTACATATCAGCGTTGTCCGTCTCAGAGGTGAACCCCCTAAATTGATTTACAAAGGAAATCATAATTATAACAAAGGATGATCTTCATGGGGAGGAAAAAAAAAAGAGCTCGACTTTCCCTCGATGCTCTTACAGCTTCTTTATTGTCAAGGCTCATTTGAAGCAGTCCCAAAACCTAATTCAGAGTGATGACAAAGACATTTAGAATATTTTGTAATGCAAAAGCTCATTTGAAGCAGTCTAATCCACATCCACTGGGCACAACATGAAGTCAATGTCAAATTATCTCCCGTCACGGAGGAATGCAATCAAATCAACCCCAGTCAACGTGCAGGCAGTTTGTATTCTATTGTACTTGCTGAGCTGAACACATTCCTCATTTGTTGGAACAATCCAGACCGGTCATCAAAGCAAAATCTTATGTACGACAATTTCTTCCCACATCATACACAAAGAAAAGCCACAGTGCAGATGGTGACATGCAATATATATGGCGAGAAGGGAAGGGCTGAGCTCACGTGGTAGCTCATCCATCCATCCATCCTGCATGATGCTTTACTGTCACTGACTGACTGCTCTTAGTCCCAGCGAACTGCCGAAGGCACGTCACTGGATGTACAATCGCTATACCAAGTTAACTTCATACTGCTCCTTAACATACTGTCTTTTTCTCTGAGCTGGTGGAGCAAGATGATGGGTCGGTGATTAGCAAAAAAAACCAAAAAAAAACAGGACATTTCTTTTCATAAGAACCTCACTGCTAGGACAATACTGTTTCACATCCCCCCACAAAGTATTTCTGTGCCTGTGTTTCATGGAGCTGGGCATCCTTCTCTCACTTTCTCGTTCACATGCGCATTGTCACATGTTCCCCGATACAACACGTAGCACCTGACTGAATGGGCTGTTCATGTTGACGGGGAACCTACCACTCACTACTGCTGGAACAGTCATTAAAGAGCTACTAAGCATAGCTGCTAAATTGGGGCCTGACGCATGGGCGTTGACCCACAGCTTTATTATATGAACCATAAAGTTCAGTAAATTGCACTTACGTATGGATGTGTGGCATAACTATAAGTAGAAAACCTCTGGATTTGGCAGTGAGCCTATTTTTAGGCATGCTCACACGTCAGGGTCGTTATTTTCCTTTAACAAGATCAGGCTGGCCTTGCTCATCAATTAGGAAGAACCATAACTGAAATGCCAGTGCTCTGGATCATAGCAAAAAAATCCATACACCACTAGTGGCCAGAAAAAAAAGGGTCAACATTGCATGTGTGTATTCCAACGTTTTTCCTATGATAATGGGCAAGTCACAGTTTACCAGTAATATTAGCGACATAGCAAGATTTCCCCCTAAAGTTGACACGTCAGTGAAAATTATTAATTTGGTTGAAATTTCTACCAGAGTACAACACACCAAGAATTTTGAAAATATGATGATACGTTTTGTTCGATATCGCCTATAGAAAATCTGCTTTAATAAAAAAAAAAAAAGAAAAAAAAAACACCTTCAGATTCGAGTAAAATTAATTCTGAACATCTCCTGGACCTTTTGGTTTTGCCTGCTGCTGTGGGAACCTCTTCTCTTATTGGCTGACAAGCTTCAGTTAAAAGTATCCACCAATAAGCTTGTATGGGGCCTTCTCCAGGCGACACATCAAAATGACCGTGACGTTTCAAACAGCTTCTTGCCCTAAAAAGTCAACTCAAATAGCACAAATGGAACATTAGTCATGAGGAGAGCAGTGGAATAAGTCATGTCCTTGAGTATTGATTTTTTTTTTTTCTGAACTGATTTGTTATAGAGGATTTCAGAGATGTTTGAAGTGCTCATTCTATTTTTTTTTTTTTTTTAAATCCCACAACTACAGTGTGTACTCATTACATTGCTCATAACATTTCTCCTTTCTACTTGTGCCTGAGTCAAAGGCAGCT